>NC_142591.1:24993382-25300537 GCF_965207765.1 Zootoca vivipara
CTAAGTTTGTCATTGGTATGAGCTTTCGTGTGCATGCACACTTCTTCAGTATCTTCAGTGTGCATGCACATGAAAGCTCATACCAATAACAAACTTAGTTGGTCTCTAAAGTGCTACTGGAAGGAATTTTTTTTATTTTGTTTCGAGTGCTAGGGAAGTACCTGATCCCTCCTCTCTTGCAAACAGCAGGTGCTCGTCTTTCCCTTCTAATGAAAGGGAAACAGGTGAGCAAGAAGGGAAGTTGAGGCCTGGGTGTGTGAATGGAAAGAGAAAGAGAAATGCCTCTCTCTTTATCCACCAAGAGGAAAGTTAGAGCTGGGGGTGTTATTAGGGCATGTCCTACGTCGCATAATTACATTCCAAGACGCAGCACGGTTAAGTGAAATTGCGTATATTTGAAAAAAAACATTGGAAAAGTCTGAAAACACCCCACCCCATTCCACCCCTTTGGGGGATGTTTTTGGGTCTCTTCTGGGTTAGGCGCAGTCACACACAAATCGGATGCACCTAAAACGGTTTCTGCCTGTATCATTGATTTTAATAATTTTCTAAATTTCATTGTTTTGTTCATATAAATTCTATGACAGAAATAAACACAACTTTTGACCGGCTGCACTGAAACACAAGCTGCTAACACAGTGCCAAAGTTCCATGTAACAAAAATAATAATCTCAAGAGGGCAGCTCACGTTGACAGTTCTAGTATTTAAATTGTCTTCTGGGACAGCACAGCAAAGCACTCACTTAGTTCCTGAATGCAAAAGGAAGCAGCAGTTAATGGAATATAATCTGTATGATGTGTATGACAGCTTTTTCCAACCTGGTGCCCTCGATGTGTTTTGAGATACAACTCCCATTGGTTGCATCCAACACTACTGTTTGGCTACAGGATGGGTTTCCTACAATATCTTCTTGCTCCCTTGAATTTTGCACACTCTTGCAGGAACCTTGCACCCACCAAACATGACATTCAGCTGCAGCAGGTTAGCTTATATTTGCTTCAGTATCTTATAAACAGACGCCATATATATTTTTGGGGAAATTTATAGTGTGGGGAAAATAACAGAGATTGATTATATTATCAGCAAAGGGACAGGTGATTAAAGATTAACTGCTTGACACCATCCTGGTATATACTGTCATATATTTAATTCTGCTACGTAATTCTGCATCCAGTAATAGTTTCAGGATGCAATTATAATAATTATAGTGTCAGTCCAAAGGAGAAACTTTAAATAATTACGGTGGATTCAGATGATCTAAGGGATTGTTACAGTTGTCATAGGGTATCTGGTTAACTGAAGCTTTCGCAAGAGGTTAATCGGCTGTGTCATTTTGTCTTCTAGGAACAATAGCTTACAAGGAGAAGGAACTTCCTTCGTGATAATGTTATCACCAGTCGGGAAGGGGACCCACTAAGGGCATCTCGCCCAAGGACCTGTCAAAACCTGGAGCCATTGTTGGTTCTTCCAAAAGCTATTGGCACAAGTGGAACCACCATAATGTGAGGAACTATGTGCTTGAATAGCGAATACCAGAGTGGTAGCCATGTTGCAACAAATCAAAGAGTCTTGTGGCACCTTCAAGATCAACACATAGGGCAAGGATGACAATGTGGTACCCTCCTGCAGTTTCTGGACTACAGCACCCATCATCCCTACCACTGGCAATGCTGGCTGGGGCTGATGGGAGTTGAGGTTGTTGTTTAGTCGTTTAGTCGTGTCCGACTCTTCGTGACCCCATGGACCATAGCACGCCAGGCACTCCTGTCTTGCACGGGAGTTGAGGAGTCCCCCCAAAAAATCTGGAGGCCCCACATTGACTACCTCTGTATCAGGGCCTAAGCTTTTGAGGGCTACAGACCACTTCATAAGATGCACAATGTTTGTCTTCAGCCAGTGGGTTTACATGGGCACATAGGGACAAAATGCAAAGAGTGGAATCGAATGTTCGTGAAATGTAAAAAGCACATTCTGTGACATTCAATTAAATGTATGGTGAATAAGCACAGCCACCATTAGCAACAACAGGAACTACATTGTGATAATGCAATTATCCTAGATTTGCATTGTAGTGAACGGCTATCTCTAGCATCCTTTTGATAGTCAAACGCCACCAGGCCCAGCTGATCACTTTGGGGAGACAGTAGCTGACTAATCAGCTATGTCATTTTGTCTTCTAGTTGATTAGTAGCCAAGCACTGCCACCATTCACAACAGAAGTAACAACTTGACAATAACACAAATTATCCTAGATTTGCATTGAAGGGAATGGCTAAGATTTACCGTAAATCACATTGACTTCTGACAATCATCCTTTTTATAAAGACACTACTCGAGCCAAAGAATTGATATCCTGATCCAGGAAGACAAATTCTTACGACAACTGCATGTTGCTTGACTGTAGAGCAGAGGTGGGGAACCAGTAGCCTTTCAGGTGTTAGATTAGAACTCCAAACGTCCTTGGCTGTCTTTTGATTATAATGGCTGGGGCTGATTGGAATCCAACAACATCTGGAAAGTCCAAGCTTCCCGATCTGTGCTGTTTTAAAGAGCTGAAAGTGACATGTTAGAGCTATTATTATCTGAGGCATGCACACACTTATTCCTTTTTGTCCCACTATCATTTCTGCTCAAGCAGGTCTGGCAGCTTTCGATGCACTGCAAAAATCTAAAAGGCCTGTTTGACCAAGGAATACAGTGAGAAGATGACAGAGGGCTTTATCGTTGCTACTTTCACCTTTGCGGGGAGGAAAACAACTACCTTTCATCTCCAGCCTTTGTGCCTATACTCCTAGATTCTACATCATGTCATAAGAGAAGAAGGAAGAAGTTGTGAGAGAATAGCAACTAGGAAGTAGCAAGGGTTGTGTCTGTTAGGCCTGGGGGGAAATGAGACAGCAACCAGGAAAAAGAGTGAATGTGCATGGGTAGTTTTGTGCAAGAAGGGCAAAGCAAATTTGTGGAAACCACTAAAGAAGACAAAACTCACAGTAGGAGTGTGGCCTTGGCAGCTGCTACGAGAGGGGAGTGCATTTAATCTTCCTCAAGTAACACTCAAGGTATTTTCCACATTTTCTCATGGTGATGGCCGGGGCAGAGAAATAACTGGCAGTCTAATCCGATACATGTCTACTCAGAAGAAAGCCCAACAAATACAGTTGCTCAGGTGACTATAAACAAAATTGCAGCCAGATTTTAATATGAAAGAAGGTTCTTGTGCAATTATTTTTTAAAAATAAAGGTTGTGCAAAGGTAGAGTTTTAACCACCATCACCACAGGAATATGGGAGGAGAACCTTTACTTGTTGCTTTTCTTTCCTCTACACCAGGCATGTCCAACAGGTAGATCGTGATCTACCGGTAGATCACTGGACGTCTGTGGTAGATCACTGGCTCCCCCCAAAGAAGCTCACCAACTTTGGCTCCCCTAAAAAAAGCTCCACAACTTTGACCTGAACCCCTAAAAAACAGGCCTTCCTTCTCTCAAAAAGAACCTCAGCAATTTTGACCTGAACCCCCCAAAATGGGGTAGATCACTGCCAGTTTTTAACTCTTTGAGTAGATCACAGTCTCTTGGGAGTTGGCCACCCCTGCTCTACACCATAGTTTTATAGTAAGGAATCCAGCAATTTGGGGGGGGGGGGTTTATGTCTGAACCTGACTTTCCTTTGATCTGGGTCACCAGAGTCTTTCCTAGGCATCATGGCTCATTTGAATATTTTTTAAAATAACTTTATTGTTGATAGCTAATAAAAAGCAGATAATGAAAACGTGTGTGGGAGGGATAAGTTCAACAGACATGCTTTACCCCTGTCACTGTCAGCCTGATCCTATGCATATAATTCGGATGTAAGCTCAATTTTAGTCGGCTTCTCCCAGGTAAGGAGAAGCAATAAAAATGCCATCTTGCACAGTGCATTACAATTGCTATATTGATGCCGAACTTAGTGCGGACACCTGATCGGCATAGCCCACAGCAGCCCCAAACTCCTGAGTTCAAGCGATCCGCCAGACTTGGCCTCCAGGAGTAGCTGGTTTACAGGCACGCGCCACCGCGCCCGGCTTAACAGGCCAAAATAAATAAATGGTCCGCCAATACCCTCAGTACTTTTCAAGTAGACTGGGGGTGCAGGGTGGGAACCACCGGCATATGAAACTTCAGACTGAGATGCGGGGAGAAATTCCTTTGTCACTTGTGAGCCTGCAGAACCCTTAACCGAAGGTAAACTTAGTCCAGGCTGGTTCCTAGCGATCCGGTACGATGGTAGAAGCTGTGTGCTGAGGCCTGTGTAAACCATCTCTAGATAAGTGGTTCTCATATTCCACAGGCCTTGAACACCTTTGCAAATAATCCAATCTATCTGAGCCTGCAAACTTGCACAAGTGTTCATACCAGTGTCCTCTCCCACAATCCACTACCTGTACCCTGTGAAGAGGAAAAGGAGCGAGGAATAGGGAGAGGCTGAACACAACGGCGTGTTTGATTCTTGGCACAATTTAAAGTGCTGCTTATGACCGATAAAGTCCCAAATGCTTTGCGATCAGGTTACCTGAAGGGCAGCTTTCCCCTCATATAAACTTACCTGAGTTTCAAGTCCTGCCAACATCTGGGTGGCAACTTAGGAGAGGGCCTTTTCAGTGTCTGCACCCAGGCTCTGGAACTTGCTTCTCGGGAAGAACCATTTCAGCTCCTTCCACAACAACCTTCTCCAAGCCAATAATAAAAATGCTATTGTTTAGATGGGCCTCTGAACTGAGTTGTTTTAAGTGGGCGCTTAACGCAGCAAAGTGCAATATCAGTTTAAACAAACATGCCACACCCCCATAGCACTTCCATAGCAATTCAGTTCTTAGCCTGCACACACACATTTACATCTGCTATACCTGTTGCAAATGCATTAGTTTCTGTATCCTTATCTTCCACCCAAAAGCTCAATATAGTTGATAGTTTATTTTTGCAGCAAACTTGCAAAGTGGATTCAGCACAGAAAGAGCAAAATGACGAAAAATATCACGTAGCTTCATGGCTGAGTAGGACCTGGACCCAAATGTCCCTGATCCAGCCCGTTCTCTATTATATCACACTGACTCTCTATCATCACCCAACTTCCCACTTTCTGCCGCAAGTTGTTTCCAGAATGACCAGGAGAAGCAGGGAAATACATTGTGCCTTTTCACCTGTCTCATAGCAGTGGCTGGGAGGCAGAACGGAATAAGCTTGCATACTAACTTTGGGACCAGTAATTCATACCCTCCAACTATTCTCCGATGAAACTAGGGACGTCCTATTCCAATAATGTTATTTATACGCCACCCATTTGACTGGGTTATCCCAACCACTCTGGATGACTTCCAACAAATATTAAAACATAACGTTTAAAAAACATTTTAAAAAATCTTCCCTATACAGATGTCTTCTAAAGGTTGTACAGTTGCTTATCTCCTTGGCTCAGGGGTCGCATAACTTCATACCCTCCAACATTTCTCGATGAAAATACCGTAAGAGCTTCCTAAGGGTAAGCATGGGACCCAGGTGGCGCTATGGTTAAACCACTGAGCCTAGGGCTTGCTGATCAGGTGGTCGGCGGTTCAAATCCCTGTGACGGGGTGAGCCCCCGTTGCTTGGTCCCAGCTCCTGCCAACCTAGCAGTTCGAAAGCACGTCAAAATGCAAGTAGATAAATAGGAACCGCTACAGCGGGAAGGTAAACGGCGTTTCCATGTGCTGCTCTGGTTTGCCAGAAGTGGCTTTGTCATGCTGGCCACATGACCTGGAAGCTGTACACCAGCTCCCTCGGCCAATAATGCGAGATGAGCACGCAACCCCAGAGTCGGTCACGACTGGACCTAATGGTCAGGGGTCCCTTTACCTTTACCTTAAGGGAAAACAGAGCATTCCGGGATCAAATCAGAAACCAAGACAGCTTGTGTAAATCTAGGACTGCCCCTGGAAAATAGGGACACTTGGAGGGTTTGGAAACTTGCCCTTTCCTCCCCTCTAGCATGGAAAGGAGGAGGAGAGTTGAAATCAATGCATTCTTCTAGCTTTGCCTATTCATCTAAGGTGAATAACAATAGCTTCAGGCAGGAAATTTGCCAATCCCACTGCCCAAGTTGCCAGTTGACACCTATGGGCTGATTGAACTTGATGTGCCTGGGACCAGGAGGTTTTCCTGAGTCTTTGCATAGCTGTTCCAAATGCTACCACAGTGTTTGGCCACCACAGTATGGAAACAAATTCCCAAAGACGTGTAAATTAAGTGTTTGTTTTAGGGATCCCTACCCTGTCCTTCAAATGCATTCGCAGGGCTGTTTACAAAATAGGTTTTAAGAAACAAAAATGAAATCCTAGAAGCAGTAAATCTAAAAGCAGCATCGTAAAGCCATCTTATTTCTTTATGTTATATGCCGCCTTCGAGCATAAAATTCTTCTAAAGGGGTGAGATTAAAACAGATTAGACGTAAAGGCCTCGGAAAATTATATCTGGAGCCAAAAACATCATCAAAGGTGAACAGGTGATATGCATGAACTGTGGATGAGAAATAGAAGTCTTACCTTGATTTAGGGAGCAATCCTGTAGCCCCTGGGTTACAGGATTGAGGGGGGGCCCATAGGATACCATGGGGGGCATAGGATACCATGGAATTCCTTGCTCAAAGCCAGAGAGATGCCCAAAGTCAAATACCTTTGCATTGCAACAGCAGAAAGCTTCACTGTCAATGCTCCTTATGCGATCAGTGCGGGTTGAGAAGGGGTGAGTTAGGGAGTACTGGAGATTTTGGATCCAACATGAGCCTGGCTTCACCAGGCTACTTAACTGCACTTAAGAATGCCAACCAGCTAGCATTTTACTGGTCCAAACAGTAAAACAGTAGTAATGGGGTCTGAAAAGGCAGTCAAATCAATATAGGCCCTGACTATATGACCAGTGTTGCTGAACTACAACTCCCATCATCTCTGGACATTGTCCATGCTTCCTGTGGCTGATGGGAGTTGCAGTTCAGCAGCATCTGGCGGGCCAAAGGTTCCCCACATCTGCTATAGGGGAAGCATGGAGTTTTTGAAACCAGCTGTTGGCAGCTTTAATTGACAGAATAGTACTCTTATTTAGACTTCAGCCCAGAGAGATCCCGGTTCAAATACCCACTCGGTCATGAAGCTCACGGAGGTGATCTTGGCCAAGTAGTCTCTCTCCCTTTCTAGCCTACCTCTCAGGCTCATTGTGAGAATAAAATGAAAGGCAGAGAACCAGGCACAGCACCTTCAACTCCTTGGAGGACAGGCAGGATAAAAAAAACCCCATAATATATCAATATTTGGCACAGTTGGCCTCAGCAGAGAAAAAGCATTGTGTTGTTGTTGCTAGTAATGGCTCCATCACAGCATAATTTCTATCTCATAGACCGGGTTGCCTGTGAAATAATCTCACCCACCAGTCCTTTCTCCTAGGAAAGGAGAAAAATACCAAAACAAAATGCTAATAATTCATAGGCACGTTCCATTTCCATTTGTGGACTGATTTGTTTCCTCCTCTTCTTGACATACTCTGAACTGATAAGATCCCAATTATTGGATGACATCGTGTCACGTCTTTCTCGCGTATGGATAAAGATTAACCTCAGAGCCCCCTTTTAATAACATTATATTCTCTGACAAAATTAGCAATGAATGCGGAAAATGTAAGAGCTGACTGGGAAGCCTCTTGCAAATTGGGGGGGCGTGTTTATGAAGCTGAGAGCCCAATGGATTAGGAATCAGGCCTAGCCTTTTTACCTCTGGGAACCTGGATTCCAATCCTGATTAAGGACACAAATGGAAATAAATTTGATGAATTCCTCCTGGCCCCAGCTAACCTGATGTGGCTGTATAAGCAAAACAAAAACCACAAACCTGCCACCACGCCTGATATTTGGACAATGTAACATGCCCAATTTTAGAATTTTTTTTTTTAAAAAACTATCTTTTTAAAACACTCAAATGCAAATAATATACACAACCATAAAACCAATAGTATAAATGACACATTTTATATGGGCTTACTGTGTTCTTTTCTTATCATATCTGAAAGAATGTGCAGAGTGGATCTATAGATGATGTTTCCAGTATAAACAGTAGATCCCAGGAATACAATGATATACTATTTCTTTACTTGAATTTCTGTACTATCCTATAATTACTTTCCTCAAATAAATAAAATAAATATTGGAATGTCTTGCCCATTAATATTAGGCTGGTCCCTTCCCTTCCCTTCCCTGCATTGTTTTCAGTGCCTTCTAAAAAAAATCTTTTTTATTCTGGCAAGACACTAATGTTACTATGTATAATGGTTTTTGAAATTGCTGGTTTAATTTACATATTGACAACATTCTATGTTAATTGGTTTATAAGTTTGCTTTTACTGGTACAGTTAAATGAATGTTTTAGATTGCTCTTTGTAAACCGCTTAGAGTTTGGCTGCTGAGTAAGCAATATATAAATATGTTAAATATGAATAAATAAGTAAAATAGGTGCAGTGATTTTCTTACTTTTTTATGAAATAATTTATAAGCCACCTTTCAGCATATAATTGTCCTGCAGTTTTTTAAGACCATTATCTTCATCATCTAAGGCGGTTCAATTAGCACCCGCTTAAAATTGAGCAGTGCCTATTAATTCTTCACCACGAAATTAAAAGACGCCTGCTTCTTGGGAGAAAAGCAATGACAAACCTAGACAGCATCTTAAAAAGCAGAGACATCACCTTGCCGACAAAGGTCCGTATAGTTAAAGCTATGGTTTTCCCAGTAGTGATGTATGGAAGTGAGAGCTGGACCATAAAGAAGGCTGATCGCCGAAGAATTGATGCTTTTGAATTATGGTGCTGGAGGAGACTCTTGAGAGTCCCATGGACTGCTAGAAGATCAAACCTATCAATTCTTAAGGAAATCAGCCCTGAGTGCTCCCTGGAAGGACAGATCGTGAAGCTGAGGCTCCAATACTTTGGCCACCTCATGAGAAGAGAAGAATCCTTGGAAAAGACTCTGATGTTGGGAAAGATTGAGGGCACTAGGAGAAGGGGACGACAGAGGACAAGATGGTTGGACAGTGTTCTCGAAGCTACGAACATGAGTTTGACCAAACTGCGGGAGGCAGTGCAAGACAGGAGTGCCTGGCGTGCTATGGTCCATGGGGTCACGAAGAGTCGGACACGACTAAACGACTAAACAACAACAACAACATTAATTATTCACAGCAATTACCAAAAGTGGAAATAAACATAGTTTAAGTTTTTTTGTTTTTTGTTTAAAAATTGTGCAGATGGACCTACACAAAATTCCTTGGGTGACAATTCCACATTTTCCTAGACAAAGAAACGCTGGGCAAACACAGTTCAGTAAAAGAGGTTCACATGTGATCCATAACAAGAGAGTAGAGACTTAAGACAAAGGTAAGCTAAGATTTTCTAAAACCTAAAACTGTAAGGTCGCGGGCCGATTTCTGTGTACATTACCACAGAGAACAGCTGTCGGCAGGTTCTGTGTCCTACACAGAGAATGGCGCAAGCTCTGCTTTGCAGAAGTTGTTTGTTATGTCTGTTTGCCTGGCCAAATTGTATCCCTGGGCCTCCTGGGAATACATAAGAGGAAATCAGGAAACAGGACGTGTCTGGTAGATGTGAAGGCTACCTAAGATGCTGCTGCAAAACATATCTATTGTTTTAGGCCCGGCTTGCCTTTCTCTCCCTTGTCTTATTTTTCCTGTTCCTTCCACCTGTTCCTTACCTGAGGAACTGACTTCAGGTTATGTGCTAAGTATGCAATGAAGCCCCTATAATGTGTGTGTTCTTTAAAGATTTAAAACAGTTTCAGGAAGGGTGGTTTTGAGTGGAGAAGATGCTTAACGCTTTCCCCACCCGCTTTCCCTCTACTCCTAATAGCTTCTTCAAGTGGGCCAACAGGCTAAAGCTATATGCTGTGTTCCCTTGTGCAAAATGGGTACTTAGTTCCTCGCCTTTTCCAGCTGATTTTGGCCTCCTTGCATGTTCCTTCACAGAGATTCCTAAGACTCCTTCTCTCTCTTTTCCTTTGGCTTCTGTTTATACATAGTACCTGATGGATATGCCTGAGGTAAAGTCTGAATGGAGGGCATAATCCACTCATCCGTATTTACATATCAATGCAGTTACACGATCTATTCACACGTAATCAGTGTGGCTTAAAAAGTAGACAAACAGGGTTGTCCTGAACTCTCTTTTTACAAGTTACAGGTAGGTAGCCGTGTTGGTCTGAGTCGAAGCAAAATAAAAAAATTCCTTCAGTAGCACCTTAAAGACCAACTAAGTTTTTATTTTGGTATGAGCTCAGAAGTGTGCATGCACACGAAAGCTCATACCAAAATAAAAACTTAGTTGGTCTTTAAGGTGCTACTGAAGGAATTTTTTTATTTCTCTTTTTACAAGACATGTTTTGCTTGGAGCAGCAGTTCCAACTGATTTTTAAGATATTCTCTATATTTTACCCATTCTTTTGGGGATTTTTGCTTGGTTTGACCTCTAATTGTATCCTCCGTGCTTTAACGGTGTAGCCAGGATTTTTGTTGGGGGGAGGACTTTGTTAGGGGGGTAGAGCTGTCGTGATTGGTCAGTTAGTTAAGTGTTTCTGTTGTTTTACTTGGGGGGGGGGCTGTCCCTCCCTGCCCCCCTGGCTAAGCCCATGAACCCCTCTAAGATATTGAGCTCAGTATCCAGGTTATAGCCTGACAAAAGCAATGAATAAAAGTGATCACAGCTATGGCAAAGGTGCCTGTAAGGCAAGGAATAATAATGCTAAGTGACTCAGTCAAATTAGCTGTGCCAGACTGGCTTCCAGAAAAGGTGGGGTGGACAGCAACGGGAAATTAATGCCTTTCTTTCTGCCCAAAGAGAGCTGACAAATTCCTAATAACAGAAACCTGTTCAGTAAAACTTCTAACACTGCTTGTGTCTGTAAGTTAACCATAAATGTAAACCTTACATAGATATGAACCATTCAGTTGCGATTGCTATTCAAGGTAGTTAACCATTTGCTTTAAAAGTACAAATACTAATATTTTCCAAAGCTGTGTTAGCCTGTTGCATCAACAATGGCAAAGGCTTATATCCAAAATAGTGGTAAGTCTCTCATTCCATTAACACAAGGATTTGCCTTTGCATGTCTGAACGTCCACTCCTCTCTTCCCTCTGCATGGCATGATCTGTTAAAACAAATGAAGGTTTGTAAGTGAACAACAAACCGTGGCTACAGAAAATGTCATTAAATACTCCTTGAAAATCGCTAGTGATTCTACACCAGTGATATGCCGCGGAGAAAAGTCAAACAGCTGGAGGTTTCCACCTGGATTTTCCTTTGCAGCCAACAAGTTGCTTTCTTTTTATTGTTGAATTATTATGGTTTAAAATCTGAAAGTGTCAAGGCCCTTTAGGACAGTTTGGATCAAGGAGGGAGAGCACTGTAAAGCAGAAAATAAATAAATAAACTCAATCAAAAACAGCTTACCTCTTCCATCTATACAAGCGGTCAGAGCCTCCATTAGTACAGTAGTTACGAACTCCGGTTACGAACTTAATTCGCTCCGGAGGTCCGTTCTTAAGCTGAAACCGTTCTTATCCTGAGACGCGCTTTTGCTAATGGGGCCTCCCGCTGTGTGCACGCCTCCAACGCGTGATTTCCGTTCGCATCCTGGGGCAAAGTTCGCAACCAGGAGCAGCTACCCCCGGGTTAGCAGAGCTCATAACTTGAAGCGTTCATAACCAAAGGTACCAACTGTAGTATAAAATGAATTTGTAACAATGATCTCTGAATAATAGTATATTGATTGATGCATCTGTAAAGCCCACCTATGCAAACTTCAGAGAATCCTGGTTGCGCTAAGATTCCCAAGTTATGTGCACAGAGGGGCTTATTACACACATGCACATCTTACACTCAAATCTTCCTGCTAGAGACAGTCATGCTCAATTTTGGCAATGACCTTTAGAGTCACAGGGCATGTCCAGACCTTAGAAATCCCCACCTGCTTCTTCTTGGCCATTCCATCCTTTCCCCTTTCACTCCACACACCCGTTTTCTATACGTTTCCTTAAAAGATGCAGCTAGGGAGACGCAATTCATTTGAATATTTATTTCCCCATCTTGGATGTTTATTTCTTGGAATCTTGCAACAACACTAAAACAATAAGCAAGCCATTTATTTGCTGGTGTATTTAATGCTTGACTATGCTGTTTCTCGTTTGAAAGCTTAGTTCACGCTACACACCATCAAATTTGCAGTGGAAAGATATGGAGAGAGTAGGGAGGGATCTTTTAGTCTCTTGTTTTGTTATTTTGCCTTGAGGCATAAGGGTGGCTGATTAGCTCTATCTTGGCAGATATAACTAACCGCTTGTTCTTGTTTTTTGAGACAGGCTGGCTAGGTGGAAAAACTATGGCATGACCAAGGCCATCCAGTAGCTTCACCAAACAAAGTGCTGGTTCGTATAATATTCTGCATGCAGCCTCTCTCTTTCCATCATGACATCCTCATTTCATAAAAGGGGGTAGAATAGTCAGTGAGCTTTTCCAGAAAGCTCTGAAGCCGGTCAAAAGTACTACTTCAGTGGGGTGGTATTGGCAGGCATTCAATAGGCATTCAACAGGACCCAGGTGGTGCTGTGGTTAAACCACTGAGCCTAGGGCTTGCTGATCAGAAGGTCGGCGGTTCGAATCCCTGTGACGGGGTGAGCTCCCGTTGCTTGGTCCCAGCTCCTGCCAACCTAGCAGTTCGAAAGCACGTCAAAATGCAAGTAGATAAATAGGAACCGCTACAGCAGGAAGGTAAACGGCGTTTCCATGTGCTGCTCTGGTTCGCCAGAAGTGGCTTTGTCATGCTGGCCACATGACCTGGAAGCTATATGCTGGCTCCCTCGGCCAATAATGCGAGATGAGCGCGCAACCCCAGAGTCGGTCACGACTGGACCTAATGGTCAGGGGTCCCTTTACCTTTATTGACAGGCATTCAGTGGGGTAGTATTGGCATGAAAAAAACAGCTGCACAAATATAAGATGGGGGACACCTGGCTTCCCAGTAGCACATGTGAAAACGATCTAGCGGTCTTAGTAGACCACAAACGTAACAAGAGTCAACAGTGTGATGCAGCAGCAAAAAAAGCTAATGCTATTCTAGGATGTATCAACAGAAGTACAGTGTCCAGATTAAAGGAAGTAATTGTACTGCTCTGTTCTGCCTTGGTCAGGCCACATCTGGAATACTGTGTTCAGTTCTGGTCCCCACAATTTAAGAAGTATATTGACAAACTGGAACATGTGCAGAGGAGGGTGACCAAGATAATCAAGGGTCTGGAAACCAAACCTAATGAGAAATGGTTGAGGGAGTTGGATAAGAGGAGACTGAGAGGAGATATGTTAGCTATCTCCAAATATCTCAAGGGTTGTCGCATGGAGCAAGCTTGTTTTCTCCTGCTACAGAGGGTAGGACCCAAAACAATGGTTTCAAGTTACAAGAAAGGAGGTTTTGACTAAACATCAGGAATAACTTTCTGACAGCAAGAGCTGTTTGAAAGTGGAACACACTCCCTTGGGAGGTTGTGGACTCTCCTTCCTTGGAGGTTTATAAGCAGAGGTTGGATGGCCACCTGTCTTGGATGCTTTAGTTGAAATTCCTGCATTGCAGGGGGTTGGGCGCGATGACCCTTGGAGTCCCTTCCAACTCTACAATTCTATGATTCTATAATCCCCACAAACGGTTCTCCTTAAAAATCCAAAACAAGCTACTTTTTCAGAAGTGTACTGGGACCTGTCCCTTAATAAAAACTTAATCAGACACCCAATTGATCTCTCAACTGGAAAATTTAAATCTTTGAACAAGGTTGCTCTTAACTCTGCATTGATTAGGCAGAAAATAAAGGGAGATGGTATCTATCTCATTTCAGCCACTGAGCACTGTTTGTCTCCAAATCAGAATAGGAAAACATCATAGTTCACTCAGTTAGGATGCAATAGCAAACCTGTGGTTTGGCTAAACCCAGATGTGAGAGATGGTGAAAGTATCAGTGGGGAGAGGATACATGAATCCAGGGAATGGGTCTGGCAGTCAAAAAGTGTTTTTGGATGTTTAATGGGAACTGAGTGTGTGACCAGTCATGAGGGATGCATCTGCGAAGCTGTGTGAATAATCTGAGATGTTTCAGCTCTGAAATTGGATCTATAAAATGCAAAGATCATTTGAACATGAAAAAAACGACTTCAAGCAAGTTTTCGCTTGCACAAACCAAGTATTCTGAGATGTCTGTAAGCATCTTCTTTAGATGAGTTATAAACCATAATTAAATACTTTAAAGGGGGGGGGACTAAAATAATAAAACCTTCAAGAAAACATGGTTCATGAATATTGCTCTTGTATGAAATTTTCTGTTTCAGAGGTTCAGTTGTTGTTACAAAACTCGTTTTGTAAAGCCCTCCAGCAGATGGGTGTTATGAAAAAGCAACTCGACTGGTTTTAACACATCTTTTCAGGACTGATAAGCAGGAGTTCGTTTAAGTGCTTCTGAGAAACAGGAGCAAAATAATCATTTCCTTCGATTTTCCATTCAGCGAAGTTCAAACATGGGCCAATGACACATTATTCTCATGAACTAATATACACCCATTTTTAATGCAATTAGAAACACTTCACAATAGTTCACATACTGCTTTATGGACCAGTGTCACATCCTTTTAGCATCTGAGTTTAAACCCGTTTTGCATGTACCAGGAGGGACTGAATCTTCAACCGTGAGCACCTTTGATGCTGTGTTAACCAGTCTGAGAATCAGGTAGACAAATGGTTGTATTGTAAGCTGTTAAAGGTGAGAGTCTCAACCACTTACTTACATGGTTTTCTGAACTTGGCTAACACTGCAAAAATGCCTTTAAACTCGGGATAAAAGAATACGGTAATAGATTTCATAGTCCCTGCATATGCTTATTTTGGGAGTGGGGAAGATGTTATCTCTTCAACCTGTTTGTACAATTTGGACAGCAATCCTAGGCACACTTACATGGGAACGAAGCACCAAGAAATTGAATAAGAATGAGAGAAGTAGAAAATTAACTGCACTATATGTTTGTTACTCTGGTTAACTCTGAAGAATTTCTGTAATTGGTCTGCAGGCTGCATACACACATTAAAACTGATTAAAGTACATTGGGGAGTAATGAATAGTTAAAGCTTCCTTAAGGGTCTCTAATCATACAAGTTGTATTTCTCCAGAGCATCCACAATGCAGACATGGTAAATTACAGCCCCTTTTCTTTAACATACGGTGCCATAGACACGGCTCATGCGAGAACTCATGAAGGCCATTAAAATGATTTGCCCCAAAATCCTATTAAGAAACAGCTTTGAAATTAAAGTGCTTGCCATCACCCACCAGGAAACTTGGTGAGCCCTTTGCCAAGGTAACCACACTACCCCAAACAAAAACCAGCCTGTTTTATGATGGGGACAGACAGGCCGAGAAGAATTTAGCTTGAGTTTCAAATGCAAAATTGATTGGCATCGCCCACAATTTTAATTGTGCCTGGAAAATCTGGATATCATGTTTTGTGATACTGTGGAGGCGCTCCAGTCTGGGTATTCCATCCTTGGCACTTTTACTAGTATAATAAGGATTTGCATCTAAACCTTGTTCAGTCCACAGCCAGATGTGGAAAGCTTAACATTAGAACTAGTTTGCAGTAAAATGACAAAGGGGAAAACCCCTCTCTAGGTGCAATAAGCACAGGATGACTCTCTCTAGAGAGCCAGTGTAGTGGTTAAGAGCAGTAGACTCGTAATCTGGTGAACCGGGTTCGCGTCTCCGCTCCTCCACATGCAGCTGCTGGGTGACCTTGGGCTAGTCACACTTCTCTGAAGTCTCTCAGCCTCACAGAGTGTTTATTGTGGGGGAGGAAGGGAAAGGAGAATGTTAGCCACTTTGAGACTCCTTCGGGTAGTGATAAAGCAGGATATCAAATCCAAACTTTTCTTCTTCTCTAGCAGCTGTGCTCCAAGGCTTGGGCATATAGGGCTTTCAAAACTGCAGAGTGGGGAGAAAAGCACCTGGATTCAAATCTTTGCTCAGCTCCAATGTTCACTAGGTTGTTGTTGTTTCAAAAAAAACCAACATAGCCTGTTCCTCAGCCTCACCTAACGAGCAAGGATAAAATGTGATAACCCTGCAAACTGTGTTTGTAAGTCCCACATTTCAAACACAGCATCCCCTGTGGTGTGAAGTGTGCTGGCCTGGCGAGGCAAGCAGAATTAAGTTTTGAGGTGCAGTCATCTGTGACCATTGCACCGGGTCCAAAGATCCAAGAGCCCTTGCCTAAGGCAGGGGTAGCCAGTGTGGTACCTTCCAGATCTTTTGGGCTACAATTCCCATCAGCCCCACTCAATACAGTCAGTGATCTGGGATGCTGGCAGTTGCAGTCTAAAAAATATATATATTCAAATACCTCAAGGGCTGTCATAGAATCATGGCATTGGAAGAGACCACAAGGGCCATCCAGTCCAACCCCCTGCCAAGCAGGAAGCACTATCAAAGCATTCCTGACAGATGGCTGTCAAGCCTCTGCTTAAAGACCTCCAAAGAAGGAGACTCCACCACACTCCTTGGCAGCAAATCCCACTGTCGAACAGCTCTTACTGTCAGGAAGTTGTCACGTGGAAGATGGAGCAAGCTTGTTTTCTCCTGCTCTGGAGTGTGGGACACGTATCAATGGACTCAAGTTAAAAGAAAGGAGATTCTGACTAAACGTCAGGAAGAACTTTCTGACTGTGAGAGCTGTCAGTAAGAACGGATTCACTCAGGAGGTGGTGTACCCTCCTTCACTGGAAGTTTTTAAGCAAAGGTCATCAGTCATGGATGCTTTAGTTGAGAATCTTGCACTGGACTAGATAACTCTCAGGGTCCCTTCCATCTCTACGATTCTATAATTCTATGATGCTATTTTGGCTACTCCTGGGTCTAAGGTTTCTTCTATGGTACCCACAGACTGCAGTAAAACCAGTGTTTGAAACTCTCATTGTTTTAGGGGTATTTTGCAACAGGGAATTTCTTTAGTGCGGGCAGTTTCTGAGCTCTAGATGCAGTACTGCACCTAAGATTTCATATTAAAACTGCAGAGTGGAAGGAAAGGAGGGCCTTTTTCTGCCTCCCCACTTTCAGCTACTCTCTGAAAACTGGAAAAGAGACCCCCTTAAGAATATTAGTTGGGTGGGCAGGGGAAGGACTGGACCATGTGAAAACTGAACACAACATTTTAGCTGCAGTTCATTCATTTTCAGCTTTGTATTCTTGTTATTAAAAAAAAGCACGCCTAGATAATTCGGTTGTTGCGCCCATAACCTAGGTTTAAGGTGCCATTTAGCTCCTAGCTTTCATTTCTCAGTTTCTAACACTGGGTAAAACTCTCCACTTGTTGAAAAAGGAAGATCTTCAAGGACAAGAGAGGAGGTGCCTGTCTTATATGTAGTGGAAGGGAATTCCAAAGGGTAAGGGTCGCCCCTCTAAAGCCTTGGTTTCTATATCATACAAAACAGATGACCTGAGGAAGCTCTCACCTGCAGAGCACAGAGATCTGTTGGGTACAAAAGGGGTTAGTTTATCTTTTGTACACCAGTACCAGCATCTTGAACTAAGCCCCACAGCCTGTCATGATGGTGACAGTCTGTCCCAGTTGCTGCATTTTGCACTGGCTGCAGCTTCTAGGCCGATTTCAGGGGACAGACCCACATGGAGCACATTGGCATACATCGGCGTGGTGGTTACCAGTGCACAGATAAACAGTGGTCAAAGTATCTGATACAAATAGCTAGGGGACAGTTTGGAGAGTAAAGGGTATATTTCCTAAGAAGCCAAGGTCTAGAGATGCTTGGAAATGATGAAATGCATTTTAGTAGCCCATTGGTGGCTTGCTCTTCCATGAATTATGTACCACAGAGGCAACAAAGATGAGAATGGTATAACTTATTACAAAGTGATTTCTCCCCAGAATCTAAGGCTGCGATATTTAGTGCACTTAATGGAGAGCAAACCCCCATGAACTCAGTGGGAAACCTCTAGGCTGCTTCCTTTGCTTAGACAAAAGGAGTCTACAATTTCTGTCTCCGGGGTTTGCTGTTGTCTTTTGCAATTAAAGACAATTCTCCCTCTTTATAGATAGGTGTCCACTTAGGGTTTTTTTTACATTTTTGTCCTGTCATTCTTCCAAGCTCGGGGCAGCGTCCACAGGATTATTCCATTTTATGCTCACAAGAATGCTTTGAGGTAGGCATGGTTTAAGAAACAGCATTTGCCTAAGGCTGCAGTTTCCAAGTAAACATGCATAGGATTCTGCTGTGAAGATTTGCATCCATGCCTCCCCAACCCAACTCCTGTGCATTCATTATTAACCCGAGGGCTTCTCTGGCAAACCTAGAAAGAGATCTGATTACAGCAGTAAGCCAGAGAGGGACTTCTCAAAGTATACATTTTGTTCCTTTTCCCTTCCCAGTAAACGTGAAGCCGATTTGCCTAACCAGCTTTTCAAGAAATGCTCAGGGCCCAGTTAATGCCTGCATAATCTGTTCCTTCGGCCAACTCCAAGGGTGTGTCTACAGGGCATGGAAAAAATGGCACTTCGTTTCTGCAAACTACTTTCGAATTAAGTCCATCCGTGGCATGGAAGTGGAGAAGGGAGAATTCTCAAGCTGGCGGTGGGGAAATTCAGGTGCCGCCAAGGCTTAAAGCCTGCTGGGCAGAATATTTAATATGTTTCGGGCCTGCACCCTGCTTCCTCCCCCTTTTAGAAAAGCTCACCTAGGATATTTACTGCACCATTGCATCCAAGCTAAACTTGGTTGCTGAGGAAACCGAGTCGCTCCCCCCCAACTTTCTCCAGAGGTCACAGCGTACACACATCCTTCAGAATTCCTTGGTAACCATCGGCCAGCATGGTTGGGGAACATCCATGGTGTAACACAGTCTTTCCATCGCTAAGGCACTGCGGCCTGTGTCGGAGACGGAGTGGGTGGGAGCAGAGTCTAGTTACATTCCTGACCCACTTTCCCATCCCCTCCCCTTTCCTCCCCCCCTCCCAGGGAGCAGCCAGTAGGAGCCTCCACTTACAAGAACCAGCACACCTTCAGCTACCAAGCAGCGCAGGGTGTGAGCCGTCTGCCTGCCAACTGACTCCTGTCTCCGCACAGTTTCTTGCTCAGCTATGACTCAACTCAAAACATGCTTCCTCAGAGAGACAAGTAAGACGGAGGAGCGGTTCTTAAGTCTGGAGAGACACCTGCAATGGAAAAGCCATTGCTGCAAACTTTAGGCTGGGGTCGATCGGTTCTACCCGAGCAGATTGCAGGGATGCGGAGAGGTTGCTATTAGATCCAGCGGGGTTCCTCATTCCCAGTTCTTCGCCAACCAAATCGACACAAAGGTTTCTCCCTACACACCCTTTCACCAAAGCTGCAGCCACCCCATACGTTTGAAGCGCTACGACACCACTTTAAACAGTCATAGCCTCACCCAAAGAATCCTGGGAGATGTAGTTTGTTAAGGCTGCCGACAGTTGATAGGAGAACCCCCCTACTTCCCCCTGCAAAGCTACAGTTCCCAAAATGATTCCCGTAGCTCAACATCCCATCAGACGTGCTCAGTTTGGCTTGCTCCGCGCTGGAAAGCTAGCCTGTTGATATGGTAAACATCGCAAACCAAGCTTTGTGTGTTCAAGTGAAAATGCCTCATTTTCAGACTTTTTGGGTGATCGTTCAGGCTTTTAAATTTATTTTAAATGCGGCCACTAAAAAAAAAAAAACCTCCCAAAGTGATTTATAACCAAAGTGAACCAACCATACAGAGGCAAAATCCCACAAACATTATTAAATGAAAAAAGATCCAGCACTACAATATACTTGGTGTTGCCCAGACATCTGGCGAAATGAAAGCGGCTTTGCTTGGTGATGGAACAATGAAAACATTGGTGTAAGGTAGGCCTCTCTGGGGGCAGGATTCCCTTGGTCAGGGGCCACCACTTAGAAGGCCTGTTCTCTTGTCACCACCCTCTGAAGCTCCCTTGGCAGTAGCACACAGAGAAGGGTCTCAGATTATGCTCTCAGGGTCTGGGCAGTTCATATGCAAAAAGGCGGCCCTTTAGGGATCCTCAGCTTTAAAGGGCAAAATGAGCACTTTTGCCACCCACCCACACCCGGGAAAACCCACTTTTTACCACTGAATCACAGCAAATGTCCATCAGGTTTTCTGCAGATTGATGTTTGCCCTGATTCAGCACTAAAGAGCAGGATTTGCTGGGGAAAGCGGCAGGGCAAACAGAGAACCACTCAGTCCTGTGCCTAGAAACCAGAAAACAGCTTGGACCCACACTTTCTAGGCACGGAACAAGGGGAAGTGGAGATGAGCCCAAACTGGCAGCCAATGCAATCAGGCCCAAACCAGTATTATCTGTCCATGCTGTCTTGTTCCAGTTAACCTCTCCTCACAGGGAAGTGTCTCAAGCCTCTCGATTGTGTCGGTTGCCCTTTTCTGCTCCTTTCCCCAATGTCTTTTTTTTTAGGGGCAAATGACCAGTAACCCATACACAGTATTCTAAGGGTGGTTGCACCACCCTAGACGAGTATAAATAATACTGGCAGTTTTGTTTTCAACCCCTTTCTCAACGATCCCTAACATATCAGCCAACCCCAGCCTTGAGATCAAAGGAGATCCTTCTCATTGTTCCATCTGCCTGTGTGGCTCGCTGTGCAGTGACACAAGAGAGGACCTTATCCCCATTGTGAAACTCCCTCTCCCTGGAGGCCTCTTTGCTGGGCTTCCCACATCCTGTTAAGACATCTGTTCACCCAGGCTTTGGGTAGAGGTGATTAGACTGCTCAAGTTCTATTGATAAATGTGTGACTTTTACGCCTGCTACTGTGTTCTGCTTTCTGCATTTTGTTTATGTTGTTCTAATACATTTGGATACCGGTTCCCGCCCCCTTAAAAATATCTGTTTTGCAAACAGCCATGGTATCTAGAGCAGGGGTGTCAAACTCAAATTCATCGGGGGCCGCATCAGCAGTTTGGTCACCCTCAAAGGGCCGGCTGTATCTGTAGGACTATGTGTCCACTCTTTATTATCATAAATTATTGTCACTGCATTCAATTATTACTTTTTTTTGTAATAATGTAAGTAATAACTAGCTCTGAAAGCAGAAACATAGTCAGAATAATGGCAAGTAGATATTCAAATTGTACAATTATTGTACAATTTATGTATTTATGTATTGAAAAGATGTATTAGAAATACAGATAATACAACAATAAAAATACCACAGCGCTGGCCCTTTCCTCAAAACACAGTCAGTTCCCATCTGCCAGCAGGGAGGGAGCCCATCTAGCTTCCCTAGGCAGGGAGTTCCAAAGTTCTCTGGGAGGACTAGAGACCTTTTTTAAAAAATGAAAGCTCAGCGTCTGGGGTTGGGGAAGAGGTTGGGTTGGGGCAGACATGGAAGGAGGCTCCTCTTCACGGGGGTCTGTCTGTGGCTGCTCAAGAGGGAGGCTTGGAGAGAGGGGATGTATTTGGACAGCAGGTTTCAGAGCTCCAGCAGGTGCCCCCAGCAAAAGGGTTGCCCTTTGGCTTGATGGGGAGGGCTTTGTCTTGCAGGGGATGAAAGACCCACAAGGTGCGCACACACACACACACACAGCTGCATCGGTCATCTAACCCAACCCCCTGCAATGCAGGAATCCTGGCAGCTTTTCCCTGGCAGCAACTCCAGGCAGGGCTGAAAGCTGGAGAGCTGTTGCTGCCAACCAGTGTTGGCTGCACTGAGGGAGATGGACTGTCCCAGGATCTGGCAGGCTCCTCTGTGCCTCATCTTTGGGAACAGACATGGCATGTCCTCTCTGGCCAGCTGACACCTAGAGCCTGCCTGTGGCGCTCTGGATCGCCTCCCTGGGCTCCCAGCCAGGTAGGGGCTGAAGGGCTCCTTGGGGGGCTGAAGAGCTGAAGCAGGAGCCTTGGGGGTCCTGTTAGGGGCTGGGGTGGTGGGGCAAGTGTTTCCTTGCAAAGGTGGCCCTTCAAAGGTGCAGGGGAGAGGAGGGGCAGAGAGAGAGAGAGAGAGAGAGAGAGAGAGAGAGAGGGAGGGAGGGAGGGAACTGTTAGCCAGCGGGGAAAGTGAACGGCAGGCACGCTCGATCAACTGCACAGGCACTTCACAGAAATTACTCGGAAGTCGCCCTCCTCCTGCACGTGCTTGCTTGTCCTGAGGACATGGGGCTTCCTGAGCGTTGTCCCTGCACAAGTTGGCAGCGCCGAGCTCTGCCGCAGGACAAATAAAGGGGGTGAGAGGCTGTGCCTTCTCTGTCCTGAGCCCCAAAGCCAACCGCGAGGACCTCGCCCGCCCTTTGCCGCTTCCTTCTTGAGGCAAACAGTTGCGAGCAGCAGGCGGCGGGCCACAGCACGAGGTCTGGCGGGCCGGATTAGGCCCCCGGGCCTTGTCTCTGACACCCGTGATCTAGAGGATACCATGTGATGCCACACATTGGGTCAACATTTCCAATGATGCCAAGGTTATATACTCAAGGAATTGTAGAGTTGCAAGGGAACCTGACGGGTCTGAGGTAAAAGGTAAAGGACCCTGGACGGTTAAGTCCAGCCAAAGGCAACTATGGGGCTGTGGTGCTCATCTCAATTTTCAGGCCAAAGGAGCTGGTGTTTGTCCACAGACAGCTTTCCGGGCCCCGGCTCATGTGGCCAGCATGACTAAACCGCTTCTGGCGCAACGGGACACTGTGATGGAAACCAGAGCGCACGGAAACGCCGTTTACCTTCCCACCGCAACGCGACCTATTTATTTACTTGCACTGGCATGCTTTGGAACTGCTACCGGTAGGTTGGCAGGAGCTGGGACAGAGCAATGGGAGCTCACCCTGTTCCGGGGATTTGAACCACCGACCTTCTGATCGGCAAGCCCAAGAGGCTCGGTGGTTTAGACCACAGTGTCACCTGCATCCCATAACCAGCTTCTAGTCCAACCCCATTCAATATAGGAATCGCAGCTAAAGCATCCCTGACAGATGACCATCCAACCTCTGCTTTAAAACCTCCAAGGAAGGAGAGCCCACAACCTCCCAAGGGAGACCGTTCCACTGTCAAACTGTCAGAAAGTTCTTCCTGATGTTTAGTCAGAATCTCCTTTCTCCTACCCTCCAGAGCAGGAGAAAAGAAGCTTGCTCCATCTCCCATGCAACAGCCCTTAAGATAGTTGAAGATGGCTAACATATCTCCTCTCAGTCTCCTCTGACTAGGTCCCTTTTCTTGTCAGTCATCATCCGTTCGGTCCCCATTCTATGCGAAACTGGTAGGAATTATTTTGCCCCAGCATTCACCCAGTTTGGAGACATCCTTTTGGATTTCCCCACAATCCCTTTTTTGGCCTTACATAAGAAGAACCAAAGGCCCATCTATTCCAGCATGCTGCTTTCACAGTGACAAACCAGACACATACAGTACATACCGTAAAACCCGCAAGCAGGACTTGGGAGAAAATACATGCTCCCCCACTTGTGATTCCCAGCAACTGGTCACCCCAAACAATTTGACGTAATCGGCAAACTTGGCCATCTCACTGCCCACCCATGTCATTTATGAACAAGAAGCCCTGGGCTTGGTGAAATAAACAGTCTGCTTATATGTGTATATGCAGTTGTTTCAGAGTAGGTAATAAAAACTATTTGCATGTAAATTAATTTAGGGAAATGGAATTACGGGATCCGGTATACACTTAGGAAGAAATCCTACACATGTGCCATGTCTACTCAGAAGTAAGTATCATTACTAGCTCTATTGCATTAATTCCCAGGTAAGTGGGTACAGGATTAAAGTCTTATTTACCTATGTTTTGCAAATTTACCTCTGTTTGTTTAAACAGCTGTTTCCTTTACACTTTTTGCAAATGTTTGGGGATTTCTACATCGCCAGCAAGTTGTATAGAAGTTCAGAGAAGTTGCATTAAAACTATATGCCAATTCCTGCGTTGAGAGGGGCATTTGCCAAATAAAACCAAATACTCTCCCAGATTTTTTTTTTGGGGGGGGGGAATCTACTCATGAAGCAATAGAATCATAGAATCATAGAATCATAGAATCATAGAATCATAGAGTTGGAAGAGACCACAAGGGCCATCCAGTCCAACCCCCTGCCAAGCAGGAAACACCATCAAAGCATTCCTGACAGATGGCTGTCAAGCCTCTGCTTAAAGACCTCCAAAGAAGGAGACTCCACCACACTCCTTGGCAGCAAATTCCACTGCCGAACAGCTCTTACTGTCAGGAAGTTCTTCCTAATGTTTAGGTGGAATTTTCTTTCTTGTAGTTTGAATCCGTTGCTCCGTGTCCGCTTCTCTGGAGCAGCAGAAAACAACCTTTCTCCCTCCTTTATATGACATCCTTTTATATATTTGAACATGGTTATCATATCACCCCTTAACCTTCTCTTCTCCAGGCTAAACATACCCAGCTCCCTAAGCCGTTCCTCATAAGGCATCGTTTCCAGGCCTTTGACCATTTTGGTTGCCCTCTTCTGGACACGTTCCAGCTTATCAGTATCCTTCTTGAACTGTGGTGCCCAGAACTGGACACAATACTCCAGGTGAGGTCTGACCAGAGCAGAATACAGTGGTACTATTACTTCCCTTGATCTAGATGCTATACTCCTATTGATGCAGCCCAGAATTGCATTGGCTTTTTTAGCTGCTGCATCACACTGCTGACTCATGTCAAGTTTGTGGTCAACCAAAACTCCTAGATCCTTTTCACATGTACTGCTCTCAAGCCAGGTGTCTCCCATCCTGTATCTGTGCCTTTCATTTTTTTTGCCCAAGTGTAGCACTTTACATTTCTCCTTGTTAAAATTCATCTTGTTTGCTTTGGCCCAGTTGTCTAATCTGTTAAGGTCATTCTGAAGTGTGATCCTGTCCTCTGGGGTGTTAGCCACCCCTCCCAACTTGGTGTCATCTGCAAACTTGCTCAGGATTCCCTCAAGCCCATCATCCAAGTCATTGATAAAGATGTTGAACAAGACTGGGCCCAAGACAGAACCCTGTGGCACCCCACTAGTCACTACTCTCCAGGATGAGGAGGAGCCATTGATGAGCACCCTTTGGGTTCGGTCAGTAATCCAGCTACAAATCCACTGAATGGTAGCATTGTCTAGCCCACATTTTACCAGCTTCTTTACAAGAATATCATGGGGCACCTTGTCAAAGGCCTTGCTGAAATCAAGATAGGCTACATCCACAGCGTTCCCTTCATCTACCAGGCTTGTAATTCTGTCAAAAAATGAGATCAGATTAGTCTGACATGACTTATTTTTCAGGAACCCATGCTGACTTTTAGTGATCACAGAGTTTCTTTCTAGGTGCTCACAGACTGTTTGCTTAATGATCTGCTCTAGAATCTTTCCTGGTATTGATGTCAGGCTGACTGGGCGGTAATTGTTTGGGTCCTCTCTTTTCCCCTTTTTGAAAATAGGGACAACATTTGCCCTCCTCCAGTCTGCTGGAACTTCGCCTGTTCTCCAGGAATTTTCAAAGATTATTGCCAGTGGTTCTGAAATCACCTCTGCCAGTTCTTTTAATACTCTTGGATGTAGTTCATCTGGCCCTGGAGACTTGAATACATCTAAACTAGCCAAGTATTCTTGTACTACCTCCTTACTTATTCTGGGCTGTGTTTCCCCTGCTGAATCATCTGCTCCATATTCTTCAGGTCGGGCGTTGTTTTCTTTCTTGGAGAAGACTGAGGCAAAGAAGGCATTGAGGAGTTCTGCCCTTTCTCTGTCCCCTGTTTGCATTTCACCATCTTCTCCTCTGAGTGACCCCACTGTTTCCTTGTTTTTCCTTTTGCTACGGACATACCCATAAAAGCCCTTTTTGTTGCTTTTAACCTCTCTGGCGAGCCTGAGTTCATTCTGTGCTTTAGCTTTTCTGACTTTGTCTCTACACGTGCTGGCTATATGTTTGAATTCCTCTCTGGAGATTTCCCCCCTTTTCCATTTTTTGTACATATCCCTTTTAAATCTTAACTCAGTCAAAAGTTCTTTAGATAGCCAGCCTGGCTTCTTTAGGCACCTTCCATGTTTCCGTCTCATTGGTAATAGGGAGAATTGACTGATCCCTCAAATTCAGCGTTTTAAGATTTGACAATATTTCCTAGTTTTTATACTATAGTTCATCTTCATGTAACCTCTTCTTGTGTTGGATACAGAAAAGTAAATAGTTACCCTCCAGGATCAAAAATAATCTTGTTCCGCATCACACATAAGGCTTAGGGTTGCCACCTTGACAGCAGCAGAGCACAATGGACATTTTGCTGGGGAAATGTCGCCAAGAATCTCCATCTCTGCAAGTGTTTTTGAGGTCCACAAGGGAGAGTCTAATTGACTTCCCCAAGCCCATCTAACGAGTTTCAGCAGGGCATGCTAGTCATTTGGCTTCCGTTTATTTTCAGCGTATGCCAATGCAATACCGTTTTCCCGCAATTCCTTCTGCAGAAGGCGAGTTTGCAAAACACGTTTTAAGTGGAGAGCAAAGATGCTGCACGTTGCTGCATTTCGAAACGAAAAGGTGCCTAGAAATCGCGCGCTCTGAGCCACAAAGTCTCATCGCTAGCTGAGGGCGGGGGGGGGGGCGTAAGCGTCTCAATAGACGAGGGAAATGCATTCAGAGGTACAGTACTTGAAAATTTATAAACCGCGCTGATCCGCAAATCAAAACTCGGGAAGGGCACGACAGAAATGGTTTTATCAAAAGTCTGCAATCGGCTACTTTTTGTTTAATGCTGGTGGGATTTCGGGACCACTGACAGAATTTCCGCTTGTGAAGCTTTTTCCTAAAGTGGGGTTGTGAATAGCAGCAGTTGAATTTCTGCCTGTTATTCGGGCGTTCAGGAGGATCCAGAAACCAAGATCATGGTCAGGAGGGGTGGGGGACTGAAGTTGCACCCCCTCCCCAGTCTGTGTTGTGATGGGGAGGGGCCCAGAGACGGCTGATTTTTCCTACTTGCCAAAGCGTCGACTTCCAACGCCGTGAGATCCCCACCTGCAAAACCAGAAACTATTGAGATCTGCCCTGCTGCAAGACAATTATGCAGAGCGAGGTAAACCCGCCGCTGAAACCAACGGGCTGCACGGGTTCAAGGCTATAAACTGCTGGAAACCCAACCCTGAACGTCCCATTTAAAAGACGGCGGGGTTTGCTTCGGATTAAGCAAACCACCAGAAACTAAGCCAGCCGACTCCCGATCCGAGGACGGGAACTGCAAAGCCAGCAGCTCTTTAATCTGGATTTAAGGCTGCGATCCTGAAAACAGGAAAATAGTAAACCCGGTTGGAGCGCAAGCGGGACTTGCCGCCCAATAAAGACGCGCGGGGTTGCGCCCTAAAGTCTTGATAATATGCGAGTCTTACTTCCGAGGAAATTGGGTTGCTGGTTCTCCGGCTCGTGCAGAGGGCTCGGATCGCGCCCTCTTCTCCCCCCCCTTCCCCTCCTTTCGGCTGGGCGGCTGCGCGCTGCGCTCCTCCACCCCCTTGGAGAGCCACGTGTCCCTGCCTGGTCTTTATTGTGCTCGGGCTCCTCGCCCGCCTCCTCGCTCCATGAAGCGCGCCCAGCGCTCGAGCTTTGCACACACACGTACGCACGCGTGCACGAGGAGACAACCGAGCAAAGGCGCCGCCGCCGCTTGTGGTTCCTCCTGCAAGCCGGATTAAGGCTGCTGATCTGATGCTCAGCAACGCCCCACGGGACCCGCTTCCTGGTCGGCCGGCCGGGGGACAGGTTGGGTGGCAGCGGCGCTTGAATGGAGCTGCTGCTGCAAGGCGCCCGGCTAAGTCGGCGGCGGAGGCGCAGGCGGGAGCTGCTGCTGGAGGGAATCAGGTTTCCTCCTCGCCACCGGCAGCCACCGGAGGAGGAGCAGCAGCAACACTGCCTAGCCCCGGGTAAGGAGCATCGCGCTCGCTCGCGCGCTTTTTCCGTGTTTCTCATGTCTCGAGGGAAGGGCGATGCGATGGCAGCCTAATAAAAAGCTCTCGTCCCTCTCCAACCCATAGCTGTCAGGTTTTCCCTTTTCTCGCGAGGAAGCCTATTCAGCATAAGAGAATTTCCCTTAAGAAAAGGGAACACTTGACAGCTATGCTCCAACCTCTTCCCCCCGACGCAGTAAGTCAACAGGTGCGGTTTTGCAATGCGCCCATTGGATAAGGCTTCCCCTGTTGAACTCTTTTTCTTGCTAAAGATTGGGGGCGGTTCGTGTTGTAACGGAGAGGCGGCAAGGTGTGCGCTGAGGTTTAATTCTATTTCTGTGGCGTCCGCCCTTCTGTCTTTGAAGTCTGTTATCATCTCTTCCGGAGAGGTCCGAGCTGCAGTATTTTCAATTAGTAACAGAGACCTCTTTTATAAACTGCCCGTGCGATTACCTGTTCCTGCTGTCATAGCTGGGAAGCCGGGCATTCTGTTCTAGAGTGTTTTAATTTTGTGGTACGTCTCTCCCTGTGCCCACGCATTCATATGCACCATAACACTTCAAGGGCTCGAGCCTGTCGGGTTTTCTCTGTGTTCTTCCTCTTCAGCCCCACAATAAGACCCACAAACATTCCATATATCAAACTGTTCTCAATCATAGAGTTGGAAAGGACAATGAGGATCATCTAGTCCAACCCCTATGCAATGCAGGAATCCTTTGCCCAACGTGGGGCTCAAACCTACAACCCTGAGATTAAGAGTCTCACGCTCTGCCGACTGAGCTATGCTGAGCTATACTGACTCCCATAGTTTGCGTAGTTACACTTCAAAATCTCCCTTTCTTTCTCTTGTAGGCTCAACTGTCATCAACTTTCTGTCAGCTCTCAAGTTCCTGTTAAGCACTTTCTGGGTTGTGGTTGTGGTTGTTTAAAAAATAAAAAATAATTTAATTTAACCCACAGCAACGGTATGTACCTACGGTTTCCCCCATGGCGCGTAGAAGCGGCTAGTTTTCTTTTAGGTGGTCCTATGCTTCTTCCAAATTGATTGGTACTCGAGCACCTGAGTTTGCTATTAGAAGGAGTGATGTTGCTGTAACTGTGGCCTGTCATGTTTCCACATAAAAGTATGGTGTATTTAAAACAATGAAGACAGGAACTTGTGGAGGTTTCTCATGTACAGTGGAACCTCGGTTTATGAACACCTCGGTTTATGAATTTTCGGTTTATGAACCCCACGGACCCATCTGGAACAGATTAATTCATTTTCCATTACTTTCAATGGGAAAGTTTGCTTCAGTTTATGAACGCTTCAGTTTATGAACAGACTTCCGGAACCAATTACACCCATGCTTCAGTTTATGAACGCTTCAGTTTAAGTACTCCGCGGACCCGTCTGGAACGGATTAATCCACTTTCCATTACTTTCAATGGGAAAGTTTGCTTCAGTTTATGAACGCTTACTCCGCGGACCGTCTGGAACGGATCAATTCATTTTCCATTACTTTCAAGGGGAAAGTTCGCTTCAGTTTATGAACGCTTCAGTTTATGAACAGACTTCCGGAACCAATTGTGTTCATAAACCGAGGTACCACTGTACTAACTCTTAATGTGGGCTAGGATGGGCCTTGTTCATCACCAGAGGGGAATTCCACAAGGTGCCACAAAAGTGGAGGGAACTGATGCTGAGAATATTTATTTTATTTTATTATTAAATTTCTATCTTGCCCTTCCTCCCAGAGGAGCCCAGGTCTTAGTATGAAAGCTGATCGCTTGAGCCCAGGTGACAATTTCCGCACTCTGCCACACAAGGGATTTGTGGCCCTAGCCATGCCATTCAGTATTTTTCCAGACTACTGTATTATCTTTCACATTTAGCTGCTGCATTGGTGGGCAACCTCTGGCTTGGGGTGGGGGTGGGGACACATACCCCCTCCGTCTGCTCTTACATGGTGACCCTTGGAATCTGACCCTCATGTGTCTCTCCTTCCTTGTTCTTGTATCCTCACTGAAAGAGTGTCAGATCCATACTTATATCTAGTATGATATACAGTATTGGTATTGGCCTCTACCAACATGCAGCCCCTGACAAATGGATTAAGCCCTTAGGCAGCGTTCGAAATTCACCAGGCGCATTTTGCACCTGGCCTACCGGCCACTTGTGACCAAGTGAAGATGCCCAGGTGCCAGGATGACTCCCGACATCTCCACCATCTGGAGGTGCGTTCCTGGGGATCCTCGGATCTCGACTGTTTTCACACACTAATACTGCATCCTGTAGAATTCTATCCGTTATATTGTATCTGCACAATCAAGAATGAATTTCGGGAAACAAAAAAGTCGTATTGAAAAGCACGACTTTCAAGCTGTCTGGACCCCCCCCCCCGAAATGGCAACTAGACAGCATTCCTTTTTTGGCAATTGTATCCCTGTTTGAAGGAACCATTAGGCACCTAGTTTATATATCTGAGTTTCTAACACTGCCCATAGGAAATGTGGCCAGAGAGAGAGAGAGAGAGAGAAATGGCCCATTTCTGATGCAGAGGGCGTTGGGCATAGGAAGAGTCCTTGACTCGGCAGAATGTGTATCTGTGCTTGTTTCTGGGAAACTTTGCTTCCAGGGAGTGGTGCTGAATTTCTCATTTCTGGTAGCGAGAGATTCCCAGAATCAGGACCATCAAAATGGCAAACCCATTTTTCAGGATGGTTTTGATTGGAATAGCAGCAAGGCCAAGACTTATGTGTGCTTAGAAGTGTATAAACAGTGCATGAGCTAGTGAGCTGGACATTGACTAGGAAAGCACAGGCTCAATTCTCTGCTGAAACTCACATCTCACTGGGTGACTTTGGACCGGCCACTATTTCTCAGACGAACAGAGTTATTATAAGGATAATATATTTGTAACTTAATGTAGGTTGCCCAGATCTCCTTGGATGGGTGATGGGGTACAAGTGAAATATAGAAATATTGCCGTTGTTATGTCTTTAAAATCCAAATTGTTGTCTTAAACTAAATATCAGCTAAAAGCCCCCTGGCTTTCCCACATGGTTGTTGCAAAGAAAAACTTGATAACTGTAGTTTCCAAATATTTGGGTAAGAAAAAAGCAAAACCCCAATGCACCATGTCAGCAAAGAACATTATTTTTAAGCTGATCTCATGACTTGTGACATCAGGTTACACAGATCTACCAGGCTCCTGTCAGCCTCCACTGATAAGAAGGAATTTCTTCGATAGAAAAACTACAGCTGGAATTTGAAGGGAGGGAAGCACAGTTCTGAGCATATTTGCAGAGAATTAAGTGTTTTAAGGATCAGGCTGTGTAGACAGAGTCTCTCATGTGAAACTTAAAATCAGCTTTACTTTAAACCACTCTGCAATGAGAATGTGGAAGCCTGCTTTGGCTACAGTATACAATTGAATTCTGTTCCACATTTAATCCTGAATGAATAGCATTTTACATATGGTGTGATTAGTGTGAAAGAAATGTAGACCACATATTCTGTCTCCCACTTACATTGCAGTAAGCTCCATTGGGACTTGAGTAGGATAGGCGTGCAACTGTTACAGATATTTGTGCCTTGATTGCTTTTAAGTGTGGATGGGCAGATCTGCTATTTATTGTTGATTATTTTGATCTTTCACCAGAAGGTACCGAGCCATGGATGGAGATCTTCTGAAAAACTGGAAAATGGAGGAGTCTTCTTCCATCTTTATGTTCTACCAGCCTCTGGAGAGATACCAATCAAAGATGGCGCAACTTCACTTCTCTGCTAGGACTGTGTAAACTTCTGTGCCTTCCTAAGCTATTACCTTCTTCTCATGTTTCATGGCTGCTGTTATGGTTACAGTTTTATGCACGCTTACTTGGGAGTAAGTTCCTTTGGACACAGCGGCACGTATTTTTGGGGTAAACTTGCATACGTTGGAGCTGCGTGATAACCAATAATAATAATACCCTCTCGACCGTACCGTAATCTGCAGTCCCAAGTCGCAGGGCACCCAGAGAGGCGTTTTCGGTGCCAGCTCAGACACTATCAAACTCCCTCACTCGGGAGACTTGCCTCAGGTTGGACCACATTTAAAGCACTTCTCAAAAATTAGAGCTGGTGAGTGGAGCACCACCATGTGGAAAGAGATCTTCCGTGATTCTGAACACGCACTGCAAATACGAACGGACAAATGCAGTTTTAGGCATGTTTGTTTCGGCGAGCCTATGTGGCCTATGTAGAATGTTGATAGGTGTTTCGATCTGATTTTTAGGCTATTGTTGGTTTTAATTACTGTTTTAAAATAATTGTTTTTAATGATAATACTATTTTTTTAAACTATTTTTGTAGGGTTGTTGCACTAAAAAATAATAAATGAATAGATTTTAATAGCAAACTAAACAAAAGAATAACCAGTTGTGGACCAAGGAATAGTCTGCAGTGTGATTTTAGCCAGATCTATATATTATTATTCTTATGAAGAATGATTATTCTTCAGAGCTGAGCAGGCCCAGAGTATGTTCACCCACGAGTTGGTTTCCTGGATCCTAACAGCAGCCCATTTCACTTTCCGTACATCATTCACCTAGCAATGGTTAGAGTTTCAGTATAAGCTTTGAACCATCACAGCTCCGTTTCCAGAATGAAAATAGGTTAGTCATGCAAATTGCATTTTAACTGCTGGCTTTAAATGTGTTGCGATGTATTTTAACTATCTTCTTTTTAACCACTTGTGTTTTACAAGTGGAGATGGGCTATAGCTATATTAAATAATAGTCACCTACTGCGTTCAGGGAATGCATACCTATATTGTGGCAGTTCATAATCTGCAGGATAAGGGAAATAGCTATTAAGTATACTGGATAGTCAGAGCCAAAAAGGGCCGGCCCACCCGTGAGGCAGTGTGGGCAATGGATCCGGCCTCCAAGGAGTACTTGAAGTCTTGATCTGCCTCTACAGCAGCCTCTTGGTGAATAGGAGGCACTGTTGGTCTCCTCCCACCCTTGTTCCTGATGTAGATCTTCACCCACCCCTTCTTCCCCAATTGTAGGGGGAACCGTTTTGTGGCTCGCCTCGGGTACCAAAATGTGTTGGACTGGCCTTGATGGTGAAGATCTCAAGGTGTTCATAGATTATGTTTGCATACCAGGAAGTTCTCCAGTGTTGAGTCTCCCTGCACCTCCGACTCTTAATAGCAGAAGGCACCCCAAGCAAATGCACTACCAACTATCAGGACGTAAAATAAAATTGCAGTCCCACCCGGAAGTGGTTCATCCGCCAGGGACTGGGTAGTCAGTGGGCCACCGGCAATGCTTGCCTTGAGATGATGGGCGTTCCCAGTCATCAGTGATATCTGGCAGATTGCAGATACATATTATTCTGTATTTCAGCGGCTTGGCCATCTGTCTCTCTTGTAGATTTATATACCGGTAGATTAGAAATGGGCTCCATATACTTAGGGAACAAGAAATCTGTTAGCAGGTAACAGAAACTTTTAACTAATGGGATACCATTTCCATGGCAGCTTTTATCCAGAAATTTTAGAATCTGATTGCTGGGTCTTTGCCTGCCACTAATTTTGCAATAAACAAAAAACACTTCAGAATACGCAGCATAAACAAATTATTGAATATAAATGTGTGGAAGGTGCGGTTGTAAAACATAAATTGTATGTTACAATGCTTACTCAGATATGTAGACAGTTGGCCTGTGTTTTGATCAGGCTGTTAGCTTATTGTTGATTTTTTTATGTTTTAAATAGCTGTTTTCAACTGTTACTGCTAATTTATTTATTTTTATACTTGAGCTACTTTGAGTTTTTAAAAAACAATTGAGTGGTATATGAACTTTTCCGAAATAAATAACTTGTTGTTTTTGTTTCTGAACTGTAAGAGATTTAAGGCTGCATTCCTAAACTCCCTTGCTTAAAAGTGTTTTTTGTTTAAATGGGTGGGATTTATTTTGATGAAACATACGTGCGATGGGTGTTGTTGTCAAATGTATGCCCATCCCTGCGGTCACACTCCTATATCTTAAGGTAGTAGCTTAAAGAATTGCAGCATGTGTACTAGATAAGAGCTGGTAAAGTCCTCCTAAGAGTTTTGTGAATGCCTCTCCTAGAACACAATGTAGGATACCCCAGAGTAAGAAAGGAGAATACAGAATGATTCTGTGACCCGACCTTAATAGCCAGTTGGTGGTCTAGTAGCCATATGCAGTCGTACCTTGGAAGTCAAACGGAATCTGTACCAGAAGTCTGTTTGACTTTCAAAGAGTTCAGAAACCAAAGCATGGCTTCTGATTGGCTGCAGGAAGCTCCTGCAGCCAATCAGAAGCCGCAGAAGCCCTGTCGGATGTTCAGCTTCCAAAAGTAGTTCGCAAACTGGAACAATCACTTCTGGGTTTGCGGTGTTTGGAAGCCAAAACGTTTGAGAACTAAGCTGTTCGAAAACTACAGGTTTTATTTTGTGAAAGGCTTTAAGTTATATCAATAAAAGATGATATTTATAAACGGCCTGGAGTTTTCTAGACACCATTAAGATTAGAAAGTAACACAATCCCTGCTCACAGGCCACAATCTAAAAACCCCACCTGCATTAAACATTTAAAACAATATCTTAATATTTTAACCAGGGATGGCTTTCCCCCAAAGATTCCTGGGAACTATAGTTTAAGGGCGCTGAGAGTTCTTAGGAGACCCCTATTCCCCTCTGAGCTACAATTCCTAGAGTTCCCTGGGAAGAAGGATTGGCTGTGAAATCAGTCTGGGAATTGTAGTGAAGGGGAATAGGGATCTCCTAGCAGTTTTCAGCATTCTTAACAAATCGTAGCTCCCAGGATTCTTTTTGAGGGGGGAAGCCATTGCTGGTTAAAATAATATGATACTGCTTTAAATGTATAGTTAGTGCAGATGAGGCCTAACAGATACAATACAAAAGGGAAAACCAAGCAGCGTCTTGTCTTCGTTACACCATCAAGTTGCAAAGAAGCTGCTTGGAGCATGGTGTTCTTTACACCAGAAGGAAGCTGGAAACTTCTTAACACTGGGCTCTGAGCAGAGAACACGAATAGGTTTTAAAGTAAACGAGTGGGAACAGACAGTTATTGAGTAAATGGCAACCAGTGCATGTTAGAATTTGCTGTTTGCAGTGTGCATCATCCTGCTAAGGGTAAGAAAGGTTATATTGTACACCAGCTGAATGTGTGCTGACTTAATATTAGAATTAGTTTGTTTATTATACAATAATTGGTTGGCTTCTGTGTATTGATCGCTGTATAATAAGGTGTCACACTTTCTGCCTGGTATCTTTTCTGGTACCTTCTCTCTGTGTCTATGTCTGTCTGTCTCTCTCTGTACACACAACCCTTTACATTATTTAAGTGCCAAAATGGTCTGTGGCCCACAAAAGCCTATTTCAATCTGTTTGTTACTCCTTAAAGTGCTTTGGGACTTCATTGTTTTGCTGCAACTTAACAATATGGCTGCCTCACTGGGGAATGTACCTTTGGGCGAAAAGGGAATTGCCTGCTAATTTGTGTGCAATTGCTAACTTTCCGCCCTTTCTGCCCCTTGTGGAATTGGAAATGGTGAGTTTGATAGCACTAGGTTAGTGCCATGGCTATACAGATTAACCTTCCCCTACTACTTGGTGTCATAGCTGCCAAGTTTTCCCTTTTCTCGCGAGGAAGCCTATTCAGCATAAGGGAAAATCCCTTAAAAGGGGGGATAACTTGGCAGCTATGCTTGGTGTCTTCCAATTGATGTTGGACTCCCAGCTCCCAGCAACCCCAACCAGAATGGCAAATTATCAGGAAAGATGGGAGTCGTAGTTCCAACATACTTGGAGGGTCTGGACCTGAGGCCGGTTGCTCATAGATGATAATACAAAACCCAACGAAAGCTTTTTCTCTTGGCTTCTGGGCAAAAAGCTCTAAGCGTCTCCCTCTCCAGCTGAAATTTCACACAGGCCTCTTACTCCCCCACAGTTAATGTAATTAATGTTCCTTGGCATTCTTCAGCATGCTCCACCCCAACCCGAGAAGAGGAGGGAATTCTTCCACAAAGCCTTAAGCAATCAATGAGAATTGGTGTACAGGTCAGGGATAAGGATCTTGCTCCTGCAGGAGCTTTTGCAAAGCCTGTATTCATGCTCTGCTAACAAGGTACCAAGAAGAAGCCCAGCCTGCTTATAGGAACTTCGAGAGCTATCTCTTTGTGGCTGGGGAAAATGAAGGTGGTGGAGGGACGTGTTGGTTGTTTCTTTTTAAATCCTGGGGATGCATAAAGTCTAATCTGTGGTATATTGATGCATTTAAAATTACATGTGCTCCACATTTATTGGAATGTTTAAATTCTTCCTTCACCTGGAAAGGCACAGGAGGTGAACATCTGCATCTGGAAAGTATCGAGCAACTCCCACCTGCCCCCCAAAGGGAAGTCTAGCCCATGGATGCAGCCGGTTGCAGCTTAAGGCAGAAACTCCAGTGGGGCTGCCTAGTGCTAATCAGTAAATCTAAAATTAGTGATTTGCTCTTGAGCTAAACAATGAGATACCGTATGTATTTTCAAAAGCAGCAAAACTCTGTGTAGCACCTGAGTCCGGTTTCTTGGCAGGCTTCAGTGCTGCAGCCAAAGTATTCTAAGGGGTAGGTCTCAAATATGTGATTAAGGCAGCGTATCTCAAATTGTTAAAACTTGACTGCATCATCCGGTCCTTACCTTGCTGCCCCCTCCCACCCCAGCACCAACCATCTCTTTGAAAGCTAAGTGTGCAAGGATCTTTAAATGCTGCTCCAGACATCCCACAGCTGCACACAAGAATATGTAGTTCAGGGGCAATCATAGGTGCTTTTAACAGGAACCTCTACCCATCCCCTTACTGTCTTTGGGCTCTACCTTGTAGCCTGGAAGATAGAGGTCTACCAGTAGATCGCAAGAGAGAGAACTGGGTCAAACTGATAGCTTGACCATAACAAGGTGTGTAAATTAGGCTGCTAAAACAAAGATAGCTTGGTTCTTATGGAACCAGGAGTGGAGTTTGGGGTTGGAAAGACTAGGAGCTCATTTCTGATGCCAGAAACAAAATTCCTCAGCTGAGCACATGCTCTTCTCACACAGCCACTCAAGTTCCTTAAGTCCATCTGTGTGTCTGCCTTGGTTGTTATTCTGCCACCAGGCTCTGGTTGGTGGACCTAGAACCTCTAGTAAAAACGCACCAGCAAAATAGATCATTGAAGCCTAAAGTCTGCCCCCCTCCCCCCCCAAAAAAGCCTGTCCTCAGTCTTGGAAGTCCTGTGAGATTGGAAATAGTGGCGAAGAGTGCATTTGAGGACATGCAGAGTGCATTTTCCTCACAACAAGCTAACCACAGCCTACTCCCTGCCTGTCACTGGAGCCGGATGTAAGCTCAAGGATGGTAAACATTAAGCACAACAGTGGAATAAGCTGCTCTGCACAGTATGAAAGAAGGGCAAAGTCTGGGCACAGTGAGTTCGTTTGTCTGCTTGATTTCCTCTGGTTTGCAAGGTAGTTATTACTGTTTGACGAAATTCAGCTATCCAAGGAGAGGCTCTTTGTGGTTAGTATGACCTACAAGGAGGGGAAATAAACAAAACATAGTACCTAATGAGCCAGTCAAATTTACAGATATCCTTTTAAGGGGAAATATCCTTACAGATGGTGACAGCAGTCACAAAATTAAAAGACGCCTGCTTCTTGGGAGAAAAGCAATGACAAACCTAGACAGCATCTTAAAAAGCAGAGACATCACCTTGCCTACAAAGGTCTGTATAGTTAAAGCTATGGTTTTCCCAGTAGTGATGTATGGAAGTGAGAGCTGGACCATAAAGAAGGCTGATCGCCGAAGAATTGATGCTTTTGAATTATGGTGCTGGAGGAGATTCTTGAGAGTCCCATGGACTACAAGAAGATAAAACCTATCCATTCTTAAGGAAATCAGCCCTGAGTGCTCACTGGAAGGACAGATCGTGAAGCTGAGGCTCCAATACTTTGGCCACCTCATGAGAAGAGAAGAATCCTTGGAAAAGACCTTGATGTTGGGAAAGATGGAGGGCACTAGGAGAAGGGGACAACAGAGGACGAGATGGTTGGACAGTGTTCTCGAAGCTACGAACATGAGTTTGACCAAACTGCGGGAGGCAGTGGAAGACAGGAGTGCCTGGCGTGCTATGGTCCATGGGGTCACGAAGAGTCGGACACGACTAAACAACAACATCCTTACCGAAGTCAACCATCTTTTGAGTCCCTTGTGCTAGTTTGTTGGGTACGGCTTGATGGCAAGATGAGCATTGCCTACAGAAGTATTTAGTCCCCTATAAGCAAAAGAATAAAAAAAGCCAAATTATGACTAGGGATTGATCACATTGTTACAAATTTGTCTGTTTAGGCTGAAGTCCTATGTACGCTTCACCTAGGAATAAGTCCCACTGAAATCATTTGGGTTTTGAATAGACATGTATAAGATTCCACTGTTGGATTATTGTGAATGGATTTGCCTAGCATACTACCTAAGTAGAGATCACAGGTTAAGCAAAGAGGTATAATGTTCTTTAATAGCTGAAATATTCTCTCAAGCCTCATGTTACAGCCTCCGGCTGCTGGGAGAGGCAGAGAAACAACAGGTTGAATTTAGGTTACTGACCAAGCGATGGGAGTTCTGAGCTGGAGTCAGCCCAAACTGGGGTGCAAATAGGGGATGCCGGGTTAAATTGCAAGAATTGTTTTGTGGGAATCTGCTGCAAGGTTACTACTTCTTTAGGAGCCTGTTTGCTTCCAACATGCTCTTCCCCTATACTTACAACGAAGTTGCCATAAATCTCTCATAACTTGAACAAAAACTAGGCCACTCCTAAAACTTTTATTTCAGTCATGAAAGTGTCCTTTTCAGAACATAGTTAGTTGAATGCTGTCGCAAGCACCTTCTGACCTGCTCCAGCACAGGTTTTTTTTCCAGAAACGCATTAGAATAAAGATAAAACAAAAATCAGTCACGCAAATGTCAGCAACATTTTAAAATGAGGTGGAAGGGGGTGGTGCCTTTAAGCTCCATGATTCTTTAACATGCAGGGTTTTTATCTGCCACATGTTTCAATTTCCTTATTTTCCTTGGCTTTTCTTCTTGCTTGACATAATCCAATTAAATGCCTCTTTTGTATTTGGTTGTTATAAGGGAGGCGGGGAGAACTCATTCATATTAGGCTGTCTGAGAATATTGCAATAGGACACGCATTAGTAGAGAGAGTTTGTGGGGAGCATTAAGGGAAAACGTGAAACCTCACTGCAATCTGAAGTCCATACTATTACCTGTAAGGGGAAGGGAATACAGAGATCCCCCTCCCATCATCAAGAGCAGCTCCTCCAATAGCAGCAATGCCAGCGAAGAGGGGGAGGGGTCCAGTGAGGAAGAGGGATGCAGGGCTCCGGTAACACAGAAGAGCCCCTGCTACACATGAGGGAGGAAGAAAGAGAGGGGGGAAAGGGGGAGAAGGAAAACATGGAGTGCAGGCCCCTTTTCCCTCCGGTTCTGGAATTACGCAGGAGAAGGCGGGGAAGAAGGTTTGGCGTCCCGAGACACTTATGCTGGAAGAAGACGAGGAGCGCACCATTCCCGGATTCTGGCTCGGACTAAGCAGACATGTTTCTGCACCCCCATTTCACTGTAAATAGACTGCACTAAATAAAACTGTCTAAAGACAAGAATGTGGAGCGTTGTTACTCTAGAGTAGTCGCAACAACAGCCTCTGACATTACCACGGCACCCTACCATCATCTCCCCATCATTCAGATCATGCCTGAATAGCGATTGGGGGTCAATGGTGTCTGGTCAGGTCAAGAACCAGGAAGATCTGTGGCATGGCTTTGAAGACTAAAATTCATGCTCCGTTACCTCCTTGAAATTCTTCCTCCCAGTATTTATTTATTAAACTATTTGCATATATATGGTACCGGTACACACACACACACACACACACACACACACACACCTCAAGGTGGTCTACAACATATCAGAATAAAATCAGCAAAAAGCAACCTTAAGAACAGGCATAGGCAAACCAGAAGTTTTGGGACTACAACTCCCATCATCTCTAGCTAACAGGACCAGTGGTCAGGGATGATGGGAATTGTAGTCTCAAGACATCTGGAGGGACATCTGGCTGCTTAAGAACATCAATAAAACATCAATAAACAGGACTATCAAAACAATCAAGTTTTCAAAGAAGGGAGAGGTGATTTCTGCCAAAACTCCACAAGCAGGGAGTTCCACAGAGCAGAGCCTGGTCCCTACCAAAGACCATCTGAACCCCAGCAGTATGGGGAACCAGAAGTGCTCTAGCAGGGAATTGAGGTGGGACATAAGAAATCAGATGGTCCTTAAGGTACTTTCGGCTTTGTGGATTAACACGAGTACCTTGAATCTGGTCTGGTAACAAATTGGCAAGCAGTGTAGCTCTCTCAGCAGTGGAGTAGCCTATTGCCAGGAATCTGCTCCTATGAGCAGCTGCATTTTGTGCTAGTTGAAGCTCCTGGACCAGGTAACAAAGGCAGCCCCACATAAAGCATAGTACAGTAATCAAGCCATGAGATTACAAATGGTGGTCAGGCGGTAGCAGTGGAGGGAGGGTTGCCGCTGACGTATCAGCCAGAGCTGGAAAAAGAACTGGCCGCAGAAGACACTTGAGCCTTGAGTGACAGAGGTGGCTTGAGGGTTATATCCTGTACCCCTCCCAAGAGGTTCAGGGATAAAGGACACAACTTACTGCCTGCTACCCATGGGTAGGATCCTTAAGAGAGAATTAGGTGCTTATCATAACTGACACCATGGAATCACAAGACAAAGGGCAACTTCTCTGCAGTGAGGCTTGGCAGTGAGTCACAGGCACCAACCTGCCCAGGCAGTGCCACTACGGCAATGACGTAAATGGTCTCCGTGCATTTCAAGCAGGGTGTGGCCTGAGAAGGGAAATGCTCTTTCCTGGAAGGTGTGCATGATGTAGATAAATGGGAGCTCTTGGCTTTTTCAGCCCATGCCAAGAGGCACTTTCTTGGTTTTGCACACAAAATAGTAGCAGGTGGGGCTGTACTCTGCTCAGGTGTGTGGCCAACATAGTCTAGCTGAGCCCAGTTCTGCTGCCTTAAGAACAAATTAATTGGAACTGCAGGACTAACCTGGCCATGGGCACAGGGGTCAAAGCAGATGTGTCACACCTGGAAGAAATAGGATTCCTCGTTCCCTGCGTTGGCTTTGTGCTAGCCCTACTTCTCACTCACGGGCTGGACCGCTGCAAGGGTTGAAGCTCATATGGTGGGATGCTTCTTCATACAAAAATTTGCACCATTTAGCAAACTGGCACACTTGTTTTCTGTGTGATGAACATTTTATTTTTATTTATTTTATTGCATTTGGCCATTTGAGACTCCACTTCTGTAGCAGAGTAAACTAGCCAAGAAAACAACTTTGCCATCTGGTGTGTCCCAGGCTGCAGTAGTGCTTTGCATTCATAGAAGTTGCTCAAGCACCCTCATATTAAATTTGGAGACAGGAGCATGCCAGTGACAACTGGTTTGGCTTCATAGAGCAACAGCAACCATTCCTGCCATGTTGCTGCGACCTAAGCCCAGTTTGGATGACTGCTATGTCTCAACCTGAGCTCATGGCTTATCTCATTCTAAAAAAACCATGTGTTGTTATGAAGGCTTGTTCTTGGCTTACCACTCATAGCTTGTGGGAGACAAATTATGAGCCAGGATTTGGGTGTGATGCTAAGCAAACCATGGCTTGATTCCCAGGAGTGTGGCAGGACCAGGGAAGGAGCAAAGCAGCTACAATTTTCTCCCTGTGCACACTTGTTCATAGTTAAATCCATGGTTTGGCTTAGCGTTGCATTTTAAAGATTTTAGAAGCACCACCTTTCTTATTAATCTCTTGTGCTGATGACAGCCCCTACAACTCTGTTTGGCAGTCCAGTCACATGGGACTTAGAGGGCTTGTGAGAGACCAAACCTGATCATTGCAGTTTCTCCGCCCCCGCAAAAAAATAGTTTGGAATGAGCTGATAGGGCTGTTGGAAGAAGCAGCCTAAAAACCACTCAGCTTGTCATGGTCTGGGGTTCACACTGATTATTTTCAGGGGATAACAACTTGAAGAGCTGCTTTTGATTTCTTCTTAATCTGTAAACATGTTTCCACAAAAGCGTGACTCAAATAATCTCCCATGCTGATGGAAACTAATCCTGAGTATATATATAAAAAAAACCCAACACACTGCAGGCACACCTCATTGTTTTTGCGTTTACAGACAGTAACCCAATTCTTAGATTATGGGAGTAGTGTGTTTCCTTCTCCTTTCACTTGAGTCGATGCTGTAGTTGGCATCCATCTGTCTCAAGGCACAATGGGGTGCACCGTGACCTCCCTGGGGCACAAGCCTAGGCAGGTGTGTATGGAGGTCCTGGGCTGCCCAGGGGACAAGAACTCCCCTCTCAGCCTTGCTGATGTGGTCCAAAGGAAAGCAGAGCTATATGTTTTACACAAGCTTGGCTGCAGGAGTTGCCACCTCCAGGAGGATGCGTACATGGCACCATGGTTTTGTGTAGGGTTTACTCCTTAGCTTTTTCTTCTTCTGAAGATGCCCCACAAGACAGTGGAGGCTTAGGACCAGAGTTTTCCTTCTCCTAGATGGGCTACCTTCCAAGGCGGACAAGTCATTGGCTGCCCTCACCTGGTTTAGCCGGCCAGTCGGAGCCCTTCCCAGGGTGTAGCCATTGTCACAAGAAGCCACAGGTGAGTGCAGGGTGGGGACCAAAGGTGGGCAAATGACACTGGAAGGTATTAGTCCAACACCGTGGCAGAGTACATATGAAGAAATCATGTAGAAGAGTCAGAGCCCAAGTGTAACGACGCTGCCCTGGTCAGGCTTGTGATGCCAGCACAGTTCTCATGTGACTCTCCTGTGTTGGCAGAGCAGGTGCTCAGTGGTAGAGCAGAAGGTCCCAGGTTCAGTCTCAGGTGTCTCCAGGTACAGCTGGAAGAGAACCTCTGAACCGCTGGAGAGCTGCTACCAATCAATGAAGACAATGCTGAGCTAGATGGACCAGTGGTCTGACTCATTATAGGGCATCTCCCAATGTTTCTACCCCACTTTCCCACCTGCTTTCTTACATTTTGCTCTGACTGGGAGCAACAGGGACCACTGCCATAGGGAAGCAGAAGACAGCACCGTGCTTCTGTCATTTAAGAATCGGGTCAAACTTGGATGTCCTTCTGGAGCTAAACCCTAAAAAGACTTCCCTGAACTGCTCGGAAGGGAGAGAATGTTCTTCTGTTAACAATGGCAGCAATCTTGAGGATTGCCAGTGCGTGAGGTTCCCAGAGGTTAGGGGTGGGAACTGCAAAACTGAGATGGCCGTGGGCCAGACTGGAAACTTTTATTCATACCACTAATGACTTTTAGATACCAGCTTCAACTCATTCCAGTGCTTGTTCTAACACTGTGCAAAATAGGCATGGGAGGGTGACTGGCTGATTTTATTAATTACATTTTTCTTGTACTCTTTCCAGTAATGTTACCTATGGCCTGTTGCCCAGTGTGTTGAAAGGAGCACATTGATAGGGAAGAATCATGCCCTCCTGGGCATCCTCCTCCATCACTTGCGCAAAAAAGAGCTTCCCCAGCAACTAACATGCTTTATTGGCTTTCATATCAGCCAAAGACCACATATTTTATTCCATTAGTCAGGCTTTGAATTCCTTTTTTTTAAAAGGGAGGGAGGGGGAATGAGACCTGAAAGGCCACTGAAAATATGGCCATTTGTTACTAGGGTTTTGGCAAGCAGGACTAATACCCGGTATTGTAATATTAAAAAGGTGCCAATTAAGAGTCATTCTATGGTTTCTCTGTCATTTCATGTGTTGTAAATCAAACCCCATTCACAAATACGATTCCAACATGAACTCGTTAGCTTCAACAGAAAGATGTGGACTATTTGCAAATTTCCCCCACCGTTATCGATCAATCAATTTATCTGTATGCCTCCTTTCCAACGTTAAAACCATGCTTGAGGTGGCTTACAACAGCATATCAAAAGATCACGTAATTACAAGCAACAAAAGTAGACCTAGACAATAAAAAATGGTATCAATAGCAGCAGCAACCCCAACAACAAAAACCCCTAAACAATACTCTAGCCCTCTGCAGTTATTCAGATAAATGTATTGGTGATTTAAAACATTCTGATATTTCATAACAGAATAAAACCCACTCTTTATGGAGTATGATTTGCACCCCAGAATGAAAAAAAAAAATCTTCAAAAATGTATATGAAGGTGCAGTTACCTCACCACTGCAAGCTTTAATTGTTGGTCTATTGATGTCTGTCTGAAGCACTTGTGATGTTCCTATTTCCTGAGGTGTTTCCTCTCATGATTAATAGACTATTCTTTGAGCTGTGGGTTCCTTAAAATAACACAAAATGGATGCAGCGACAGGCTCATAGATACCAGTAAATTCACTAAGATACGTACACAGAAAAGGGGAAGACTGATGAATAGATAGATATGTACATAACCATACTGAAATTGTAAAGTGTGTGTAGCTCTATATGTAGATATAACCACAGATGTGTGACCATTTTGAATGTCCTGTATCGGACAAATATGTTATGACCTCTTTCATTATAAAATGGGATGATGTGTAAATCAAAGTCCCATCTTGCCATCCCAGTTTTTGCCCTATATCTTTTGTACAGTGGAACCTCGGTTTACGACTACCTCCGTTTACGAAAACCTCCGTTTACGAATGCCGCGGACCCGGAAGTGTTTACATCCGGGTTATGCGGTGTCGGATGCGCAGAAACTATCTGCGCAGCGCGCACGTGCGCAGAAGCGCTCTATCGGCGCAGCACGCACACGCGCAGAAGAATGCCTTTGGCGAGCGAACGCCTCCGCGGAACAGATTGCGTTCGCAAACCGAGGTACCACTGTATTTGTGTAATGTGTTCCTGAAACAGAATGCGTTACAAATAAATAAGATGATGACGATGATGAAGAAGAAGAATTGAATTTATATACCGCCCTATACCTGAAGGTCTCAGGGCGGTTCACATAAAAAGATCACAGTATATAAAATAAAAACAATAACAATAACCCAATAATACCCCCCCCCCAAAAAAGAGCCACATTTTAAAAGGGTATGGGATGTTGATTAAATATTTTAAAGTGGTCCGGTAACTTTGCTGGGGTTTGCAGTGCCATAAAATGTTTTTAAAAGATAGTTTAAGATTTAAGACACAAATCACAGTGAAGCCTACTGAGTTATCTAAGGATGTAAACATTTCCCCATGTGTAGGCCAAACTACATGCTCATGCTTGAATTATGGAAGGGTAAGTATTATTGCATGTTGCCTAATACAAAACATCTGTAGGTGACTTACATGCACAATTAAAAAATAATCATCAGATTGATCAATTCATTATTTAGGGGGGGGGCTGCAACTGCAATATAAGTACCCATATATTTGGGGGAACAGCATAGAGGAAAGGATTAAAAAATACATCTGTGGTAGTACCATAGCCGCAGTCCAAATAGCCACCACGCAACGTATTTTAGGAAACTTAAGAAGTCACCAGGAGAGCCATCTCTCTCAAGTCACATGTAGTTTGGCCCTATGTGTACACAGGACTACTACAATGATTTGCACGCACCTTTGGCAGTATGACTATTCCCAAGTGAGGGCTTAATATTGCAGAGGGCTTAATATTCAGATATAGCAAACGGCAGCGGGTTTATTTTAATTTATTGGATTTTCTCCAAGAAGGTTAAACCCAGATCAAATGGTTCTGGAAGCACCCTAAGTTGCACTGATCTCTTCTGAGTGAGCATGCATAGGTAAGAGTTGCCATATTTCAGAAAGTGAAAATCTAGATGCAAAAGTTGTTGAGCCTTCCTCCTCCTCCTCCTCCTCCTCCTCCTTTGCCAAAGTTGTTTGAGCCCCCACCCCACCCCCATTCCAACATTTGTTGACGTATGTCCAGATTTTCCTGGACATTTAAGCAATTTCCGCCCTGACACAGCTTCCAACTGCAGTATTATGGCTATGTCTGGAAAATTCCAGATGTATGGCAACCCTAGAGGCTGTTAGTCATGACTAACTTCATCGGAGTGTGATGATGTTATTTCCAACCTGAATTTGCTGAGCTGGGATTTATCTGGAGATCTGACACAATCTGGCTCAGACAAGACTGGGGGTGGGTGGTTCAAGATAGAAAGTGATTGTCCTGCTTTAGATGTTAGTGTAGACATTGTTCCTCTTGCTTTGCTAATTCATCACAAGCTGGGAGTGGGCAAGACCCCGTTTGATTGGATCTGCCATTCTCTTGATTGGATCTGGTTGTTCTTTCATGCTTTGCATTGGTGATGACATACTTGCATTTCTGAACCTTCTGGCCACATGTTGTAATAATATTTCTGTCCCCCACCCCCTTGCTGGCTTTCTTTTGGCCCAACTACCACACCAACAAAGAACACCACTTTATGCATCATCAGAGGATGGTCCAAGGAACCTTGTGCCACAATAAATATGTTGGTCTTTAAAGTCTCTGCATTGGTTTCGCTGCAACTGACTAGCACAGTTGCCCCTTTGCTGGAGTGTGCCTATTCTATTAAACAATTTATTGTTATCAGCAGTACATCATCTGATAAATTGACATGAAGCACTCAGTGTGGTGCAGCAGTAAAACTGCTAGCACATATGCAAAGCTAAGCAGGGTCCATTGTGGTTTCAAATCGGATGGGGAGCCACACGTTGAGATTCCTGCACTGTAGGGGGTTGGACTAAATAACCCTCGGGATCCCTTGCAAATCTACAATTCTATGATTCTTTGAGATCAAGAGCACCTATCTCTTGACGGATAGATTTAAAGTGAAAATAAAGTTGAGAATTCAGCAACGTGTCCCAAGTCCAAATATTTCCAAAGCCCCAGAGGAAGAAAAGCATCTTAACTGAATCACCTCCAACATGTGCACACACCTGCTTTTGGTGGACAGTTGGCAGAATTTGCCCACAATTCCCTTATCGGTGATGGACTCGAGTTGTTTAGAGGCTCAATGTGGCTTATAAAGATTAGGGTTTTTTATCATTGTAAAAAAAAAAAAAATTTAGAGGGGAAAAATCCATGCAAAAATCTTTGTTCCCCCAGCTATGTTAATTTAACTTTCAGAAAGAATGGTTATTCTTAAGCTGATCTGGGCCTTTGTGCTGCTGGTCCCCTTCTCAGCTCTTCCTCGGTTCAGTTTTATCCAGAGTAACATGATAGTGAGCAGCTGCTTCACTGCATCTCCCATAGTGACATCCCTTCCTTTTCATTTTCGGCTGAGCATTCCAAACCTAAAGCCAGCCTTTGTACAGAATCCCAGAAATCTCAGCACATGTTACAAAATAACCCCTCTACTCCCAACTCCCTTGCTCCTATAACGTTAACCATGACTGTATGTATAGTAGATGGCGATTCAAAATTTCTTATCTCCAATCTGGGTTTCCTACGCACGTCCCCCTACCCACCCCATCTCTTTCCTGTGTCTCTCCTCCTCCAAGGAACCACTGTCTTCTTTGCAGGAAAACTTTGCGCTCTGTGTTTTTCTGGCTGCTGCAAAACTCTGGTGAGTTTGAGAAGTTCCCGTTAATCTGCTCTGCAGATGGATGTTTCTGGATAGGGCTCAGCAGCAGCCAGACCCTCCCTTCTTTGTGTTTATCAAGTGAAGCAGAAAAAAAAACAGCACTAATTTAAATATGCTGACTGAATAACCAGGGAGACAAGATTGATTTGGGTCTCACCCATGAGTAGTAAAAAAAAAGCAAACGGACCAGCTTGGATGTGGCCTCCTCCTCGCAGTAATTCATTACCAATAAGGTCCGTAATCAGGTTTAACAGAGAGGCAGTAGGGAAGTGTGGGTTAATTATACGCAGGGAGAGGTGCCATTGACTAACCTACATCCATTGAAAGCCAGCGCCTTGTTGTTGCTTGCATTATTGTGCATGGGCTATGGAGACCTGACTTGAGGTCCCCGCAGGGTGACCTTGGGACTGTCAGCATCTAGGCCTGAACTATTCACATGGTTGTTTTGGAGATCGAGTGGGCTAATCCCACGTGTGACCTTGGAGGAAGGATTGGATACAAACTCAACGAAAAGATTCCAAAGTCTTGCATCACTTTATCCTTATGCTAGGAAACTGCTCCACCTGTTTCATGTCTGTGTTTCAGGCTGCTGTTAAAGGCACAGAAGCAGGGTCCTTCAGAAACGGTTATACATCTTTCCCACCATTTTGGTATTATTGTTATTGTTACTGTTAATTGATTGATTGATTTTTACCCACCCTTCCCCATAAGGCTCCAAGGTGGGATGCAATGCTATAAAGAATACAAGGAGGAATTCAACATAGGTCTATGGCTACTGTTCCATTGGCACACATTTTTCAACTTGCTGGATGGAATGGTCCTTCACATTCCCCCCTGCTCAGTATTCTGGGTGTTCTTGTGACCTACCCCACACCAAATTCAAGGGTCATGGGAGGAGGAGACAGGGGAATCTTTGTTGCACTAGCAGAAGTCCTTCCACCAGCTTCTGCTAGCAGGAACTGATTAGCTGAGCCCCAACCACAATATTAAAATCAGTTAAACCCAGGGCTTTTTTTTTTAAAGCTGGAACTCACCAGAATTGTTCCAGTACCTCTCAGGTGGGCATCATTGCCATTATAAGAAGGAAGGTGTTCATGGTGAGTCCCAGTGCCTCTTTTTCTAGGAAAATAGCATTGGTTGAACCAGATTACATGCTTATAGCTCAACTGGGGGTTTGAAATGATGTTTGCCGAGCTATGCACTAGTTTGTTCCAGAACAGCGCAGTCTTGTGGCACTTTAAAAATCCAACAGATGTATTAAGGCATACACTTTTGTGAAACGCAATCCAAACCCCATGGACCTGGGAGCATACCTGCCAAGTTGCTGTCGGAAGTAGCAGACCGGAAGTCGCACTGCAGCCATTTTGGAACTGGGCAGAGCAGCATCAAAAGTCGCTTCTGAGCATGCTCTGCCCAGTTCCAAAATGGCCACCGCGCCAGAATAAACCGGGGAAAAACAAAAAAATCCATTTTTTCAGCTAGGAACAGCTGGGGAAACGGGGATTTCCCAGGGAATACAGGAGACTTGGCAGCTATGCCTGGGAGTAAGCCCCCTTAAATTAAACAGAACGACCTTTCAGCTAGAGGCTATTTTACCTCTAGATTGCACTGTAAATTAGTCTTTAAGGTGTCACAAGGCTCTTTGTTATTTTGGCTGCAAGAGACTAATGCGGCTGCCCCTCTTGAAATAGTTATTCTCTCAGAACTAGCCAGGATACATTTATGTTATTTTCAGGAAAATAGAACTTGCCCTTGACAAAAGTTGCCTTGGTCCACTAATGTTGTTGTGGTTAGGAGACATTTTCACACACTGGTTGTGATGTAACCTCATGGAACATGAACCATGAAAAGGTACGTATGATGCAACAATTTAAAAACTCATACCACAGGATTTAAAAGCTTGGAGGAGAATAGAGAAGAGCAGAGATGAGAACAGGAATAAAGCGTGGACTTTTGGACTTTGGCCAAGGTAAGGCTTTCTTTCCAGGGAGCTTGGAGGATGCTCTGAAGACGTGCTCCAGTTGGCATCTGCCTTCTGTCCAAGTGTTTATAAGGAAAAACAAGACGGATGAGGCTGTTTTCAGTTTCCCACATTGGCAGGAGCAACACGCTGCGAGATTGCCGCAGTCATCTGAGTGACTAACACCAACATGTGGTGCTTCAGATGGGCACATTCAAATCTCATGCCAAAGCATAAAAATACCCCCCCCCTCATGTTGCGCTGGCACCATCAAACTTTTATTGCACCCCCCCCACCTCTTCCCCACCACATCTGGTCCTAATCTAAAGTGTGCCTCTCCTCTCCTCACCCTCCACCCTGCTACATCTTTTGAATGAGGGCACACTAGAAAGAAAGGAAGCCTCGTATTTCTACATTATTTTTACATTAGATCCAGCAAAGGAGCTCTGCACACTGAATCTCTGATATCACTGCAATTTCTTTCCCTCAGTTGTAGCCCCTTTCTTTCTGTACCATTACAGAAAGTCTTCAGAAGTAGTGGGGGGGGGGCTCAAGGAAGGAAGGCAGGAAGGAAGTGGAGAACCCCAAAACTCTGCTAGCCCTTCTCTCTGACTCTAAGCCAGAGTTTACTTCCAAAGGATGCCAGAAATGCTGGTTTTATTCTCACAAGCTTTCCTTTCAGAGTTTTGTGAAATGGGGACAGCTGCTCATGAATCAACTTGGATTTGTTCTTGGAATCCTTCTCTCCCTCTCCAGCCCTGCTTTTCAGTTCTTCCATTTCTTCTCACCCCCCCCCCCCGCTTCTGCTTTTCTATTTATAACATCGCTATTGCTGCGTCATGAGGTTGTATGGTCCCATGATGTGGTTCTGTGCCTGCATTGTATCACAAGGTAAAAGGAAGGCTACAAGAAGAGAAAAGGGAATGCAAACAACTTGCTTCTTGACTCAGTACTGCAAGCGGTATTGGTCTCCTCCTAGATAGTTTTCCCACGATCGTTCACTTCATAGCCTCCTCTTTCCTTGCCCCACCCAACCAAAGGAATGTGTCCATGTTAAAAAACTGAGAGCTGAGAAGATCTCCTGGTCTAACAGACTGCCTCCACCAGCACCTCTGAGAGAGGGGCTGAAAATGCCCTTTTGACAACACCATCTGTGAGCTGTCAGTACAGTACAAGATTTGTCCAGGCTGAGGAGACTTTTTGAGACATTTTTGACCTTTCCAATGGGTCCAGCTTTTAGCAATTATAGCGTATGAGCTTAGTTTGCAACACTATGTGAGCGCATGAGTTTGTGCATGTTTGTACACACACACGAACACACACCTTCCCCAGAAGTGACACTATTACTCCTGTCATTGGGAGTGGGCCATTCAAGTTGCAATCCTATACCTGCTTACCTGAGAGTAAACACACTGAACTCAAGGGGTTGTACTTCCAAGTAGACATGTATATAATTCAATTGCCCTGTCACTATCAACATTCCACTGCCATCTTTTTCATTTCCCACTCGGTACAGTTTTCAATTCCCCCTCTCCCCAAGAATGGATGGCAGCGTTCCACTTAAATATGAGTGAAGGTTAAAAAAGTGTGTTATTGGGGATGCTACTGGCATGAAGTTAAACTGCCCCTGACCTTGGTAACAACAGCTGCTAAGAATCTTATCTACATAGGGCTACATCCTGGGATTACATTTTTATCACAAAGTGGGGTGGGATGTTTATTTAATTTATTATTAAATTTATAGCTGGCACCTGCCTAGATAATGAATTTTGGCTGCTGGAGCTTATATATAAATTAGATAAGCTTAAATTACGTGTTGAGAAGTCCCTTGTGAAATCTCCGCCACAAATTCCGTAGGTGGCGTTAGGCAATTTGTTGACCTCACCCCTGCAGTTTTGTATATCAGAGTTGGAAAGCCTGAAGTCAAATGATGATGAGGATTTTATTATTTGTACCTCGCCCATCTTACTAGGTGGCCCCAGCCCCTCTTGGAGGATTCCAACACGTATAAAAACATAAAACATTACACCAACAAGATCCCAAGGGCCACGGGTTCTCCATTCCTGATGTATTCTAACAGCGAACTCATTTTTAAGTGTGAATAAGTGTGGGAGCCTTCACGCTCAAGAGGGAGGTATCAGCAGGTTTAGGGAATCCCAAGGCTTGTGGAACTAAAAATCTTATTTTGGCAGAGGAAAGGACCCTAATGGAAGAGAATCTCAAAACAACCCAGTGTCAATGGGTATAGTGGGGCTGCCCCTACCATTAGTCAATAGACTTAGTGTGCCTGCCCTCCACCCCCTAAGCCAGCCTACTGCCCTCAGCTGCAGTGGAATTGCCAGGGTTTAAGTAAGTTTCAGTCTTGTTGGCTGGCGCATGGGGTGGGAGGAAGCAGGGTTGCTTCAGGCAATGAGATGCCTTGGGCTAGACCTGGGGGAGAGAATGGCCAAACGTGTTTAAATGAGGAAAAATCACAACCGCAATGCCGTGATTATGGATTTTGTACCTGACTGAGGTGCTAAAACATTTCAAGGACTTTGGCAAGTTCGGTATAAATTCTCAAGGGTTATCATGCTGCTGTGAATCCAACAGTGAAAGGAAAATGGCGGATAATTACTTTTCGCCCTGAAAGCATCCATTATAAAACCTTCGGCTGCCCGTCAGTTTCTTCAGAATTTATGAGGGAGGAATATCATTGCCTTACAGCGTTACAGTCTCTAATCTCCCTTCCCCCATATATAAAGTGCAAGGTTGTTGCCTGCAGTCTGTTTTCCATCGCTGTGCTCAATTTATTTTTAAGTGAATCAAGATGGGCCCAATTTTAATGCTCCGAATCACCTGTTCCCTTCTGCCGTTTAAGCAACTCTGTTAATACTCCCATAAAACACACATCCATATTTTATTATTTCTGCAGTATTTTCCCAGGGCTTTAATTATATTCTAATAAATTGACTGTTGAAATTTAACAGCTATTGGCTTTTGGCAGCAGGCCCTGTGGGCAACACCTTTGGTGTTTGAGAGCAGCAGACAGTAGCAGCCCTTTCAGGTGTAAATATAAGAGTCAGCCACACAGTTTACACTCTCAGATTTTATTGCACTATTGTTTGGACTACATTTAAAGTTACTAAAATCTTGTTTGGGGCAGGGGAGTACAAATGAATTGGAAATCAGAACGATTTGAGCTTGTGGGCTGGAAACTGGGGTGACCAGGTACAAAAAAGGGGGGCAATTTTTGTGTCTGTGCCTTTCAGTGAATTTTGGCAGGTGCAATTTTCCTCAATCTCTGTGACAAGCTGCACCTGCTGAAATCTCCTCGTCTAAATGACAATTAAAAACAACACTGACTCCCACAGCACCTCACAAACTCGCCCGTTTATTGTGACAGAAACTTTCGTGAGAGAAGGGCCACTTTGTCATATATCTCATTCAGAGATGCTTACTACACTATAAATGTGTTAGTTTTTAAGGATTCTCTGTTGTTTTTCGTAAAGCACATTAACACAGCTGTTCCTCTGGAATTTACAGCCATTAAAGATCAAGAACCATGTCCTCCTTTGCCTCTAGTTACACTGACCCACAGTGCTGGGCGAATTTCGCTGCCTGAAGCACAGGACCAACCTAATCTTCAGGATTTTTTGCAGTCGTCATCATCATCTGATCAAGAGTTTCAGAGTTATTTGCTGTGGCAGCCAATGCCTTAGAACCTAAGCTCATCTGGACATTGTCCTCATTTTTATATTTGCTTTTTCACTCTCTACTCATAATAGAAGCGATAAACAAATCCTTTTTATTCAAATCTTCCTCCCGCATCTCGCTGACATTTGGTTTTTCCTTTCCTTGCCTCCCGGAACGCCAGCGTAAGTGACTTTTTAAAAGGATTAAACCAACTGAAAGAAGACAGATCTATCAATGGCTATTAGTCGCGGCAGCAAATTAGGACCTCCACATTCAGGAACAATATACCTGCGTGTGTGCATACACGCTGAGGACAAAACAACAGAGAATGGCTATCATACAATGCTTTGTGAGCGTCCAGAGGCATTTGACTTGGAATTGATAGAAACAGTGAGCAGAACCTGCCAGACCTTGCAAGGCAATTGCAATGTTCTTATTTTTATTTTTGCTAAGATAACGTTTGCTGGTGAAAGATCCGAGATGTTTGGATGCCTCACACCATCCAAACTCTCTAAAATGTACAAAAGCATATCAGATCTGTGTTGGAGGTGTGGGAAAACAAGAGGTGATTTGTTTCATATGTGGTGGGGATGCCATAAAATTAAAGATTTCTGGAATTCTGTATATGAAGAAATGAAAAAGATTTTTAGAACAACTTTTATAAAAAAGACCAGAGGCATTTCTTTTGGGAATCCTGAGTAAAGATATACCTGTAAAAAATAGGGAGATCTTCCTATATGCGACAGCCGCAGCCCAGTTGCTAATAGCTGCAAACTGGGATATGTTTAAAATATATCTGCAAGAAAATAATAACAATAATGTAATTTCCATGGTAGCCTTGGAATGACTGGCTTATAACATAAACTTATAACTTATAAGATATGTTGGTATGATTGGATTTTTGATGTACAAAAGAGACAATAAGAAAACGAAGAGGAAAGTATGTACATTAGTAATATAGATGAGGTGCACTCCGGGAGGTGACGGGAAGTCAATATTTTTAATTTAATTTCTTAGGTCTGATTAAGGATATTTGAGGAATTTTGATTTTTGTATATTTGATTTAATACCAATAACATTGAAAGAAGGAAAGAAGAAACAAATATGCTGAAAATGTAACAAATGTTTAATGATGTAGTAGTAATAATGTATATGTGCATTGGATTGTATAAGAAATAACATAATAAAGTGAATTTAAAAAAAAGAGAGATGTTTGGATGCCTTTCTCCCACAAAGTGTCTTTTGCTTTATTGGCATTCTGAACCTATCTGAGGAGTAGCTCAAATCTATAATTTGAATTAGCCAGAGCATCCATTATTCAATTGAAAACATAGAGCTCTAGGCATTTCAAACTAGTTTAGTCTGATTATTATTAATTGTCTTAAAGCGATTTTTGGAGAACAGAAATAACAAAAATTAAAAGCATACAAGCACCAATAGAACAATAACGTAAAATGCTCATCCATATATATATATATATATATATATATATATATATATATATAGGACAACTTCACCCCAATAAAAGGATGAGGACAAAAATAGGCTACAAATATAACTAATTACAGTTCAAATGAAGGACTGAGGACCTGGGTGAATAAAAATGTTTTTGCCTGCTACTTAAAAGCAGACAAGAGGAAAGCATTCCACACACAAGGAGCCTTCACCGAAAAGGCCCTTTTCGTTCATCTGAATGAAGCAATTCATACGTTGGGGCCAAAGTAAATGCAGAAGATTTGCAATAGGGTAGGCAGTTTTGCATCACACTCAGACAAAAAAGAACAGATTTCCATAACATATGCAGGTGTTAATTTGTATGCCCATTAATTTACCAAAAAAGAAAATACTATAATTCAGATTTTATTATTTTTATTTTTATACTGCCCTTATACGCGGGTGGCGCTGTGGTCTAAACCACAGAGCCTAGGGCTTGTTGATCAGAAGGTCGATGGTTTGAATCCCCGCGACGGGGTGGTGAGCTCCCGTTGCTCGGTCTCAGCTCCTGCCAACCTAGCAGTTCGAAAGCACGTCAAAGTGCAAGTAGATAAATAGGTACCGCTGCAGCAGGAAGGTAAACGGTGTTTCCATGTGCTGCTCTGGTTCGCCAGCAGCTTGTCATGCTGGCCACATGACCCGGAAGCTGTCTGTGAACAAAGGCCAGCTCCCTCAGCGTATAGAGCAGGCACCCCCAAACTGCGGCCCTCCAGATGTTTTGGCCTACAACTCCCATGATCCCTAGCTAACAGGAGCAGTGGTCGGGGAAGATGGGAATTGTAGTCCAAAACATCTGGAGGGCCAAAGTTTGGGGATGCCTGGTATAGAGTGAGATGAGCGCCGCAACCCCAGAGTCGTCCGCGACTGGACCTAATGGTCAGGGGTACCTTTAAAAAGGGGGAAATCCCAGGACGGTTTACACAACAGAACATTAAAATACAGTAAATACAAGAAAAGTCACAGTGAAATCTAAATATAAGACATTTCACTATACTGTACTGTAATGAGGAAGGCCGTGTCAAGCTGACCTGTGCTCCTGTTCAGTCTGTTCTTGAGGTGCTGTTGAAGGGCAACTTCAAGGCTGTTGCTATCCTTTCTTACGGTTTAACCCAGGATTGGACCAGGCGGCCCGCCAAACAGGCTCAGAAACAGAGCAACTGTAACTGGAAAACTACCAATCACAAAACGCTCTATTCCTTCTCCTGCATGTCTTTTCCTCTCCAATAATAATAACATGGTCTCTTTTGCCTACTTTTCTATGATTGGAGAAGAGAGAGAGAGAGATGTACTTTCCTACCACCCTACAAAAATAGTAAATCTCCTGAGTTTTTTGTTCACTAAACCACTTATTTTGAACAGTCCCCCCCCCTATTTTTTTGTTCATTTATAACTTTGGTTCCACTTCAGGAGAAAGGCAACCATGAGATTATGGTTGCAGTTCACTAGGGGGAAAAGCCCTCTGAGCTGCGTTCAGTTTGACCCCCTCGTTCTTTCCGTCCGTCCTGCAGCTTTCCTGCATTCCTGGTCACCTATCTGGAATTCCTCCTTCTGCCTGCTGCCTGAGTTAAGTTATTGCTCTGCTTCCAGTCTTGTCTGCTTATCTGCTTCCTGCCTTCAGTTCCTGGGCCTTCCTGATGCTGGTTGCCACCCTGCTGGCCTTCCCAGAACAATCTGTCCAGCATCTTATACCAGCCGATCATCATAAACCTCAAGGGGGAGGGGGAGGCACTTTGTGTATTAGTTCTTTGAACTAATAATGAAATCTGATTCTGTTCCTTTGGGCCAATAGCTTTCGGACCTTCCACAGATGCTGGTTGATTCAGCACTGCTAAGACGATTCTGCTGTAACCAATTACTGTACTGCTGTTGCAAACGGCCACTTGTACTTACTTTGCAGACATCTAAGCTCTCACTGAATTGTCACAGGCTGTCCTGTTTGCATGCTGTTACCATTTCACCCGACCTTTTATAGTTTTCCAGCCCTTGGCACAAATATCTATAGCTGCCAAAGTGGTTGGCGCCGCTCCACAAAAAGCTTATTCCGGTTAGTCTTTAAAATAATTCTGTTGCTTGCATTGCAGCAGGTTTAATACCTCTACCCTCTAGAAGTTTTTGTAACTGTGGTTTCCCCCTCTGTCACCTGGAGTCAGCCCTGCTTTCAAAAGGAGCTCTGGTTCAACCTGATTATCTTCAGTACGTTTTTAAACCTGCATTCTTAAAATACATTTCCTTATTTTCTCTGGTTCTTTCACTATGCATAAACGATCCCACGAAGGCTAAACTGTCATGGTGGCATGTTTTGATTGATCACCTGGAAAAACTCTTAGGTATGAGGTATTCTAAATAAATAGCAGCAGGTACATAGAATAAGAAAGAAACAGATTCTGTACCTCTTAAATAGAGAGGGTGTGCTGTATTTTGGCAGCACAGCAGTAAAGGTAAAGGGACCCCTGACCATTAGGTCCAGTCGTGACCGACTGGGGTTGTGGTGCTCATCTCGCGTTATTGGCCGAGGGAGCCGGCGTACAGCTTCCAGGTCATGTGGCCAGCATGACAAAGCCACTTCTGGCGAACCAGAGCAGCACACGGAAACGCCGTTTACCTTCCCGCTGTAGCGGTACCTATTTATCTACTTGCACTTAGTGGTTTAACCCACAGCGCCACCCGCGTACTACTGGTAGTGATTAAATCAAACCAGGAAAAGTTAACCAGAGGTAAATGAACGAGGCTCATGTGGTGTGCTTTAAGGTCGCTGAGATGCACAGAGTGACCAGCTGCCAAGAGAGCACACCCCAAAGGCACACACAAGCACTGTCAGTCATCTAAGGAAATCCTCGCTGTTAGATGTGGAGGGTGAGAAACTTAGCTACTGGCAGGACATGCCTTTTGGCTGATCTGAGCTGCCTGGCTGGGCACAGAGGGGAATTAGCATCTCAGGAGGAACTGCTCTTCAAAACAATGTGGGCCCTTAAGCAGCATTTGTACCATCTTGGGCTGAACCCAGAAGTGAATGCAATAAATGTACAGGATTTGCTATCATGCACACACTATGTACTCGCATCCTGTTGGGCATTGGCCGACCCACCTCTGCTACCATTCTGTAATAATGTCATGACATTATACATGGGCAGTAGCTGGCCAGGGCTGTCATTTAGAGAAGGCCAGGGTGGGTATCTTGAGTTTCAGACCGTGCATGGTCATTTCTCAGAAGCGCCACAATATTCATTATTCACTTATTTGTCAAGCAAATCTATAGACCGGTCGGCAGCATAAAGCCATCGAGATGATGGTGTGTACAGGGTAAAGCCAGAATAAAAAGAAGAAGCCTAAGCACCAAGAAAAATAAAATTAATTCAGTGATCTCCAAAACGCTATAGCCATGCAAGCTCTGAAAACAATGACAGCATTTCACCAAATACAAAAACAAAACAAAACCTGAACTTCCATAAATGACTGGGGAATTCTTCCAAAACAGAAATGTATTCAGTAGGTGCTTAAGCATCATCAGATGAGGTTTCGGCCAATATCTTCTTGCTGGTTTTGTTGATTTATATTTATTTCCCACTAGAATGTCTAAAAAATATATATAAAGAAGCCACCTAAGTGGGCCTGTGTCCTAATAGGATTACAAATCCCTTTGTGAAGGAAAGAAGGGTGACAAAAGGTGCTGTATAGCAACTAAAAAGGTGAGCAATAGTTTAGGAAGACCCTTGTCCAAATTTTGCTTCGGATAAATATCCCTGTGGATTTAGGCTTATGCGGGTGGCGCTGTGGTCTAAACCACAGAGCCTAGGGCTTGCCGATCAGAAGGTCGGCGGTTAGAATCCCCGCGACGGGGTGAGCTCCCATTGTTCGGTCCCTGCTCCTGCCAACCTAGCAGTTCAAAAGCACGTCAAAGTGCAAGTAGATAAATAGGTACCACTCCGGTGGGAAGGTAAACTGCATTACCGTGCGCTTCTCTGGTTTGCCAGAAGCAGCTTAGTCATGCTGGCCACATGACTTGGAAGCTGTACACCAGCTCCCTCAGCCAGTAAAGCGAGATGAGTGACGCAACCCCAGAGTCGTCCGCAACCTGACCTAATGGTCGGGGATCCCTTTACCTTTTACACTTCACTTTTGCCCTGGGCAAAAGGTTAAGGGATTGGTTACAGGTGTGAGTGGTTGGCGGCAAGCGCAGGAGCTCGTGTGGCGGTTCAGGTGATAGGGATGGGGGGACGCTCTTGCCATCCCTATGTGAATGATATTCCGTTAAAGGAATCCAGGGACTCAATGGTTTGGTCAACCCCTGAAAGGGGGTTGTGCCCGTGTGGAGTCCAGGGAGACATCTGGGTGGCAGACAAAGTCTGTTCCCGACTTTTCACCTATCCAGGTATTCACCGTTGGCTGACCTATGCTGGAACCCTGGGTCAGCGCGAGCTGCCATGGGCAGGGAACGAGTTGAACCAGAGCCTATGCAACCACTCAACTTCTGTAAACAATAAAGTTGTGGCCTAAATTCTGCCAAAAACCAAAACTAAAATTTGAGAAGTGTCTACAGTATTTATTGGGGGGGGGGTCCCCCTCTGGGTCTGAACAAGCAACAAGCACACAAGGATATCGAGTGGCTCCTGGCAGCCCGGTGCCCTGGCCCTCGTAGCATCATTGGCTTAGGGGAAGGAAGATAACACATAGACAAGTTGGACAAGTATCGGTTTCATGGGCACATTCTTCCCATTTCACTGTCAGTGTGTGAAAGGTCTTGGAAGCTATAGTTGTCGGCAGTGCCCCAGGGGCTACAGAACTCATCATGCTTTTCTTTTTTTAAAATGGAAAATTAAACCCCTCTAAGATGGCTCTCTTGATTTTTCTTCTTCTTTTTTTTGCAAGCTTCATTAATTTTGACTTGTTTTCTAGGAAAACAGAATGTGTGATACCTGGGGGGTGGGGGTTTCCTTTTCCTTTCCCCCTTTCTGCTTCTTCAACCACTTGCTTCATTCCGCTCCTCCTTTTTAAATTTTATTTTAACGGCACCTCTAAAGTATTGTATGGGCCTGGCCAGACATCTACACTATCTGGAAAAGCCAGTCTGAATATACAGGAATGTTGTTAGATGGGATGCACGGGGGTCATAGTGCCATGTGGGTGACCCGGTGAGTTTCTGAATATCTAATAGCCTGACCACCTGTCTCAAACCATCTCGCACGAGGGTTTAGGTGGGGGAAAGGGGAGATGGAACTGCACGTTAAAGGCACAAGGCAGACCAATACAAGCATTTTAATGGCACAGATAAATACACGCTTAATGATTTTTTGTTTTGCTTTAAGTGTCCAACTCAATCATGCCTTAAGATGCTATGAGGGGCGTGCAGGAGCTGCTGTCACTACCACCGCTGCGGTTCAGACCTGCAGCTCCCCATGCCCCAATTTTCAGCCTTTTGCACCATCTTAATGATGCGGGTGGCGCTGTGGTCTAAACCACTGAGCCTTGGGCTTGCCGATCAAAAGGTCGGTGGTTTGAATCCCTGCGACGGGGTGAGCTCCCGTTGCTCGGTCCCAGCTCCTGCCAACCTAGCAGTTTGAAAGCACCCCCAAAAGTGCAAGTAGATAAATAGGTACTGCTCCGGCGGGAAGGTAAACGGCGTTTCCATGCGCTGCTCTGGTTTCGGTGTTCCGTTGCGCCAGAAGCGGCTTAGTCATGCTGGCCACATGACCCCAAAAAACTGTCTGTGGGGCGGACAAACGCCGGCTCCCTCGGCCTGTAAAGCGAGATGAACACTGCAACCCCAGGACTGGACTTAACTGTCAGGGGTCCCTTTACCTTTTTAATGACATGAAGCAACTCGAGGACTCAGCAGTGAAAGGCCTTAAGATGCTCATTTCAATGGTTAAAACCTAACTTTTTGGAAAGGCACATAGTACTGACTGTAGGTGTCTGGATCTCGTTCTTTTTTTACTGCTGAAGTTGTGGATGCTTTTATGGATGTTTTAATTGCAGTGTTTTAATGGCTGTTATTAGCATTTTAAGTATAATTTTATGGCTATGGTTGTATTGGCATTTTGATACGTTCCACATGGCTCTGGTTAGCATTTTGCGAACACGATTTGGTCATTTTAGCAAAAAGCGATTACAGTGATGTAAATAAATTGCTCTATTGTAAATCCTTGATTACAAAATGGGCACGGCTATGAAAGGAGAAGTCGGCATTTCTAAAGGCCGAAGACATTACCATAGTAGTATCAAATGCTGACTTCTCGAATGAAATATCTCTGTGGAGAGAACAAGATTGGAACAGGGAAACCTTGGAGAACCACCGGAGGCAATCTTAATTTCATTTTCACCCTGTCACCTGTAAACAGTTGTTGCAGGCTCTGCAAGGAGAGTTGGCGCTATGACCTATTATTTCAGTGTGTCTCTCTGTGTTATTGAATTGTTAAGCCGTTGCTGAAAGATGATATAATGTGAACTGCTTGTGTTGTTGTAACTAGCAGTGCCCGTTACTTCAGGCACAGCCCTTCATTTTGGACTAAGTTTGCCAGATCTCTGGACCTGCTGCTGTAGCTTCAGAATCTCCAAGCAAAACAGTAAAATCTCATGATGGGATCCAGAAGCAAAGGGGGGGGGCAGATGATTATCCTCAGTCCATCCTTATCCTTTTTCAGCATTTTAACTGAAGTCCTCCTGTTCCAGATTCCAGCTAATCAGCCACACCTTCTAGAATACTCTGTTCTATCCTACTTCACCATCGTTGTTTTTTTCTGTTCCACCACCCACTGAGTGTATTTGGTCTTCATTGGGCTATTTTTGCAATTCCTCCCCCTGAGGATTTCACCCCCATAAAGAATTGCCTGCTGATACTCCCTTTTGTGCAGGCTGTTTTGGCTACAGAAGGATCAACATTCAGAGATGGAGTTCACTGTTAGTATATAGGACAGAGAGACATGTGAGCAGAGTACTTTATATCTTCAAGAAGATTAGAAGCCCCTTCTTTTTGTTCCCTCTAAATCCCTTTCGTTGTTCATCTCTCACTTCTTTGCTCTCGATTTACTCTTTTTAATAATAATAATAATAATAATAATAATAATAATAATAATAATATTTCATTAGAAGAATTTCCGTTGCAAAAGTAAAGTGGTAAAAGAAAAAAGGGAGAGAGAAAAAGAAAAATAAGAAAAAAATGTGAAAATATGACTAAATGCTATAATGCAATAAATATGCACAGTGCAAGGCTATAACTGTTTATGCAGGAGTAAGTTCTTCTAAACTCAGTGGGGCTTTTTCTTAGTAACACCAGATATTTAAAGTGCATGGCTTCCCCCAAACAGCCTTCGGAACTCTAGTTTATCAGACTTACAGTGTTACAATTCCCAGTACAGTACCTTTAAACGACTACAGTTCCCAGGATTCTTTGGGGGAAAGTCATGTGCTTTACATGTATGGCATAGATGGGAGCTGGTGTTTAGGGTTGCACTGCCTAAACACTGTATTGTGCATTCATTTATTGGAAGCTGCCCAGAGTGGCCGGGTAACCCTCAGCTCGGTGCCCTGTGTGGGAGAACAGCTCGCACTGCCCTAAATCCAACACTGCGCCGAGTAAACCACAAAGGTGCAGGATGAGCTGGGGCTGCAGGAGTAAGTGGGAGGGTGGCAGCAGCAACCACTGGACTGTAAGACCCACTGGCAGCACTGCAGGGCTGTTGTGTTGCGGTCGGGCAACGAAGGGAGTGCGGAAAGCTCTCTTCCCCACAACCCGCCGCTGCTTCGTCACAGGGACCGCATTGGCTACCTCTGCCCCAGGCCTTCCTGCTCCATCCCCACCCCACCGCCGCCCCATTTTGGAGTTTGAACTACAGAGACTTGGCCAGCCCTATTTCATCACTGTACTGTGTGGTTTGCACAAATCCGTAGCTGGGAAGGACTTTAAAACGAGAAAGGGCATGCCAGAGACCTTTTAAACAAGCAGCTGCCTCAAGATACCTGTTTCCCAATCAAACACCTGCGTGGGCCTGCAGCAAAGTTAGGAGTGACAGGAGGTTTGCGTACTTTGTTTGTTTGTTTGTTTAGAATGATGTATAGGTCATCTTTCAGGTTGTTGGATTGTTTTTTAAAAAAAACCTAGAGTAGCTTATCAGTAAAACAACAAAAACCAGAATAAAACACATAATAAGCTAGAATAAGATCAAAAGACAGCAGGTATTGTTATTGGCATCCATCTGTCTCGAGAGACAATGGAGTGCACCTCCGGGGGTGAAGTCAAACTGCTGAGTTAGCAGCACCAAAGTGACCTCTCTGGGCAGTGTGTATGGAGGTCCTGGGCTGCCCAGACGACAAAACCCTGCTCTCAGCCTCACTGATGTGGTCCAAAGGAAAGCAGAGCAATACGCTTGGCTGCAGGAGTTGCCAGAAGGAGGCGTACAAGGCACCAGCCAACCATCTTAGAGACCCCACCCTGGATTTGTGTAGGGTTTACTCCTTAGCTTTTTCTTCTCCCAAAGGTGTCCCACAAGGCAGCAGAGGATTCGAATCAGAGTTTTCCTTCTCATAGATGGGCTACCTTCCCAGGTTGACAAGACCCATCTGCAGGTATAAGCAGTGTAAAACAGAACAGATGAATCAAATGGTAAAATGGTATCAGAGTAGGCACAAGGGAAACCTCACGGAGAACACTCCACTCCACCACCAGGAAGGCCTTTTACAGCCTCTCATCACCCACTTCACCTAAGAAAGTACTGTAAGTGCACCCCAATGGCCTTGGGCAGGCTTACAATAGAGAAGCCAATTCATTTGAGCACCCTCTGTGTCAGGGAGTGGAGAACCTGTGTACCTCCAAATTCTAGAATCTCATCACTCCCAGCAACCACAGCCAATGGTTAGGACAACAGCATCTGCCTGGCCAAAAGTTCCCTGGCCCCAATACACTTGCTTGTATTTGCAATGTAAAAACCCACCCAATGGAATGAAGTTCATCAGTTCTGGAATGGATTGTCGAAAGCCCTTGTGACATGCGCATGGCTAATATTTAGGCTTCCAACCTAGCAACAGGAGTGGAAAAAATACCCCTCCACCTTTACTAAGCATGAATAAAATGTCCAGTTTTTCTCTCCCTTTGTATACAATAGTCAGTGCTGGGCCTGTTCGTTTTCTCCACTGGTTGATTCATTGGTCCAAGGCCTTCATGTTTCTGCACCCTTGGCAATGTTCCCTAACTCACACACCCATCATGCCTTTGCAGCTGCACATTGCAGGGCAAGGGGAGCAGTGGACAAACAAACTTCATTTCTGGGGTACTTTTCAACTGGTTGCCACTGGAAAAACATCCAATAATTCCCAAGAACACGGTCTGCAACATGGCTTCTTCTTTATCAAGCTCTCTCTTCCCTTTTTACGCTATCTGCCTTACTCAATTGGTTAGCCTGAGTTATTCTGTGCATCATTTACCATGATGCGAGCATGCCCTTGTGCATGAAGCATGTGCAGAGTGCTCCACTCACTGACCCACATTGCAGGTCAGAATGTGCGACTTTCCACTGGCCTCTCATTTTGTAATTCTCCAACAGTTGCTTGGAGTTTATCTAGACAGCCTCCCAGGTGGCTGGAATAAAAGCAAGATGCACATGAGCATCACGGCGCAGCCATAGCATCGGCTCACACGCCGGAGAGAGGTTATTGTGTGGCTACCACATCCTTGCATTACACCTCTAACAACAAATATAAATAAAGCAAACGACGGCAGTGTGCACAGAGAGACAAGAGACCAAATTTGTCCGACAAGCGTGGTGCTAAGTGACAGTTCCCATGAAGCCTGTGGCTCCATATATTCCAGGGACTGTGGGTTGATATTACATGCATGGACTCTGGCCAAAGGCATGGCATGTTGCGCAAGGCATAGAAGGTCGTAGTAGCGCAGGGTGGCAAGGACAGAAAGAAAACAGAAAGTTGCCCATTCCAACCCTTCTCCCCAAAGCAAGGTCTTTCATACACTGCTCTCCCACTGGATGGGTTCTCAAACGCCCTGAAAACTGTGGGAATGATAAGGGAGGTAGAAGAGGATATATTGTTTTGATATTATCCCTGCTCACTCACTCTAGTGAGGGAACAGCAGAGCACATTCCCTTTGCAAGTTGATGATTTGTTAGAATCCTTTAATTGTCTCTCTGTGCCCTTTTACCTGGTCAGCTAGGGTCACACCCATCTACCTGGTCACACACAAGGGGAGGAAGCTCCAGAGCAGGTATGACATGAAGTCCTCCCTGTCTGGAGCCACATTCCCCTGTGTGCCCATTCCAGGCAACAGGAAAATGTTGTACTTGACTGCTCTAGTAATAAATACATCCCACGAAAACACACTGCCAAGAGAACGCAGCTTCGCTCTGGCTCCTTGACCCTCATTTCCACGAGGAATGCAAGGTCTTAAAAGAGCACATCTGTGGCTCAAACTTTACAGTTTGAGGGAACCCTGTACTTGGAAGTGCTGAGACGTGTGAAAGGGCCCCCTCGGAGACGTGATCCAAGCCGCTTCCTGCCTGACAGGAAACAGTGACAGAGCCCTGATGAGCTTAGTGGTTCTCCATCTCTGCTGCGAAAACAAACAGGCAGACAAAAAACCTGGACCAGCTCATCCTCCAGGCTGCTTTGTGAGTAAGAGGGGAGTCTTTATTGTCCTTTCAGTTGGGAAGCGTTTAGCAGAGAATCCCTCTGCAAACTCCCAGCGTGAGCTGGCCTGTCACTTATAATCACAGGGCTTGCGAAGTGGTAATTAAATTGTGCAACGTGTCTGAGTAGCTCTGATTGGGATGTTCTAGCAAAGCAGGCAGGCAGGCAGGGCGGAGTTCCCCCGGCTTTCTCTTCCCCCACCCGAATGGAAAGGTTCCAGGGAGGGAAGGGAGTGCAGCATGTGAAAGGCTATTACTGAATTAACTGGGCACCTGCTGCTGCCATTCTTCCAGGGCTGTAAAAAAACACAAACCCATGTAAGCAGTTTGCGGCGCACTGAGCTGAGAATACCCATCAGGGGATGCTGCAGCTACAGACAGAGAAGCTGCAACTTGGCTGGAAGTCTCAGGCTGAAACTTCACAAGGGCCTGGGTCATCTATGGCCATGAACCCAAAATAGATCCAGTTTACTGACCATCGACAGTCAAGGCCGGGGTGACTGAGTGAGCACGCACCAGAAGACTCATTTATGCTGGCAGGTGTTATCAGCACCCAAGATATACTCCCCTTTGACTCAAAGGCAGAAGCATCTATGATTTCAGCTCCCACACAAGAAACTATGCCATCTCTTGTGACGGGCAACACTGCTATGTGTGCTGGACTGTAGCAGACCCCCCCCCCCACATCTCCCAAGGTCAGCTAAATCATCTTTTGCAAGGGTTCTCATCAGCATGTTTGTGAAACCTGCGTTCTCATTTTCTCGATTCTCGTAATTAATTTATTCCTTATTTTGTTTACTGTGAAAAGCATCGCCTGAGAGGGGATGGAAAATTGCAAGAGGTAAAGGTAAAGGTAAAGGGACCCCTGACCATTAGGTCCAGTCGTGACCGACTCTGGGGCTCCGATGCTCATCTCATGTTATTGACCGAGGGAGCCAGCGTACGGCTTCCGGGTCATGTGGCCAGCATGACAAAGCTGCTTCTGGCGAACCAGAGCAGCACACGGAAACACCGTTTACCTTCCTGCCAGAGTGGTACCTATTTATCTACTTGCACTTTGACGTGCTTTCGAACTGCTAGGTTGGCAGGAGCTGGGACTGAGCAACAGGAGCTCACCCTGTCACGGGGATTCGAACCGCCAACCTTCTGATCGGCAAGCCCTAGGCTCTGTGGTTTAACCCACAGCTCTAAAGAGCACCCGCTCCCCTTCATTTTGTCCTCGCATACACACTTTGTCTCCATCTATGACAGGCCGCAGGCAAGGGCTCACTGGTGCAAGAAGCTATGCAAGGACTAGCCACCCAGTCACCGCCCTCTATTGACATGGAAAAGAGAACATCCTGGCACTCTGTGCCTCAGGCCAAGTAGCTTTCAGATGTGCAGTCCGCCACCCTAATGCAATCAAGGACAACACCTGAGACCCCACCTGCATTATAAAACAGTATCATACATATTTAATGGCTTCCCCAAATACTGTACAGGTAATCTTGGGAACTGTAGCTCGTTAAGGGTGCTGAGAGACACACACATCCCACTCCCCTCACAGAGCTACTATTCCCAGAGCTCCTTGGGAAGAGGGATCAACTCTGGGAATTGTAGCTTGGTGAGGGGAATCGAGGTCACCCGGCAATTCTTGCTAACTTTAAACTACAGTTCCCAGACTGCAGCCAGCCATGGCTATTTAAAGTGCTGCAACTGCTTTACATTTATAGTGCAGATTGGGCCTGGGAGCATGAAATTATTCTTTGAATTCCAGCTACCCACCACCCAAACACACCAACCCCTTGCATCTCTTACGCTCGCCTGTTTCCTCTGCTGCGTTACAGGAGTCTGTCCCATCAGCAGTGGCATAGAAATAAATATAAATATAACAATAATTTTTGGCATTGGGGAGGTTGTTGCTTTCACCACAAGCTTGAATGTTAAAACATGGTGAAAACTTGGAAGAGGTATTAGCTGCCCACTTGAATAATTTTTGTCTTAGAATAGGAAGGAAGGGGACAGGAAAAGAATGGGAAATTTCTTCATGCCCAGGCTTTTGTAGTGTTCCTGGTTCTGCAAGGCGATGGGGCAGAGGGGGAAGAAGAATCTAGCCCTGCCTTGCTAAATGCATAATAAATAAGAGCATGCTTTGGAGATCAAGGGAAAAGGAGGAGAAAGTCAGCGTGCTTTCATCTACTTTGGGGGTTCTCACACGGTCTGCATTCCTTGAATCCTTTGTCAAGCCCCTCCCCCTCCCCAGTTCACAGGTTATGAAGCGGTCCAGTGTGTCTGTAGTTCCCTGACACCCTGCAAACTGGTCTTGCTCTACCTCAGGCTGCCCTAAAAGCCAACAGGGAGGTTTTACGGCAATACACGAGCCAACCAGATTGCAAGCAACCCTCTCTGTGCTTCTTTTCCCCTATGCGAGAGCAGGGAGTGAGCCTGAGTTGTGAGATTGCGGCTGCAGTCCTGGCAACGCATACTTGGGAGTAAACCCCATTGATTTCAACAGGACTTAACTTGCTTCTGCGGAGCTGTGGTTAGGGATGGCACTGCGAATCTGTAGCCAAGCAGCCCTGAGAGAGTGAGGCGCAGGCACGATGCCAAATGCTAAAAGAAATGCAAAAAGGGAAGCATATAGAAATGGATTATCCCCAGGCTGTGCCCTTTCCCAGACCACAACTGCCCCCCACCCTGCCCCAAGGCCATACACAGCCTTGGTTGCATTGCCTGGCTGGAATGTGCCCCTGAACTTCTGCATGCCTGGAAGCAGGATGGAGAACTCTGTGGCATGGTTCTCAGAGAATGGTCTATTTGCCGTGGTGTGAGAGGCAATAGAGAAAACTGTTGTTAAGTCCAAGTGCTAATTTTCCCCCCAATCACATTTGATGTCAAAATATATCATAGTACTTCTTTATTACATAAAATGATAATTTTTTAAAAATGAAAGTTTGAGTTCATTCCCTATCGGGGAACATTCCTTTTATAAAGCACATTCTGAGCAGCCTTGGTGAAATGGGTACCTTGCGGTTCCTGCAACAGATTTCCAAACGGGTCAAGGACCGTGGACCCCTGCCCCCGTGGTGACATTTAGCGAGGGTTGCCAACTTTTCAGTTAGTTTCTGAAGTTGAGCCTTTCACAACACCAGATGTAAGCACATGATACCATTTATCTGCATGATGTGAAAAGCACCATCTATTTATTACTACACATCAAGCTGCTGCTAAAAGCATGCTTGTAAAGCCCAGATTGAAAAATTGGAACAGCTAGGCTTATGAAACTGACTGGAAAAAGTGGCTTGGCTTGCTTGTTTGCCTTTAACAGTACATTGATCTGCAGAAAATAAGCAGCAAGGCTTCCCCTTCACTGAAGCATTGTAATGAGAAAACGTCGGCTGGTGAAATTCTTGCTTCCAGGCAACTATTTAGAGGTATAGGAGTCTTCCAAGGCTCTGGAGCTGGCAACTGTGTAAGTATCTGGTTATAGCATTAGAGAACCAGGTATGCCTAAGTTCAAATAACATGACATGTTCAGAGCAACCTACATCGCAGGGTTGCTGTTTGACTAAAATGAGGAAGGAGAACCGTAGGCACTACCTGACCTCTGATAATAAACAAACAAACAAATGAAAATGAAGTTACAAATAGTCTTTCAGAACAGCTGTAGGCTTTTTCTGTCTAGTCTTGCTTTTGCAAATGCAAACCAGCTGTAGATTTGGGTTGCGCCTGTGTTATGTGCAACAGGATTTCAGCTATATTTATCAGTAGCACGGCCAGTTATGCATTTGCTAAAGAAGAAATACGATGTCCCCCAAAATTGGACAAAATAGGGCACAGGTTTGCATAAAATCGGCACATGCTAATTTATGCCTATTTAGAAATGATTACAGGCAACTCCCCATTTAGGCGGAGGTTACATTTCTGAGTACCGTGCATATACGTGAAATCGCATATAGTGGGGAACACCACCTAAGAAACCTATAAACACCCTCTAACCTCGGCGCAAGGGCTCCTGGGATTGCTAGCCATTTCCCCGCCATTTTTTTTTTGCAGTTTTCCTGCTCTTTTTGTGCCATTTCCCCCCCCCACACCTTTTTGCACAAGTCAAACATACATTAAGTGGGAGACGTATTGTATTCCTATTTAAATGGTGGTACAGGTAGTGGGGGAGACGGTGAGCTGCGGATTTCTTTCAATCTGCTGTTCAGATGCTGGCAACTCCAAGGCCCCTGTTGTCCTTTCCTGTAGTTATCTTTAAACTGGACATGGGCTGGGTAGACCTTCAAATAGATGCTGTTGTGACGTGGGGTTTGTGATTTCAGCTCTCTTGACATAACATGCTGGAGACAGTTCTCTAGTAACAGCTCTTTATTAAAGTGAACAAGACTGAAGACTGAGGAGAGGAAAGCTACATTTATAGGGACAGGGGACTAGCTAGGAAGGGATACATTTTGGAGGGAACAATATCAAGCAATCACAGTGCTGCCTTTTGGAGGAAACCAATAAGACAGAGGATCCAAATACAGCAGCTTAAATGAACCAATAGTAGCTGTACCCTCTGGAACCAAAAGGCAGTTACTTTATCCTAATGCAAATACAGACAATAATAATACAGATATAAAATCCTTTGACTCAATACACAACACCCCTCCCCCCCTAGTGAGCACAGCAGACGTAATCCCTCAGGTACTGTGGGGTCCTACAACTTCTACCTGATCTCCTGACAACAGGTGTTGCAGGTTCTGGATTGGGTGTTACCTGTGGTGGAGGGGCTGCTATAGGGGTTTCGTCAGGAACAGATGGAGTCCCAGACATCTCAGGGTCCCCTACCTGTACCTCGTCATCCTGAGGACTAGCAGGCCCTGGTTCATTTGCGGAAGCCCCTGGTGACTGCACCTCTGGGCCATCTTCACTCTGGTCTCGCAGCTGTGCGTCATTAGCCAGGGATGAATTATCTGACTCCTCCCTGCTGAGCGCCCGGCGCCTCAGCTGATCTATATGTCTCTTCCAAACTTGCCCATTTTCCAAGGTCACATAATAGGACACAGGTCCACTAGCCCGGGTGATCACACCGGCCACCCACCGCGGACCTCGTGAATAGTTCCTCACCCAGACCAGATCTTCAGGGGCGAGATACCTTGTTGTGTCAGTCTCAGCCTGGGGGGTTGCTCTTGAATTACGGTTTGGCATTTTATCTGGGTGGACATAATCCAGCACCGTTACCAGTCTTCTACCTAAGAGCAGCTCGGCTGGCGACTTGCCCGTCGCAGTACATGGCGTCGCATGCTGCAAAAATAACATTCGCGCAATGCGAGCCGACCAGTTACCCTCCATTAAGCGCGCAATGGATTCTTTGGCTGTTCTTACCATGCGCTCAGCCTGCCCATTGGAGGATGGGTGAAAGGGCGCGGATGTGACCCCTCTTATAAAGTTATCAGCCAAGAATGCCCTGAATTCTTGGGATACAAAAGCTGCCCCATTATCTGATACAATGGTCTCAGGTAACCCGTGGCCTCAACACCTTGATTACGGCAGCTGATGCCATGCTAGGGACCATCGCCACTTCTAACCATTTGGAATATGCATCAACGATAACCAAAAAGACCTTCCCTTGGAATGGCCCAGCAAAATCTATGTGCAGCCGGCTCCAGGGAGTCCTGGACTGCTCCCACCAGTGGACTGGTGCTCTGGCCACTTCTGGCCGCACCTCTTGGCATGCCTTGCATGTTCGTACCCATTGTTCTATGTTCTGGTCCATTCCAGGCCACCACACATAACATCGGGCTAGCGACTTCATCCTGACCATTCCCGGGTGTCCCATGTGAAGCGTCTCAAGAACCCTGTTTCTCAGTGGTGCTGGGATGATCACCCTATCTCCCCATAGGAGACAACCCTTATGCATGGACAATTCGTGCTGCCTTGTCGCATAAGGCCTGAATTTTTCTTCATGCGGACCACCTGGCCACCCCCTCCCCACCCAAGTGAGCACACGGGAGAGAACAGCATCTTTCCTAGTTTTCTCAGCTATATCCGTAGCTGTTACAGGAGCCCCCGGAAGTGTTTCTAGCATCATAATGTGCTCCGCCGGAGCAGGATCCTCATTGCTCCCGCCAGGAAGGGGCAATCGACTCAGCGCATCAGCATGGCACAACTGTTTCCCCAGCACATGGGTCAAGGTGTACTGGAACCCATTCAGGAATATTGACCAACGCAACATTCTGGGGGAGAGAATTTGTGGCGTTTGTTTGTTTGGGTTGAACAACCCTAACAGTGGTTTGTGGTCCGTTTCAATGGAGAAATGGCGACCGTACAAATAATCATAGAACCTTTTGATTCCGGACACAATAGCCAGTGCCTCTTTATCGATTTGAGCATAGTTGCGCTCTGTGGGCGACAACGTACGGGAATAGAAAGAGATGGGCTTTTCCGACCCATCCGGTTCCCTATGACTCAGCACAGCCCCCAGACCGTATTGAGAGGCATCACATGCCAGGACCAGCGGCTTTGACTCATCATAATGAGCAAGGACGCTCCTGCTACTCAGCATTCCTCGCAAGGAGTCAAAAGCCTTCTGCTGCTCCCGCCCCCATCGCCACACATTCTTTTTCTGCAATAGTCTATGTAATGGTTCAGCTACCGAAGCTTTCTGGGGTAAGAACGAATGATAAAAGTTAATAAGTCCCAGGAATGACTGCAACTCCGTCTTGTTCTGTGGTCGTGGTGCCTCGATGATGGCCTTAATCTTAGCATCTGTGGGGTGGATGCCTGATGCATCAATTTTAAACCCCAAGAAATCCACAGTTGGCACCCCAAAACTGCATTTTTCTTTTTTCAGTTGCAACCCCACCTCCTTGAACTTGAGCAACACTGCACGGACACGCGCAACCAGTTCCTGTGGGTCTTTTCCAGCAATCAAAACGTCATCAAAAAATGGCAAGACCCCCGGCAGACCTCTTAACAGGCGTTCCATGAGCCCTTGAAAAATCCCTGGGGCCACACAAACTCCGAACTGTAATCTGTTAACTCTGAACGCCCCTTTATGTGTGACAATAGTCTGTGCTTCCGCTGATTGTGGGGTTACTGGCAGCTGTTGGTAAGCTTGTGCCAGGTCAATTTTGGCGAACACCTTGCCCCCAGCCAGTTTAGCCAACAGATGTGATACGACTGGAATGGGGTATGAGTTTCCCCTGAGTGCCTTATTGATAGTACATTTGTAATCTGCACATATCCTGACTTCCCCATTTGCTTTAAGGGGCGTGACGATTGGAGTCTCCCACTTAGCAGAGTCCACGGGTGAGAGAACTCCCTGCTTGACCAATTTATCCAGCTCTGCCTCGATCTTGGGTTGCAGTGCAAATGGCACTCGCCTTGGTTTGAGTCGGATTGGGGCCACACCGGGGTCCAACTCGAAGTCAACTGGGGGCCCTTTATAACAACCCAGTTTTCCATTAAAGAGACCAGCAAATTCCTTGCATAATGCCTCGCTCATCTCAGGGCAGGTTTGGATTGAATTAAGCCCTGAGATACTCAGTCCCAGGGCGGGGAACCAGTCAGTGCCCAGGAGACTGGGGCGACTGCCCTTCGCAATCACCAGTTTGAGTACAGCCTGTTTGTCCCGGAACTGTACTCTCACGGCACACATTCCCATAACATGGATGCGGCCTGCTGAGTACGACTGCAAGGTTGCCGGGAAGGGCTCCAGAGGGGGCAACTTACCCCTGGGGAAGAATGTCTTCGCGGTCTGGTCCGACACGATGGTGAATGCAGATCCGGAGTCCACCTCCATGTCGCACTGCTGACCCTCAATCTTCACCTTGACGTGTGCCTTGCCTTGCGCTGGAAACTGCACGGCCCTCCCGTTGATCTCCGTTACGTAGTGGCAGTCCTTTAGAAAATGAGTTGCTGTGGGCGGTCTGCGATGCTCCAGTCTAGGTGCTCCTGTTGCTCCCGACGCCGCCGATCTACAGACCCTGGCGATGTGACCCGTCTTTCCGCACGTCCGGCACATAGCATCCCTGAAACGACAACTCTTCCGCTCATGGTTTCCGCCACAACCTGGGCAACTGCCTCGGCGATCTTTGTGCACTGTGCAGGCCTGACGCACCAACTCGACCCCACGGACTGGGCTCTGGCTCGGAGTAGCCTCTAGCTCGTCCATGGCATGCGCAACTTCTATCTGTGGCTTAGTGGCCTTGCGACTGGCATCAAGCTCCTCTCTTTCATAATTCTCCGTGGCGGTGGCCTCCTTCAAGGCTGAAGCAAGGGTAACCTCTTCTTTAGCCACGATGCGTCTTCTGGCTTTCTTGCTGCTCAGACCACCAATAAACCGATCCAGGAGAGTCTCTTCCAGATTTTGGAAGCCGCAGTGCTGAGCGAGCTTCCGGAGTTCAGCCAGAAATGTGGATACAGACTCCCCAGCATGCTGCTGCCTCTTATGGAACTCCATCCGCCGGGCCATCTTGGTCTCAGTAGGCGCCAAGTGGCTTGTTAGGCAGGCAAGAATATCTTTGAGAGATGTCTCACTCAGCTTCGCTGGAGCAAGTAATGCCTTGGCCAGCTTGAAGGTCTCGGACCCACAGTAGCTCAGGAATGTGGCCCTTCTTTTGCTGGCATCGGTGATCCCTTGAGCCACTGCAAAGAACTCGAAGCGTTCGACGTAGTCTTCCCACGTGTGGGGCTCTGATGGCTGGAAGGGCTCCAATACCCTTGGACTCTCCATTGTCCTAGCGGGCAGGGTCGTCTTCTCAGCTAGCCAGTGAGTCTTGTTCTCAGCTGCAATCCGGACTCTGAGGCAGGGCTGTGTTTAACCGCTCCTCAGCATTCCGGATCCCACCTTCGTCGCCAGTTGTTGTGACGTGGGGTTTGTGATTTCAGCTCTCTTGACATAACATGCTGGAGACAGTTCTCTAGTAACAGCTCTTTATTAAAGTGAACAAGACTGAAGACTGAGGAGAGGAAAGCTACATTTATAGGGACAGGGGACTAGCTAGGAAGGGATACATTTTGGAGGGAACAATATCAAGCAATCACAGTGCTGCCTTTTGGAGGAAACCAATAAGACAGAGGATCCAAATACAGCAGCTTAAATGAACCAATAGTAGCTGTACCCTCTGGAACCAAAAGGCAGTTACTTTATCCTAATGCAAATACAGACAATAATAATACAGATATAAAATCCTTTGACTCAATACACAACAGATGCCTCCTTCAGAAAAGAGGACTGGCCTTTTAAAAATGAGGGCACAGGGCCTCACTGCGGTTGGCATGTTCAGTTTAGATCACAGTTCCTGAATGCCACAGTTCAAAAGGCGAAACTGGGACCACACGAAAAGTGCTGTTTTTGCAGAAGAGTGTTTCCTTAAAGTACTCCCTTCAAATGCTTATCTGAAGCAGTTAATTTCATCATGGTAAACTGGCTGAAGGATGCAATGGAGGAGCGGGTTCCTGTATCTTCCACGGTTGCACAGAAGAGGAAATTTCAGCCAGAGAAGAACTAATATATTTCTGCTCCTGAGGCAGAAAGTCCAAGTGGCCCATGGCAATAATACAATCCTGTTAAATAGCTGACAAATGGTCCTCTAATGCTATCACAATATCTGCCATTTGAGACAGGCTGAATGACAAACAGCTTCTGACAAGATTCCTCCTTCTGGGCAACTTTTAGAAGTACAGATCTGTGTCCTTCTTTGCCTGATGCACAGGAAAGAAAAATATAAAGGCAGGGAGGGTAACTTAAAGGCAGCAACCCTCTAGATTTCTTGAATTATCTCTTACTGTTCTTCTCCAGAAGAGCACCAGGGCAAACTAATCTTATTGAACTAAAAGAAAGCATGTTTTTCACAGAAGCAAAGAGGTTTACATTTTGCAGGTGCCTACGACACCCTTGGAAAGATAAGAGCATCAGGCAGGGATCCTGTGATTTGCCCTCTGGGTCTAATTATATTATATATTCATGACAAAGACACTAATTGCTTAATTATAATTAATTGTTATTATAGGTTTGATCTGGAACCCAAAGCAAGGGTGTTTAGGATTGGGGAAAACAAACATCAAGCTAGTTGTCTTCTTTGAAAAATCCAGACTAAATCATTAATTGATGTCACAAGCCTGCCTGAGGGCTCTGCGGAGGCTCACGGCTTTAAGAATAAATGTAGCCTTCTTCTTATGAGAAAAATTCCAAAGGAATAACAGCAACAAGGTCATTGCACAGTTAGGGAAAAATATTTGACAGCAAACATAGCTTATTGGCTGATTTTCAATATTTATATTTATATCCTGCACATTTGGTCCAGAGTAGCTAACACAGTATATTTGAAATTGCAAATCATATTAAAATAATAGTGGTGATGATGCAAAAAGCAATTCAGCTTTGGAAAACCAGGTACCATTTTTTAAAAAATAAAATAAAAATAATCTTTATTTTCCTTTAAAATACAAAACATATAAAATACATACAAAAAAAAAACAAAACAAAAAAGAATGATACAAAACAGAATCATAACAAAAACATAACTAAATCATAACAAAATCATAACCAAAATCATAACAAAATCATAATCAAATCATAACCTTCTGTAATCGGATCATATTCAAACCATATTCAAATCAAGACATAACATAATTTATACACACCAAAATAAACAAAAATAAACATACATAAACATAAACAATAATAAAATCTTATTCTTCTTCCCCCCTATCACCCATGACTTCCGACCTTTCCTATAAGCTGATTTTGCTTCCTTTATTTTGTGCGTCCTTTATTCTGTATTATTCCTGTTCTTTTCTTTTATTTGCACCCTTCATTATTCTGCTATAAGATTCGCTTTTTCAATCCTTTTCCTTAAATATTGATTAACTGGTTCCCATTCTTTTTCTGCCCTGTTTTCTTCTAATTTTTTTGGGACCCCTTCTTTTATTGCCAAATTAACCAGGTACCAATTTAAAGCAGGTCGGCATTCAAACTATTCCCAAAATTCTAGACTCAGAAAGGGCCTAGTAAGTCGTTCAGTTCAGCACCCACCCTGCCGCAACAGGTGTGCTCTCCAGCTTCTGCTGAAAGATGGACAGTCCATTCTGTTTCTGGGTAATAGTTCCATTGTCAAACTGCTCTTACTATGAATACATTTCTCCTAACGTTTCACCAAAATCTACCCTCAGAGGCGGAGGAAGGGGGATGTGGCGGTGGCGTGCGTCGCAACGGGGGAGGTGTGCGCCCCGGGTGCCATGTCTGGGGGGGGGGTGACATGCAGTCGCATGTGGAGGATCCTCCATTCGTAGCTAGGGCAGCGAGCGGAGGATCCCGGCGCCGGCGGCAAACCCTTATGTACAGTGCATGTGCAGCACCACACACGCTGTACGTTACAATGCTGCACATGCGCTGTACATAGCGGTTTGCCGCTGGCACCACTCCAACGCCGTGTGGACAGCAGTGGGATCCCTCCGTCGCCGCTACAGCCACGAGCAGAGGGTCCTGGCACCGTCCGTACGGCACTGGAGTGGCGCCGCCGGCAAACTCCTATGTACAGCACTCCTATGTAGTGACGATGTCCTGGGTGTCACGACGCCCTTGTTCGGCCCTCCCCCCCGGTGTCACCACTGAGGGGGGTGACAAAATGCCGAGCGGCACTCACCGTGGGGCCTGTAACGTTCCTGAGCCACACGTCTCTCCTGGGAGTGACATGGTGGCTTGGGTGCGTGCAGGCTTCGCGCTACCCCAAACTGTCTGCCTGTTGCCTTTTCCTCAGCTGTAGGGCGGCTGAGTGGGAGGAGGCAGGCAGACTCCTCGGAGCATCCTGCCCTGGCTCGTCCCACTCCCATGGGCGGCTGGCCCTGCCCCTGGGCGCAGGGCATGTGCGCCACCACAGGTGCCCGATCAGCTTGCTCCGCCGCTGTCTACCCTCCATTAGATCTAGTCCTCCTGCCCTCTGGGGGAGGCAGAGGTCAACTCTTTGCCCCCTTCCATGTGACAGATCCGATAGCCCTTGCGGCATCCAACTGACCATCTTCAGAAAACAAGCAGGGAGGAAAAGACTTGGAATTTACACCGTTGTGACTTCTTCCTTAGACATGTTGAGTGAGGGGACCTGCTGACTTTCCAACGTGGTGAATTTCATAACCCGGACACTGCTACCAAGAAGGCTACACAGAGGAAGGCACATCTCCTGCTTATTGCCGTGTGTGTCAACTTGGAAGGAAGAAGATGACCCATTGGATAAACCTGGTCTTAAGCAGTTGAGGTCTTAAGGCAATAACCAGCATCTTGAAATACAGTGCATTTCCTCTTGCATGAAATGGGGCTTGCTTTAATTTTTTACCTGGTATTTCAAAGCAATAAGGGCCCTTTAAGGGTTTGAACACACGAATCTCAGCATATAAATATTTACCCAAACACATCTGCCTGAAACTCTATGCTCTAAAAACGGCCAGCTTTATAGCCTAATGTCAGTGGGCTTCATCTCTGGGGACTTCAGTGTGACATGGAAAGTATGCACACATACAGCTGCATGCATGCTGCTGCCAACACACACACACACACACACCATCCAATTTCTTTCTTTTTTTTAAAAAAAAGAATTGTTGGGTGTAATTTGACATTACCCACAGGGGTCGTTTAACTGGCCCACAAGCCGTCCCCAAAGTGAGCCCCCCACTCGGCGAGTTCCCATGTGCTGCACAGTGCAGTGCCGGGACTCGCTTCTGCAGCAGCGCCAGAAATCACATCTGCACAGACGCAGACTGGAAATCGGGGCGCACACACTCACGGGCAACCCGCAATCCAGCCCATGAATGGGGCTCCACGGCAGTGAACCGGCCCAGGCAAGGTAAACCTTGCTGACCCCTGAACATCAGCTAAGATGGCCGTTCTGTCAGCACAAGCCTTTCTGGTTGTCAGACAGGATAATCCCTCCTCTCCTCTCCTCTCCTCCACTCCATGCCATGTTTTTAGGGTTTCCCTGACCTTCCCAAGCAGAACTGGGGGGAGGTGGGTGTAGGGGGAAAGTCCCATTGCACTAGCGGGACTCATTGTATAGGCTTCCGGTAACAGGGATTGTGGATATGCATCAAATATAGGGTTGCCATGTTTCAAAAAGTGAAAATCAGGACACATAAAATTGTTGAGCCCTTTCCCCCTGGCAAATCTCAAAAGAAGAAGAAGAAGTTCTTGAGCTATTTTTAAGGGAAATCGCCAAAATCTAGACTTCCAACATGGATTAGGCATATGTCTGGATTTTCCCGGACATTTCAGCGATTTCCGCCCAGACACTGTTTTCGACTGCCATATTCTGGATTTGTCTGGGAAATTCCAGACGTATGGCAACCCTAATATTGCAGCATACATACTATGTTAGGCCTGTGTATTTCGGACTAGTAAATGCATGGATTGGACCTTCAGCCACAACATAATCAATGTTTTTAACATCTGCCAGACAGTGAACGTACGTAGATGGATATTTACTATTCCCAATTAATGAATCGCTTTATATATACAGTAAATTTCAAGGCAATTTGCTACAAGAACAATTTAAGAAAAAGACAAGGAACAACTAAAGATCTGAATTACAGGTCCATACCCAAAGCAGTCAGAACAGCTTGTTGAAACAAGCAAACAAAAATTTCCCCAGTTGTTTCCAAAAACTACATGTAGTAGGTGCATTGTACCTCAAGTTGTATCTCAATGGGAATTCCTGCTCCACAAAATATACTCCGTCGGGGATGTTGCTGAGCATTGCTGCCTCTTTCAATGAGCAGGGATGTCACCTGCTAGAACAAATGGGGAAGTGCAGGATGTTGAATGAGCTACCGAATTCTTCCTGAGAATTTTAGCCTCATTTTTGTTTTTTAATGTTGGTTTCCAGCACTTAAGACTAGAAAAATATGCATGGAAGTGAACGAGCAATGCCACTTTCCATGATTAGCTAAAGCAGATTAAATTATGCAAAGTGAGGAATTCGTCTCTTGAAATATAAAGCAGCTGCTTCCAAGACTGAAAATTCATTAGCGTTTCATCCTAGAAAATAATGGCTTTTTAATGAAAACGGAATAAGAAACAGAGGGCTCTTGGCTGATTTGCTATGGCATACAATAAAGTTATTGTTTTGCTTCCTCCTCATCTAGGGGGCCTTCCTCCATAAAGCAAACATGAATTGGGACATTGCTTGCTTGCTTCCTGTAGCAGATCTTTAAAAGGCATCACATGTCTTCATATGCAGCGCAAGGAGTTTTCTGTCCATTCAACGGCTTGCTTTTGAATGGTATCTTTATAATTCATCTGATTGCTCAGTAACTTAAAATGCTGGCTGCATTATTGGTCAGATATCGGGATTTGATTTCGGGCTGCTCTTGCCAATAATTGGCCAGAAGGGAAAAGAAACCAACAGCAACCTGGTCTGCTTCTGAGCCGGGTGAACAGAGTTTTGATATGCAGAAAGGAGCAGGTGAAGCTTTTCCCAGATCAGATGATGATCACTCACCAATAGAGGCCACAGATCAAATTACAGGGACAGCTTTAAGAGTTGGCACCCTAACTACATATACGCTGTATAATATTATACAGGATTAAGGCTGGATCTAGACACATCAAAGAAGTGTTGTAAGTTTAAACAGGGAAAACAGGTGGAGAAAAATGGGACTTCACGTCGCCATCTGGTGGCACAATATTATATTGCACATGCAACGCATATACAGTGGTACCTTGCAAGACGAATGCCCTGCAAGACGAATTTTTCGCAAGACGAATGCATCTTGCTATCTGATGGTAACTCGCAAGACGAATTTGTTTTGCGAAAAAAATGTCTTGTGAATCGCGGTTTCCCATAGGAATGCATTGAAATTTAATTAATGCGTTCTTTTGGGCAAAAAAAAAAGAAATTTCAATGCATTCCTATGGGAAATTACGATTCGCAAGATGATTTTTTTGCAAAACGAATTGACTCGCAGAACGAATTAAATTCGTCTTGCGAGGCACCACTGTAAATCACTTTTTCTTTACCAGTCTATATATCTGAAGGGGTGATGAATGGAAAGAAGAACTCTTTCCAAGCACCAACACCAAGATCTCCAATTGTGCTTTCAAGATGACTAATGCAAATTAATAAAATGCTGCAATGTTTATTTAATTTAAAACAATGGGGTTTTGTTGTTGTTGTTGTTGTTGTTGTTGTTTTTAGATTTGTGTGGGTGGGTAGAGTTAGCCTAGAAAGACGGACTTGGAGACCAAAGACTGTCAAGAAAACATATGGGAATCAAGAGAGATGTGGGGAGTGTTCAGGCCACAGAAGTTGCCAGGTCACACAATCCAAAGATTCTTGTCACTTTCGCAAGTCCTCAGCTGCTGAGAAAGATACAACTTCTGCAGTACTGCTTCTCCCTCCCATCCTTGTGAAGGCTAAAACAACAAGAGTCTTCCATGCTCTAGCACAGGGTGGAAAGGTCCTCAAGAAGTTGAAGGACTCCAAACTCCCATCATCCCCAGGCAGCCTGGGACAATGGTATACCTTCCAACATTTCACCAATGAAAATAGGGATGTCCCATTCCATAATGCTAATTTTACTATCTATACCCCACATATCATATTGGGTTGCTCCAGCCACTCAGGGTAGCTTCCAACATATTAAAAAAACACACACATTAAAAACATTTTTAAAAACTTCCCTGTACAGGGCTGCCTTCAGATGGCTCGGGGGTTGGATAACTCCATATCCTCCAATGATTCTCCACTGAAAATAGGGACATCCTAAGGAAAAGCGGGATAAAATCAGAAACCAGGATGACTTCTCTAAATCAGGGACGTCCCTGGAAAATAGGGACACATGGAGGGTCTGTCATGGTCAGGGTCGATGAGCATTGCAGCCCAGCAACATCTGAAGGGCCCAACCCTGACCTAGGAAAGTGGTGAGGAAGTGTGTGGTGTGATGAGATAAATAAAAATTTGGGTGAGACATAAAAAGGCATAGCTTTATCCTCTTCCATAGCCTCCTGTTTTAAGACACCGCAGGTTCTCCAGGTTGTGATCTGCACTAGCTCTAAATACTATTTCTGCAGCAAAATCTTTTTGTTAGTATTGGAGGATTAAGGTTTGCTGATCATTTCCTCTGCCAGCTGTAGAGTAATGGGGGGGGGGATTTATTACCCAAGTCCTGTTGTTTCCTAACAAACCTCTGATAAACCCAGATCAGGCACAGCGATTACAGCTGCAATCTACCTCTGTTGCGAAATAGCTCCATTGAATACAATGGGACGGACTTCTAAGCAAACACGCATGGGGCTGTTGGTCTAGAATAGGAACTAATTTTGAATGGCTTTCAGGCATTTTACCTTTCTGAGCTGCAGTCCAGTGTTTCTGCTTGATCTCAGCTGAATGCAAAACATGTGAAAAAGCACTTTTGATGGAATTCCCTTAGCCAGCAGTTGGGCAGAGGGAAATCCAGTTATCCTCTCTCCTTTTTGCTTGTGGTGGTTTGTGGGGTCTGTGTGTGTGTCACAGGAGCAAGCAGTCCTGTGTCTGATCATGCTTATCAACCCCATACATGCAATTGCTGTTGAAAGGAATGGGAATTATGTGTGTTTTGATGTGATAATTGGAGTTGACAGATGCCAGGCTAGAAGGGGGCTCTCTCTCTCTCTCTCTCTCTCTCTCTCTCTCTCTCTCTCTCTCTCTCTCTCTCTCTCTCTCTCTCTCTCTCTCTCTCTCTCTCTCTCTCTCTCATTTTTTACCTTTAAGACCTCAGGAGCAAAGACTTCCTGCCCCCACCTTCCCCACCCAGCTGCTGCTGCTGCTGCTGCTGCATTCTCTACACTCACCTCTCTGGGTACAGGCTCTGCAATTCACAACCTCTGTGGTTTCAACACTCTTATTTTTTTCCTCGAACTCCTTTAAGGAGCCTGGAAAGCACAGACCTTGAAAAGTGTTGCTCTTTGATTTATGAGGATTCAGTTAAACCCAGTCAGGACAAGCTATTGGAATTTTGCCGCATCTCTGCTCAGGGCGGGGAAGGAGGAATGGGCAGAGGGCCCGGCTTTGCAAAGGATGCTATCACTTAGTGCAGGGGTAAGGGGCATCTTTTTATAGCCTGAGGGCCACATTCCCTACGGGGCAAGCTTCAGAGCCTTTGCCTTGGCTTCTCTTTTTATTCCTCCCAATCTTGTTTGACGCACCTGAACTTGCTCCAGCTGAGTAGCTGTGTCCTGCCCCTTAACAAAGCATGTGATCGTCACCTGCCCCCCCCCCAGCTTAAAAATGCTGAGTGACCACAAACCTCCTCCCAGACCCAACAAGTCTTGTGATCTCCACTTAATCGGCTAGTAAGCTGGGCTGTGTTCTCTCACCTCCTCAATCTCTTAAAGTGTACTTCCTGCTGCTCCAAACATCTCAGAGCCCATTGTGTTCACGGAGAAGGGGCACCTCTGGTTCTGGTGATGTGTCAACTTTCCTTGGTTCCTGTGGACTGTCAGTTGCGAATTTGATGTCCTCTGATGTCCACTGAGAACCTCTTAAACCCCCAACTTCCCTTTCTGCATCTTCAGCCTGTCCTGGTGTATACCAATTGCTCTAGTAATGGAAGAAGGCTTTGTGGTGTTGGGTGTTTTGTAAGAGCAAACTAGAGCATTCGTGATTTCAGGATTGGAACTTGCTGGCTGATTGGGGAAAGGGTCCCTGGCCATTTCACGTCATGCAAGGCAATGCAGATGCCTTAGCTCTTCCCAGGTTTTTGCTTACGTGCCGCTGTGATAGCACAGTATGTTTGCAAATGCTTTGGGACACATGACCAAGAGCAGCAGCTGCACCGTCTTCTGCTCTGCCAGGGAATGTAAAGACACACCTCAGATTAGTGGGTAGATGCAGACTAGCAGCACCCAGGGCGCTTCCAGACTGTCACTATTTTCATCTGGGATTCAATCACATCCTGGCAAATTCAGGTTGCACAATTGTTGCTGACTGGGAGGCCTTGTATGGTGAACTCACTTCCCAAAATAAATAAAAAAATAAAAAAATTGTCCAGTAGCACCTTTGAGACCAACTAAGTTTGTTCTGGGTCTAAGCTTCCGTGTGCATGCACACTTCTTCAGATACTTCCCAAAATAATGGGCTTTCCAATCAGCTCAGAGGAAACAAAGTAATTCTGTGGAGATTTGGGGGTGGAAGGGAAGAGTGTGAGAAGGAATTTGGTTTAAGATCCTGGTTGAACTTTTGCAACAAGGGAAGGAGCAAGAAAACGCACTGGAATATGTGGGATAACATTGGCTTTGATGCAATGTCATCTAACCACCCCACAATCAAATCAGGATGAATGCTCAGTCAACAAGTTGCCTGGAAGCACCCATCACCAAAGTGTGGAGCTCCCCTGCAAACAGTCATGGATCTACGTTTGGGGGGGTCCTGGAGCTTGAACTGTCATGGCCCCCCCCCTTTGCATCCAGCCACAAGGTATGGGTAACCACTGTTATCTTCTTCAACTGAGTTCTTCCACAACAGATCACCACAAATTTATTACCCAAATTTGTTAAACAATGTGGACTAAAGTCACTTCTGGGGCCCCTCCAGGATTAGGGGCCCTGAAGCTGAAGCTTCATTACTTTCCTACTAGATCCTTCCCTGCCTGAAAGTGCTTACATGGCAAACAGCACATTGGAAAGTGATGGCATGCTCAGGTTGCCACATATGTCAGCTCATAGGGAGCTGCTTTATGGTACTCCTGTGCATTTTGTTCAGTATCATCTACTCAGTGCAGGTGGTGCTGTGGTCTCAACCACTGAGCCTCTTGGGCTTGCCGATCAGAAGGTCGGTGGTTTGAATCCCCACAATGGGGTGAGCTCCCATTGCTCTGTCCCAGCTTCTGCCAACCTAGAAATTCAAAAGCATGCCAGTGCAAATAGATAAATAGGTACCACTGTAGCAGGAAGGTAAACAGCGTTGCCATGTGCTCTGGTTTCCGTCACAGTGTTCCGTTGCACCAGAAGCGGTTTAGTCATGCTGGCCACGTGACCCAGAAAGCTGTCTGTGGACAAACGCCAGCTCCCTCAGCCTGAAAGCGAGTTGAGCACCACAACTCCATAGTTGTCTTTGACTGGACTTAACCGTCCAGGGGTCCTTTACCTTACTCTGCACTGACTGGCAGCAGCTCTCCAGGGTTTCAGATGAGCCAGCTGGAGATGGCAGGGATTGAATCTGGCACCTTCTGCATGCAAGCAAGTGCCCTGACACTGAGTTATGCCCCCACCCCCGTGTCCCCACTCACTGTGCCAGTGAGTGAATACGACAAGCAAGCCTCTTTTGTGTTTAACCAGCAGGATCCATACCTGCCAAGTCCTGGACGGAAAAATCCGGTATCGGCAGCCCGCAACACCGGAAGTTGCGTAGACGCAACTTCCGGTGGCGCTTTGCCCTTCTATGGGCACCAGAAAAAGGCGGCGCCAGCGCCGGAAGTCGCTTCTACGCCTGACCGGAAACGCGTAAAAGCGACTTCCGGCGCCGCCATTTTCTGGTGCCCATAGAAGAGCAAAGCAGCACCAGAAAAATGGCCGCCGGCAGAAGCGGATTTAAGGGAGAATAACGGGATAAAAACCTATACGGGAGACCGCTGGGAAACGGTAGGAAAAAAGGGGGTTTCCCAGCGAAAACGGGATACTTGGCAGCTATGGCAGGATCAGACATGTGACACTTTCTATTGAAAAGGTTAACATGTTTTATTACCTGGTGTGAGCAAAGCAAAATAATGGCTCCCAATCTTGTGTAGAAACTCCAGAAGTGGCAATCCCTCAGCTGGCAAACAGACTTGTTTATCCCCATGCACCAAATTAGCCCCTGCTACTAAAACAAGCTGAAACTTCCTTCCACCCCATGTAGTCAGATGTGTATAAAATAAGCTCCTTTCCCCCGCCATTCATTCCCCAACTCCTTAACCGTCCTGATGCTGTATCTAAAATGCACTTTCTATATAACGCACGACAGAGACTGGAACATTTGCTTTCGAAACTTAGTTGTTGCTATGAAAAGATTTAAGTCAGGATTACAACAAAGTCTGAACAGACATGATGTTTAGGAACAGTTCTTCCCACGATTTTGCTAGCGCTATAGAAGAGCAGCTTTTGCATTCTGTTCTTGCGTATCACTTTGATCCGACACGCTTTGACCTGATAATAAATCCCACTGAATGAAATGGGAATTGCTTCCGAGCGGACATGCGTAGGATTGCAGGCTAAGTTGTCCTGATTTAAAGAGTTGTCTCTTATTTCAAAGCACCAGGACATAACGGATCCAAAATGGTGAAGCGAGGTTTCTGCAAGGTGGCTGGCATGGAAGGGCGAGACAGGAGGATGGAGGAGATGGGGGCGAGGATCGTGGCGCGCCCTGAGAGAAGACTTGCAAGCTGACCTGGAGCATGGATTTTTGAAAGACCCTGAACATCAAAGCAGCCCTCAATGGGTCCCTGATGAAGGAGAACAGCAAAGTCACCTGCAAGCTCTGCCACCATCGAAGCAGCTGCAGAAAACTTCTCCTTCAAAGGCAGCCTCTGGGAGACATCTGGGTAACAGCAGGCAATGCACACCCGAGAGGGGTGGGGCACGCTCCTGGTGGGAGTGAAGAGGGTGCCCTCCCAGGTGCAGGATAGCCACTCGGGTGCACGGAACGGCGCACACACCCTGCAGCCAGGGGCAGAGCAAGCTGCCCATGGGGGTGGAGCGAGCTGCCAATGGGGGACATTCGGCGCACCGCCTGCCTGCAACTGCCACATGTCACACCCCTCAGCGAAGACACCCGGGGCAGTCCGCCCCCCACCGCCCCCCTTCCTCCGCCCCTGGATACACTGAAGAGTCTTGTGGGCAGGCTGCAGAAGACCATGCCCACTGTTGAAGAGAGGGTGCAAGTCATTGAGCAAGAGATGAGCCATCCTTTCTCAGCTCACCCAAGAACTCAGCCAAGTGCGGAATGAAGCTAACTGGAGTTGAATGGTCTCATCCAAGTAGCTGAATGACTGTCATGGCATCCAAAGTACCTGATTCGTACCTGACTCTCCTATTTGAAGTTTCAGCTTAACTGCAAAGCTACCAGCACCTACAGAGAGAATTCTCTGTATAATGCAAAAGCAAAAGAAAATGAGAAAACAGATCCAAAACCACAGAGCTACTGTTCCTTATAAGAATATTATAGCATCATCCATGCAAAATCCATGCGAAGGGCTCCCAGTTTGCTACTTCTGTGCAATCCTAAGCACCCCAGCCATCCCATAATTGCAGATATGTGCATGATATTCCTGCTTGCACAGCCTTCCCTTTGGTCACAAGGCAGCACACAGGGAAATTCTGCCAGTGTTTTCTGCTTCCCCTCCTTGCAATCCTTCTGAAACACAGGCCCCAGTTATTGGGGATTAGATAGAACAGATGCATGTAAGATGCTTAGTGCTTTGGTCCAGACAAGGCCACTTTCCAATCAGCTCAGAGGAAACAAGGTAATTAGACGGAATCTTGGCCAGAGAGAGAGAAGGAATTTGGTTGTTACCAGACCATAAGATTCCAGTTCCAACCCCTTCCCTCTTTTCCCCTGTGTTCCTCATTTCCCTCCCCTTGTACACAGCAGCTGATGTCAGCTAAGAGCTGCTAAACAGGTCGGGTATCTGCTGAAGAAACTTGTGTCACTTAAGCAGGGCAATGAATCAAGAGTGTCCTTTTAAAAAGCAACAGCTTTTGGATCGGAGACAAACGGCGCTGTGTGTCCCTCTAGCTGTTTCTGGGTTGGCAGGGAAGTTGGCAGGGAAGCTTCTCGATACAATTTAAGCTTTGTCTGACGGTCTCATCATTAAAGAAACACACTCTGCTAATAAAGACAAAGAACATCGGTGCTGGGGAAGTGGTGGCATGCCGAGGGGAGATGAGCCACAATGACTGAGTTTCTGGTTATTACCAGATAATATGGGTTGGGAGCGTGTGAATCAGACAGACTGAGATGGTTTGAATTGATTGGCCAGGCCAAAGTTTTGGAGACTTGCAGCAGAGAATTGGACACAAAATGCTGTTTTGGTAGCATGTAACTTTGACCCTCTGAAAGCCCAGCTCGACACATGTTTAGTTTTTTTCACTCAGAAGTAAGTCCCACTATGTTTCCTGGGTGGCAGGATGGTCTAAACATGTCTCCGTTAGTGATGAATACCTATGAACCTGAAGCAAGCTTCCCTTGCTGAGTAAGAGAAGTAGAGAATTCCCATTTCTCTTGCCTTCCCTGCAGAGCCATTGATCAAAAGAGTGAAATAGTAATAATCTGAATGTGGGTGAGCGAAAGAGAGGAATAGGAGACTGAGGTTTGGTGGGGCAGATCTTTCAAAGAATTTTCTCTGCGAAATGCTGCATCTGAAAAACCCCCCAAAACATTCAAGTCTACTTTGGGAAACGTGTGCTCTGCCTTCACTTATTTTATTATATGAGATGGACAAAGGAAACTAACAACCCCACCTCACCCCTCCAATTAATTTTCAATTAAGTGTGCATAGCTCTATGGATGCTTATCACACTTCCAGTGCCTCTGGCAGAAGCCTTTCAGCAAACAAGCGCTCATCTGAAACTGCAAGCATCCTCCTATGGGCAAGAATGGACAAGCTATCTATTCGTTTTTGGTACCCAGTGCTACCTTGCAAGAGAAATCGACTTTCTGGGAGTGATTAATTATTTTGCAATATTGTTTATTAGTTTCATCATACATACAGTTTTAAAGCCCATCTTTTAGTCTTTACATTTTCATGGATTACACAATATACATACAATATATCGTCAAGTAATAATTCTCCACCATTTTCCCTTTACCCCTATGTGTTGACTTCCCTTCTACTTTCGGCTGCCTTATTTCTTTTTCTTTTTGTCCTTGTCTTGCACATTATTGTTCAATTCCTCTACCTAATCCTGTTAATGACATAACTTAAGCTTGAAATCTATAAATTGGTTGCACTCTTCTGTTTTTGTAATTAATTATTTTGTATTGAATGAGGGCAGGAAATAAAGTTTTAATTTGAATGGGTTTGTTTATGAAATGCTTGCAGCTGTGTTGGAAACATTAGAATAAAAATAATCAGAACACTGACAAGATAATGCCTTAAAGAAAGGTGCAAAATGATAAGCAAGCTTTATAGAGGGTTGGATGTTTATTCTCCAGGGTTGGATGTTTGTTAAATAAAAGCAGGAGAGGGGGGGAGACATAGTAGAAAGCCCCCAACATGGGTTTTGATGTAATTTCAGAAATGTAGAAAATGCAAATCCGGAATTAAAATAGAAACTTTTTCTGACATTATAGGAACTTGATACAGAGGGGAAGCCCGTGTTGGAGGTTTGTGCTGGTCTGAAAAAATGATGCTAGGGCCCTGTGCATCATATTTTATCACAGTGCTACACTATACTGAATAAAAAATTATATTGTGCCTTCTGTAGGCACCCGCTCCTTTTCCCTCCCTTTGTCACTTTGCATAGCCCCGTTTCTTAAGTATGTGAGACCTTGCTCTCTGCTCCTGCACAAACAGTTAGGCTTGTTTCCTTTCACTTCTGAAAGGCAGATTCTGTTGCAGTGTGGAACATTGCAAGGTTCAAGGTTGCAACCAGCCAGCCTTCCCCTCTTCCATGGATCCCCTCTCCCAACATTCAGGATTTGCTGGTCACAGACCATGTTCGGGTCTTCATTGGGCTGGGGTGGTTTGGGGGGGGGCAGAGGGTCTCCTTTGGGTTTTACCCTTCAATATTTTTGCACTTCTGCAAACTTTAGGGTTTCCTGATGCTTGAGACTATGCTCCACCTCATGTTTCGGATTAACCCCATTTTGGCTTCATCGTTGTTGGTTCTCGGCATCTGAGCTACTAAAAGTGATGATATCATCATAGTTCTTTCAAGTGGACAAAGCTCTTTATGTTGATTTATGGAGTTACCGCTGTCAGCTCATTTGCTTGGAGGGACCCAGGTGGCGCTGTGGTTAAAACAACTGAGCCTAGGGCTTGCTGATCAGAAGGTCGGCGGTTCGAATCCCTGTGACGGGGTGAGCTCCCGTTGCTTGGTCCCAGCTCCTGCCAACCTAGCAGTTCGAAAGCACGTCAAAATGCAAGTAGATAAATAGGAACCGCTACAGCGGGAAGGTAAACGGCGTTTCCATGTGCTGCTCTGGTTTGCCAGAAGCGGCTTTGTCATGCTGGCCACATGACCTGGATTCTATACGCCGGCTCCCTCGGCCAATAATGCGAGATGAGCGCGCAACCCCAGAGTCGGTCACGACTGGACCTAATGGTCAGGGGTCCCTTTACCTTTACCTTTACCTAGCAGGCAAACCGAGCGAGGTAAGCGTCCCACGATTCAGAGGCTGGTGCAAATGGCAGTAGAGGCACGAATGAAGCCATGATTCCGATGCTGATGTGGAGGGCGATGGATGGAACACAGTGCTCTAGCCAGAACGGTCAGCTCTGAATTGGTTCTCAGATCTTCCGCTCAGTGGTTTCGCTCAGTGATTTCGCTCGGTGAGCGTCCGAATCTGGCTGTGCTCTGATGTCCATCCATCCCACCTTCGTCGCCAGTATTAAATAGTGGGTAGACGACACAGCGATTCTTCAAGAAGCTCTTTATTCAGAAGCCAGAACAGAACTGAACTGCTGAGCCAGCCTGCTTTTATAGAGGCTGGCTCAAACAATATATCAAACATAATTCAAAGTTCCCTCCTAAAGTTCCCTCCTAAAACAACTCTCAAGGACCTGAGCGAAAACTATATACAGTGGAACCTCGGTTTATGAACACCTCGGTTTATGAATTTTCGGTTTATGAACACCGCGGACCCATCTGGAATGGATTAATTCACTTTCCATTACTTTTAATGGGAAAGTTCGCTTCAGTTTATGAACGGTTACTCCGCGGACCGTCTGGAACGGATTAATCCACTTTCCATTACTTTCAATGGGAAAGTTCGCTTCAGTTTATGAACGCTTCAGTTTATGAACAGACTTCCGGAACCAATTGTGTTCATAAACCGAGGTACCACTGTACACTAATACATAACACTTACAGTAAACCTGAACATGAATATTAACCTGCTATGTTGGAATTAGCATTTCTATATTGCAGATGAGGGGTGAGTCTGAGACTGCTTTGTACTTACTTACTTACTTACTTACTTACTTACTTACTTACTTACTTACTTACTTACTTACTTACTAAATGTGTGGCAGGAGTTTTGAACCACTCCCTAATATGTATCTGAGTCAATTCAACCCTCTACACCAGAATATCCAGGTACCAGAGCAACAGTCCCATGAAGAACTGTTGCAATTTATCAGGGATGCATCTACAGAAACAGAGCAAAGAGACATATATGGACATCATTCACAATACTACATCTGAATCAAGCCTCTGTTGAGGAAGCGGTATGACTAGCTCTGTGGATACTTTCATTGAGGCCTAGGCATGTGTGTCCAACCCCCCCCCCCCCTCCAGTCCACTTCAGTTTCTGCCAAAATCTGCAACCAGCTGTCATCTGGTAAATGCAGCTACTTGTAGAGGAAAATAAAGCTATTCTATTGAACCAGCAGCAGCTTCTCCGTTGTGAAGGCTCAGGCTGGCAGCATTTCGCAAGCTGCCACTTGGAGAGTACTTAACAGTGGCTCCTTGTGGCAGAGTTTTGACAGACAGCTGCTGCAGCAGCAGCAGCAGAGTCCGTGTGTAATTTTTCTTAACACCCTGTTTTAGTGCTGGCACCAAGGGTCTCTTATGTCCCCGTGTAGGAGTAGGAAACTGTAGAACAGGCATCCTCAAACTTCGGCCCTCCAGATGTTTTGGACTACAATTCCCATCTTCCCCGACCTCTGGTCCTGTTAGCTAGGGATCATGGGAGTTGTAGGCCAAAACATCTGGAGGGCCGCAGTTTGGGGATGCCTGCTGTAGAAGAAGTGTGCATAATGAAGCTTTAAGAACCTTTGAAGATATAAATTACTGGGAGTTTAAGGTTGTAGGATTAGTTGGTGCTGCACTGGGCTTTAATCCTGACTCTACGAAAAGCTTAGATCTAGGTACAAATGTCACAAATCTTTCAAATACCCATCTTCTTCACCATCTTAGTCCATGTTGTGGATCTGAATATGCACTTGTCTAAAACAAAAATATATATGCTAAAATAGACTATTAGTAATACGTGTCCTGCAATCCTAACCAACCTGATTCTGGGAAGACACACTCCTGCCACGCCAGTTTCATCATGGCCACAGGCAGAACCTCCAGGAGAATATTTGAGCTCATGCCTTGCAAGTTTAGGCTTCCTGGTTTATGAAGAACTTGAGGCCAGGGTAGGCTTGAGTGCCTAGGCTGGGTCTTCTTAGGGTCAGGCTGCTCTGAAGTGCTGCCCAAAGTCTCTACAGGTTAAGCAGCTCAGTGTGTTTTTAGAGTGTAGTTTGTTTTGTTTTATTCTATTTTGCTACTGCAGGTGCTCTTTCAGAATTTGCCCCTTTCCTGAACTGTAATTTGCTTCCAGATGGCGCCACTGTGTGGCAACCTCTGATAATTTACGGTTTTCTAATGCTATTCGCAAGCCTTTTCGCCTCTTCCTGTGGCCTCTTTTTAGTGGGAAACACAATGCTGTTGGTCCCACTGCTTAGTGTCTATAGCCGAAATTGAGAAAACCTAATCAGTATTAGGGACACAGGTGGCGTAAGGCTTGCCGATCAGAAGATTGGCGGTTCGAATCCCCGTGACAGGGTGAACTCCCGTTGCTTGGTCCCTGCTCCTGCCAACCTAGCAGTTCGAAAGCACGTCCAACTGCAAGTAGATAAATAGGTACCGCTCCGGCGGGAAGGTAAACGGCATTTACGTGTGCTGCTCTGGTTCGCCAGAAGCGGCTTAGTCATGCTTGCCACATGACCCGGAAGCTGTATGCCGGCTCCCTCGGCCAGTAAAGTGAGGTGAGCACCGCAACCCCAGAGTCGTCCGTGACTGGACCTAACGGTCAGGGGTACCTTTACCTTTACGGCATCTTCTGCATGCTTCTCCTCTTCATTTCTGCCTTACTGCTAGGAAACTGTGTATTTCCCACACACACACTGATCCTGAACCCTCACAGGAGTATCTGCACAGTGAATAGGTGTCTTCTTTTTTGCTCTTTCTCTACAACAGAGGTCACCCACTTTTTGTGTATGTGTGCACATATAAAAATGTGATGTGTTAACAACCACCAGCTGCTCTCCTTGTACCCTGGATCAATTCCTCTCACCCCACAAGCCTGGTATTAAAATTTCCAAGGGAACACTTCCAAGGGATCTGAGTCAGATCCAGCAGAATTAAAACGGATCCTCTTGAATTTGGACCATTTTACACAGCAGCCGCCCCCCCCCCCCCGCCCCAACCACCTGCAGATTAACACTTGCACTGGTAGACTGCGTAATAAAAATCATAGATCCAGTGCTTGCCAACACCACAAAAACACTGATACAAAGCACAGATCCTCACGATTTTCACATAGGCCAACCACAAAACTGTCAACAAATCACAGAAAGCACTCATGAGTACAGGTGATCTGTGACTTGATGGTGTTTTTTTTGGGGGGGGGATTCGTAAGAATCCATGCTGCGGTGTTGGGAAGGATTGGTTTCTTTCCAGGAGAAGCACGGCCTTGAAGACAGGACATCTGGATCTTATGAAAACAATGACATGGCATCTGTGCAATTATGGCAGGATGGGGGAGAAAAATCATCTGGAAAAGGTCTCTACATTTAAGGCAATTAGATGGCAAGTGTCAGCAGATCAAAAGACCCAGCTGGCCAGTAGCTCATATGCAACAATGGCCAGAGGATGTATGTTGCAAAAGAGGCATTGCAAAATGAAGCAAGTCAGGCTTGCAAGTCAAACCGGCATTTGTGCCTCCAGCTTAAATATACTTGCACTATTGTTACGCACTCCAGTTTGCCTTCCAAAGATTTCAAGGGAAATGTGAGCCAGAAAGTCCCTTGAAGTCACCAGGAAGCCTTAGACTTTTCCACATCTACACTACTTACCGCTGACCTGCCTCACAGGTCGATGTTTTTAGAATTACTGGGAAAATCTTCACAAATCTTTACAAATGCAAAAGCATCAAAATAAAAAATGAAGTCTCTACTTTTTCCAGTGCTTGTCCAATGTTTATTAGAATTCATATGGGGCGGATTATTTCCAGGATTTGAGCAAATCATCATCATCACATACTACCATGGCAAATATAAAAGTGAGGGATTCCAGAGGAATAGTGGTGTTAATTTCTAACAGAGGTGACAGACCTGTGGCTCATTAAAACCTATATACCAAGAGATTGCTCCCCAAGCAATTAAAATAAATAGTTCCAAAGTACAGCGATGTTACAGAAAGGCTGTTTTTAAAACCAGCACTAACCATCAAAATCACAATTTTTCTGTGGGTTCAACACTACCGTTGTGTAGTATTTTTCTCTCCAAATAAGCATGTCGCCACTTGACCTGCAGTGTATATAGAAGCTTTTCCTATATACCAGTATATTTGGCCGGCCTTTCGAGTGGTCTGGTTCAGTTTGTATGATTTGTTTTCCAATGTCAAGCTCTTCATTTACTAAGATTTACTGGAGTCTAGGATTTCTATCACTGACAAGAACTTCAGAATCTACTTTTCATGTGTTCTGGGGCCATTTCCAGTTGATGCAGCCTGACATTGTGGACAAGATACTTACAGTGGTGGGTCCAGCCATGTGCTCCCCTGGAGCCCTTCCCTTCCCGACTGGTTAGAAAATCAGCTGAAATAAGATGACCAGTAAACACTTCATTGTGTAAGGGTGTGGTGCCAGCCACACTTAAAAGAGGCGGTGGTGAGGCTGCTGCTTAAGAAACCCACCTTGGACCCAATGGTGTGCCATCCTATCAGCCAGCTGCAAACACCCTTTTGGGGCGGGGGGCGGGAAGGTGGTGGCAGAACAAATCTAGAGTTCCTGGATGACACTAATTTTCTGCATCTTAGTTTAGGCCTGGTTGACCAGATGGATGGGCCAGTAAACTGAATCCTTGGAAGATGTAGATTATTGAGGCTAGGTGGTTCCCATGTTTGGAAGATAGGCTAGTTGCCAGTTCTGAACGGGGCACACCCCCTAAGACTTGGAGGAGGGGGAGTACTCCTGGATACACCAGCCAGTGGAGGACCAAATGGTCTCTGTTACTAGGAGTGCCGTTTACCAGCTTTGTCTGGTACTCCAGCTATGTTGGCATCTGGATTGGGGTCATTTGGCAACTACAGTTTGTGCACTGGTTAACCTCAAGCCTGGATGACTGCTCTACGCTTTGTGTGGGACTGCCCTCGGGCTTGGACCAGAAGCACCAGTACACAGTGGCGAGACTGCTAAGAGGGCTAAAACATCAGCACTGACTGCCCATTATACTAGGTCAAGCTCAAGGTTCTTGAGCTGATATACAAAGCCCTGAACTTGGGCCCAAGTTGCTTCAAGCGCCACCTGAGCCTTTCTATCTGGTCTCTGTCATCAAAATTATCCAGGAGTGCTGTAAGTTGTCTCCCCTGCCACAGAGGCCCAACTGGCCTTAACTAGAAGCCAGGTATTTAGTGTCAATGATCCCATGCTGTGGAAAACTCTTCCAGCAAAGATTTGGCAGACATCCTCGCTTCTGACTTTCAGTTGTCTCTTGAAGACTTTTTCATGGCAATAGACCTATGCAGCTGTTTATAAACTTTTACAGTCATACCTCGGTTTAAGTACGGCTCGGTTTGAGTACTTTCAGTTTAAGTACTCCACAGACCCGTCAGGAACGGATTAATCCACTTTCCATTACTTTCAATGGGAAAGTTCGCTTCAGGTTAAATACAGACTTCCAGAACCAATTGTGTACTTAAACAGAGGTACCACTGTATTTTTAATTAGCCAGTCACCACGCTACCCAGATATGATGATACAGGGGTATAAAAAACTATCCCAAAAGCTATTTATATATAAATGGTCTTTTGAACAGTATTGCTCCTCTCCCCCTGCCGTTTACATATATTCCTAGCTGAGAGGTTAGTTTCACATGTAATTATGAATCGTAACACTTTCAGCTTCAACGTTGCTGCAAAAACTTAAGCATTTGCTGTGACTTAAACATAACTGGCACAGTAACAGAGCATTCTAATTACATACCAATGCTTTATTGGAAAAAGGCTACACAAACTTAACTGAACAGGGCATGGTTTTCATAGTACTGTAATGCTAAGATATAAAGATGTAGATATGTATCAGTTGCAGCAGAATTCAGGTTATCAGATATCCAAACTAATGAGAGCACCTTCTGCACTTCTGGAAAGAAATCCCACCAACCGGACATTACAAATTAGGATGCTACTAGCAAGAGCTAGAAGACAGTTTAATACAGAGTATCATAGCTTAGTAAATGACAGGGAAGGTGGATCTACCTCATCAAACCAAGTTTTACATTGTCACTGACATCAAGATTGCTGTAAATAATATATTCTACTTCAGTGCAACACATTTGCAAATGGCTAATTTGTGTCAACAGAAGTGGAATTTTAATGATCAGTACACCTGGAAATTTGGTTATATTGATGAAGACCACCATCCCTCATGCCAGGTTTGGCAACAATATCTTAAGTGATCAAACCTGTTCTTAAAAAGTGATGCTGAAGTTGTTGTGTTTCAATCCACAACCTTGATATAAAATGGAAGAACTCAGAATTCAAATTGTGATGAAAGTCTGGTGCCCCCACCTCAGGAACCTTCATGCCAAGTTTGCCAACAATATCTCAAGAGGTAGCAGAACTGATGCCAAAAGACGTGCGAAAGTGACATCTTGATCTGCCATCTTGATTCAAAATGGCAGCCAGCATCCAAATCTTGACTGCCCGGAACCCCTTGTGCCAAGTTTAGCGAGGATATCTTTAGAGATATGGAGAACAGATGGCACAGACAAATCACTCTCCCAAACTAGATTTTGATGTGAATTACCGGTATTTGTGAAATAGGAATTTTTCATTTCTTCCCTCTACTCTCCAAAAGTAGAGATTGAGACTTGCTGTCAATTATTAACAAAAATACATTACTAGCAATGGAGCAAATCCTGAGTTTCAGAACCTCATTTTTAACAGCCGACAACGTTCCAGGAATATTACAACTTTGCACATGTTCCTAGTACTCTAAGGCAAGAGGAGTTGCCATCTTCTTCACAAGGAACCCAATCCCTTGATATTTGATGTTTGACAATATAGCTATTATATACAAATACTGTATTCTATGTTAGTATAGATGTGGTTTCTGCCCTGAGGGTATTAAAATACTGTAGCTGAACATAGCTTTTTGCTGGTTCAGCATGAGGCTTTTTTTCTTTTTTTAAAAGGAGTAGCAGAACAAAATAGGTTAGACTTCATTTTCACTTCGGCAAAGATATTTTTAATAATGCACTTTTGATATTCCTGCAAGCTGCAAGGTACTTCAACTCAAGTTCCTTCAGAATGTTGTTTTTATTCTCTTAAACTTTGTGGAGTTTTTCCTCAAAACAGCAGATCAAGTAAACCTGTGTCTATATGTATTACTTCTGAGTGCAATGAATGCTGAGTGTTTTCTTCTTCACCCCACAAAATTTCTATAAATAGAAAGCAAGCACATCAAGGAAAAAGACTCTGTTACAATCTTCCCAACTTGTTTTTCTATGTGCAGATCTTTAGATCTTTTTTTCCCTTTTTTTTAAAAAGCAGCATCCAAAATCAATGGGGGAAACAAAAATTGAGGTAAATATTCAAGCTACAATAAAGTTAGCCTGAAATAATTGTCATTTGTGCTTTAGAGAATTCCATACAAGTTTAGGCCTCACAATTCTGAGTCACCATACTTTTAACAGGAATTGGTGCTGTTCACACATTTATTTGATTTACCTTGCAGTGGGGTGATTGTGCTTAGAAAAGTTAATATGGAAAAAAGTTACCACCTTTTTTGTGCGACATGCGGCTCATTCACTGAATGGATGGAAGGCAACAGAAGTACGGTAGTTCTGAGTAACTTCAGCAAGACTCATTTGGACAGAATGTCAAACTGACTTTCAAAGTTCTGAACAACATCCCCACTTGCAGTAGCTGGGTAACGCACAAAACTGGAATAAAGCTTCCTAGGATTCCAATCTCTTGGGTAGGAAGGAAAATATGAAGTCAAATACTATAGGCAATTAGAGTGTAATCAACAACAGTATAGTAAAATACCTGTCATAAGGCCCAAGTTAGAACGCAAAGGTGACGTGTATAGCTATTAATCCAGTCACAGATTCCTCTTCCCCCATCCCAAAGTTGAGAGATTAAATACATCCTTAACTCTGTCTACCCTCCGTTACCTATTTGCTGAATGTGACAAGCATGAATAATCCAAATTAGAAAATTGCTAATTGATGTTTTCAATGTTTAATAAAACTTTGTAAACAGATATCTGAGCCACATGTAATTTTTTTGGGGGGATACCATATTAATTACTAATGCATAATAATTAAAATATAATGGTTTCCCGTTCAAAGCTCCATTTAATAAGCTGAAGGAGGAGCAAAATGATACTGCCAAATGTAAAGACTGAGTATTTAAAAGTTACCCCTTCCATGTGGACTATTTCAGTGAAGGGGAACCCTAAATGTAAATGGCAGCACATGACTTTTCCTTTTTTTAATATATATAAAAAAACTTTAAACTTACGCAGTAAGGTGACGTGCAAGTATTCCAATGACTTTAGCTTGGATATGCATCATGGGCAATCAAGCTATAATTATTTTCTGATGCAAGGAGGAAAGACAACTGAATTTGACAGTTGAATTTCATGTACGAATGAGACCTTTGAAGGTATACAACACCTTTGTTTCCAATCTTCCAGTCCACTTTCAGCTGCTGCATTTCAGGCAACCACAAGATGTACATTATTAACAATTGCAAGTTAAGCCAAAGAGATCAACATGACTTTAAATTGGGAAATAAACATACTTTTAGATTCTCATCAAGTCAAGCTTACTGAGGTTAATAATGGAATTGATCCTAGTTGGGGGGGGGGGTTCCCCCCTGAGCAAAATGCAGAGCTGAATTTATCACTAGTCATTTCTTTAAACAGGTAAGACACCAATAAGAGTTCAAAAAGGGAAAAAGGCACAAGACTAAAAAAATAAAACTTAATTTATGTTTTTACTGTCATTTTAGAACTTATTCTTTTGTATACAATCAAATATGGGAACAGAAGAGCACAATTCCACTGTACAGGTTGTAAGTTGTTGCCCAAAGACATGTTCATGAAAGTCAAACCTTGTATCCAGCTTTATCTAAGAAATTCAATGCATTTTTCTATCCATGATTGGGTTTCAAATGGTGGAAGAGTCCCTACAATTATAATGGCCTGGTCTGCATGACATGCCAAGCCGAATTATAGCTTAATGAGACTGGAGGAACACGCAGACTCTTTGCTCCTCCTGCATCTTTTTCACTCGCATATTGCGCTCAACTAGGCTTAGCCTATTGTCTGAACCAAGCCTTGTGGGTAAGCTTTCTTCCTGCCAACTCAAACTATGGCCAAGAACAAGCCTGCCCATGGGTGGGTGTGCTACAGGTTACTTTCTAGGAGCCTGCCTGTTCCACTGCTCCTAGTAAGCCATATTTTGACTTAAAGGGTGTCATGCAAACCAGGCCAATGGTGAGGACCAATTTGCAACCATTTGAACTAGGCATTCTAAAGTTACCCAACTTGCTATATTCACCAGATGTGCTGACCAAGTCAAACTACTAACAATTTATACAGATGTACAGTTATATTGCAATCAAAAAAGGGGTTGATGAATGCCAAAGTGAGCACACAATTCATATTTCACATGTGCAGCTGCTGTAGAAATCCCTTATTTGACACACATGTAAAAACATTTGGGATCTCAGACTCAGTGTGCGCTTTATGTCAAACAGCAGCAGCAGCAATATTGTAAAAAAACAAAACACTATACTGCTAAAAGCAGTTACACCGGCTTGTGCCTTTAGAATACTAGCTAAACAAAAATGCGACTCAGTGCTTCATGAGAGGTTCCAACATGCGTACCAAAAATGATCTGCATACATGTAGCAAAGAATATGATAGATGACTCTGAGTAACAGACAGGAAAATGCATAAAGACCTTCTTTTATGACAGGATACAATCAGAACAGGGTAGGAAACGACACATTTGCATTTCTGACGATGTCAGAAACAAAAGGTGTACAGATGACAGATCAGTATAATGAAGAGACTCTAAAGGCACATTTCAGATAGCACAATGATTCTTAATTGTTTCTTTAAAAGGAATGAGAAGTGCATTGTTAGCAGTGTTCTCTGAACACAGCCAAATGCTTATAGTCCAAATGTTTTTCATAGTATTCTCCTCAGTCGATATGGCTTCTCAGCACAACTCCCAATTCAAGCAAAAACAAAAGGGAGGGGGTTGGATGGCTGGGTTAATAAAGGCTGACTGTACTAATAGTATTTACTCATCAGATCCTACTGATCTCTTCTGTGCCCTCTTCCGGGGCAGCCGTCTTGGGGAAGCTTTGTCTGAAGGAAAAGAAGAAGAAAAGTTACTTATTGGGATAAGTTAAATGAAATATTTTGGGGGATAAGGGGAAAGAATTATTTTCGAATTTATTCCCTCAAAGAACGATCATGCAAAAGGCAGATCTGAGAAGCATCTTATATACGTTCTTCAGTTATGGACATGCAACTAGTAGCCTATTAACGAGATGTTCCTAAAGCAGTGCAGGATCAAAGCATTCAATCTCAGCTCTGTGATGACAATGGGTGGTTTGAGCAAGATTATTTTGCTCTATTTCAGTTTCTAAATATAGAACAGGTGTGTATCTGTTCCAAGGATGAAGGAAACATCATGCCCCACTTCCCTCTATGCTCAAGGACAGCCAAATCAAAAACTAATCTTTACATTCACAAGCTCAAGTTTCAGTATCTATAGAATTCTAAATCATACAAGGTAGAAAGAATGCTAAGTATTCAGGCAGTAAATCCCCCCAAAGGTAACCATATCAGTCTCTTATGGGCAAACAAAAAGAGTACTATGGTACCTTACACTAACATTTTAGCAAAAGCCATAAGTAATAAGCCACAATACATGTGTTTAATCTTCAATATTTAAATAGTATTCAGTTTTCTAGATAGTTTGCAAGTAATTGGCTGATTAGTTGTGGTGACTGAATTTTGCACACTGATTTGAACCACCTTTTGGTCTTGATTGAATACAGACAACCTTAAGGGGGCAAAGCAGAAGTGAATTAATGTAATTGTGGGATTCCAACACTAGACCTAGTAACCTTATGTCTTTTCTCAGCTCCCTGGCCGTACTGTAAACCTCCCTTGCTCTCTAATGACTTCCTACCTATTTGCACAGCTCCTTCCACGTATATACAACCTGTGTTTTGCCTGAGTCCTACTTTCCCCTGGGCTCATTTCTTGAACTCGATGTCTCCACCATCCATTGTTTTCTCACATTCCTGTTTTTCAGGCCTCTGCCCACTTTGCAACATTTCCTCTAGCTAGTTTCTTGTTGTGCCTCCCTCTGCCCCCTTCCCTCACCCCCATAGCAGGCAGCCCTTCTGCACTTTAAGTGGTATAAACCTTTCTCTTTTTTATAAAAAAAAGATCCCCTTCTCCATCTTGGCTCAGCTCCCTGTCACCTTTATCGTTTAAGCCTCATTCTCCAGACATTTTGGTTCTGCTTCGCAGTCAGCTCCCTACTCTGCAATCTTTCTTCAGCATCCTTCTTTCTCAGCAACCCGTCACCTATCTTCCCAGAATATAGCCTGTCCCTGTGTGGTCTTTTATTTCCCATGTACACTTGCAACTTCCTTGGCCCTCACAGAGGTTGACCTAACTTTTTAGCTCCTAGAGCAGCTCGATATTACACTCCACCACATCGACTCAGTCAATGTCAGAGGCTTCACTGCCACAAACACAGTACAATATATATTAGTAACTATTTGCCCCTTTATCAGTTAAAGCACAATGATCATGAAGTCCAAGCAAGCAGCGATCTTAATGCATTTAAAAAGCCCTCTAATGTGTTAATAATTATTTTCTATGCAAATTGCTGTTTAGCATCAATAGTTAGTATCCTAAGCTATGGAACAAGTGATGTGATAATTAAACTTTTCTATCACGTGTTCTGAAAATTGTTGGTGGTCTATTTTGATCCTGGCAATCTGAAGAAGGTAGTCAAGGTTTCCTTTGGGAAATTAGGCATGTGAAGCAGATGACATCCCAGTAAGTGCAAATACCACTGAGCCAACCTCTCTTTCAAAATAAGCTCCTGAATGGGCTGTTGAAGGCTAAACTGAGTTCTGGTGACTGAACCATGTTAACAGTGTAACTAAGTTAGTATCTGAACATCAGCTCCCCCAAGATATGCAACAGTAAATGTACCAAGTGGGATTAACTCCAGACTTCTGCTGCATCTTCAAGATACTGATAAAATCCTCCAAACCTTATTACTTTAACACCACATGTAATTATGTGAAGTGTACCAACTAAGCAGAAATGGGTTCAATGTACAGTATAAGAATCTAATTAGTGCACAATATACATTTCAGAAGCCTCAACCCAATAAAGTGTCTCACCTCTTCTACTTTGCACTGAAGCCACAGGAAAAGCAAAACAGAAGAGACAGTAAAGGTATTAGAAAAGTCCACAAGCATTTAAAAGATCTAAGAACATAATTGGACTAATTTTTGAAATCAGAAGTCACCAAAACGTACAGCTAAAGCTCCACAGCTCCCAACCCAACAAAAAACCCTGTACACTTACACTAGTCACACAGAATTACAGTTTTGTCCTCACCTAATGTTGTATAGATTTAGCAAGTATGCTTTTAACCAGTATAAGAAACAGTCAATGATTTCACTATTGACTTCACTATTGACTTCACCACTGATTTCAATATTATTGAATACTATAATCTTCTTCAAATTCATATGCATTCTCAATTTTTGGTTAGAGTCTCATTGAAGTTTATAAAACAATCTAATAGTAAAGGAATAATTCTTTCTGGAAATAATTTCAAGTGAATCTGGCAGAGTAAAGAAGGAACATTTAGAACAATCCCTTTTCTAAACAGTTATTAGGCAGGCATATTCAACATTGTTCTTCCAGATGTTGTGGACTACAACTCCCATATTCCTGACCACTGACATTCTGCCTAGTGCTGATGGGAGTTGGAATCCAAACATCTGGAAGATGTTGGTTATCCTTTTATAAGAAATTCATTAATGGACTAACAACCTATGGTAATATGGATACTTACTTATCTGGTTCAAAGTTTCTTGAGGAATCCAACTCATGTCAACATCATTCTGATTCGATGTCCCCATCTCTACTTTTTGAGCTGGTCTTTTTCTCTGGAAACATCAAGCACAAGATTTAATAAGGGAAAGAACTCCACTGAACTGCACTTAAGCCATTCAACTTGTAGCATGTTTTTGTGATCACAACAGCAGTTAACTTCAAACCCAAAGCTGCTGGCTTTACATTCTAGCAGCAGTTCTAATACATGGTGGCATGAGCATCAATAATTTAAAACAGTGCGCATGTTTTACAAATATTTAAAGGTAAAAATCCTAATTTGTGATAAATTTCAACATAACACAGATAATTTCAACTTAATTGATTGAATCAGTATTATGGTGAGCCATCATCTATGAACCATTTTTGCAGTTAAATTGCTGTATTCAAGTGGCAAATATAGTTGGTTATGTTAAGTCAGTATGAAAACGCATGTTGGGAGGATCAAGTATAGGCCTGACATGTGGAACTCTTGCAAGACATCAAGAGTCACATGATGCACTTGTATCTGATCTTTATGATGAAATGAAAATGGCATTTTAGCCACTTTTCACTCTCAATTGTGGCTAAGATTTGCTTATGTAGTCTTCTATTACAGCAACTCAACATCTGATCACATTTTACAACATTCTGTTTATAGGGAAGTGTGTGCAGATGCAATCCAGTTTACCTCCTAGCTGCAAAGAGAATACCACTGCATGAAAAAAAAAATCATTTAAATAAACAGGAATTGGCCTACGGTCTCTAAAGCAAATATTAGCTACACTTCTACTGCATGGTAGCTTGATCTTTGTGTAAAATTGCCTTGGATTAAGGCTTGCCTCAAGAAAAGCAATGTTCTAATATATGACATGATTTTTCCTGCCAGTTAGCCTATAGCAGTGTGTACAAGTTTCAGTCACCTGCCCATCCACATATTAAACAGAGCCAGTTAGTTTAACACGGTGTCTTGAGAGCACCGTCTGGGTCCAGAGTAGCATCTATAACCGGAAAGATGACCTGCAGAATTTCTTACCTTCCTAGATTCCAATAGCTGGTGTAGACCAACAATGACAAGCAGGCTAAGTCCACCAAGGAATATATACATAAAAATCCTTGTTTAGAAAAAGCAAAAGAGAGGTCCAGTAAGCTTTCATTTCTTTAAATAGAAGAAAACTAAACAAATCATCCTTGAATACCTTTACCAGATTAAGTAGACAGTTGCTGTCCTAAAAATGAACACACACTCATATACCCATCCCAACATCAACCCCAACTATACTTTGTAGAACACTTTATGAAAGACTCATCTCTTGCTAGGAGTCAGATTAGCCAACCAAGGGACATCAGTTTCAACTCAATAACTTTGGTGGGACAACTAAGTGCTCATCTAGATAAATTCTGCCCACCCTAAGCCAAGTTTTGATGACAAAAATAAATTAAGAATGATCCAAATTACTGCTATATCTTAAATCCTGCAAATAAAAAATGTACCTAATGGAGCTATGTGTGGGAAACAAACAAACAAAAAAACCCCTCGTTTTTCATAGCACTGCAAAAACACCTATGAGTTACTACTCTAAAATCAGCAAAGGAGATTATATAGACCTGCCTCGGTGTTGAGATCAGCAGAAGATGCCTTACTGGTTACAGCACGGTGCTGATAATGCCAAGGTTGCATGTTCAATCCCTGTGTGGGACAGCTGCATATTCCTGTATTGCAGAGGGTTCAACCCTCAGGGACCCTTCCAACTCTAGGATTCTATTAGAAGTTAGTGGGACAGTGGTGCTTGAGAGGGCATTTTCTTTGGTGGCTCCTAGATTGTGCCTTATCCTCTGAGGTGTGCCCACCCTCATTACTATACACGTTTTGTTTTTAGATCAAGACACACCTTCTTCCATAGGCCCTTAGGGGTGGAAGATGTTACAGTTTAATTGAAGATTAACAGTAGATAACCTGTTCTAGGACTGCATGATGAAGGGGGGCCATAAATGCCTATGAAAGAATGAAAGAATGAATGAATAGGTTATTTAAATTAAGTCTTACGTTTCGCCATCTAATCCATCTTCCCTTTCAATAATGGTAACAGTCTGGTTGAAAACAGCATCTTGAAAGAAGTTTCCCTAAAATGAAAAATACAGTAACATTAAAGGCTGCCCGAGATAACAGATTCAAGCCAGTATGTGGCAGTAATGTTAATACAGTGGAACCTTGGTTCTTGAATGGCTTAGTTGCTGAACAAAAACCCATAAATAACTGTTCCGGTTTTCAAACATTTTTCACAAGCCGAACGTCTGATGCAGCTGTTGGCTATTGTTTCCGGGGCGCCTGCACCAATCAAATGTTTCGGGAGTCGAATGCACTTCCAGAACGGATTAAGTTCGAGAACCAAGGTTCCACTGTATACACCTCCAGGGATGAACTGCTCCTCAGAGCTTGATTCTTGTCGATGATTTCCACTCTCATTGCAAATCACAATAAACAGAAAGCTAGCTTGCAGGACTCAGTGTCTTGTAGGCCTCAGGTTGTCAACGCACATTTTCAAAGCTGTACTAGGAGAAAATGTCCACAACAAAGGGATGAAAAGTGACCACTCAAAGTGGAGTTTGTCTAAAACTTTTGAAAAGGACAAATAAAGGTACATTTGGAGATTGATGAAGCTTTTTACCTGGATTTGGGAAGGTGGGGGGAGAGAGAAGAGGAGGCAAAATCATAAAGATAGCTTATGTTGACCAAAACAACAAGAACAAAAAATGCCAATTCAGATTCAAAAAGTGACGGAACATTCAGATATTGAGGAGTGTATAATGTTGTTGTGAAGTTACAAAAAGTAAGGCAGTATTTTAAAAAGCAAGGCTGCACCTGTTCAAATCAGGCTCCAAGACATGAACTCTAATGTCTCCTTCCAAAACCACTCATCACAAACCTTAGACTATCATATTGGAATACTATCAAGGATATGGCTATTCCAGAACTTGCAGAATAGATACCCAAGCCTAAGCAAGATAACAATGGCACACTTGGATAAACATCACTCAATACTCCTGGATAACATCAGCAAATGCCTAGTTTAACACTAAGGAAACCTTGCCAAGCTTCCAGGCTGTCACTCACATTTTGGTCTTTGTAGTTCAGATTGATAACCAGTCCAAAGGGGCGACCACCCATAGGCTCTGCAGGAATGAAGGAGTATTCAAATGTGGCCTGTCTCTGTGGTGGAACAACCGTGTTCAGAGGAAGAGCAGTGAAATTCTGAATGAAAAATTGGTAATCTTGAGGGTATCGGAACGAAGCATCTAGAGACTCCACAATGAAGTCTTCTGTGCCCTTGTTAGTAAAGCCAACTAAAAACTTCACAATGTTGTTTGCTGGAAAATCTAGGAGGGAATTAGAAAATTGGTTAAGCTGAAATTGTGTACACAACTCAAAAAATCCATAATGTTGCACTATAATTAGACTAAACTGATAAAGTGTGCTGGTCTGAGGTAAAAAGGAGGCCATTTTTTACCTTCTCCTTTCACAAACAAGATGGTTGTATCAGCGCTAGGGGATGCTTTCGGTTCTCCCGATAGATCTTCTTCCTCTTTCTCTTCTGTCTAATACAAGAGAATGTTTTTGAAAAGCCTATGACGAACAGTGAAGCAATGAATATCTGAAGTAAGACCACTATTGCAAAATCCCACATAAAAGCATTTCCACGCAAAAACATTAATCTTGCAATAAATATTTGGAATTTCTTTAGAACAATTTTTAAGAGCACAATCCTTTGTGTGTCTGTTTGGAAGCAAGTCCTATAAGAAAGTAAAAGTCCCGTGTACTGCCTCTGTCTAACAGGGCTCCTTTGTTTGCTTGCAAGCTGGATTCATGTTCCTTTCTGTTTAGTTGAGAGAAGCAGAAAGAAGTGCAACCACTGAATGCAACATGACTGCTTAGACTTGGTTTCTCCATCTTTGCCCATGACAACTAACTCCATTGTGTTCACCTGACTACAATCCTATGAATCTATGTTGAGATTCCAGCATTGCAGGGAGTTGAACTAGATGACCCTTGGGGTCCCTTACAACTCTACAGCTCTCTTCTATGATTCTATGACTAGGTTGTGATCTTTTTCTATCTCTGGCACACACAAAAATGCAAACTTGCACTAAATCTTCATAGCAATGCTATAGAGGTTGCAATGGAGAAAATCGGGCTTACAATCTTTAGCTTCAAGTCTGGGAGGAAGAAAGGGAACATCCACCATTAGTGCTAGGGAAAGAGGTAACACAATAATAGTAGCTACTCTTTCAGGCTCCTCCCTGCTACTAGGGTATGGAGGCATAATAGAAATGCCCTCTGTTGCTGCTGTTACTGATATTTTTGTAATTTTTTATTTTAGATCTTATTATGGTTTGGGGGGGAAATTTTCCAATTTGGTTGTGTAATTTTTGGTTGTGTAATTTTTGATGTCTTATTTATTGTTTATGACAACTTTTGTTGTATTTATGTATTTCTTCATGTTGTGAGCTGCCTTGAGTATGGTGTGAAATATGGAAATGCAACATACAAATAAAATTATGTATGTATGTATTATGTACTCCAGGAATGGAGAGGGAAGAGGGTGGGGAAGATGCTAAGGTGAACAAATCAGGGGTGAGCAACTTACCTTTGTAAATAGAGTTGGTATCAGAAAGCTAATATTCATATTATCATGTAACAAGAGGCCAATACACAACCTTACAAGACAGCTACCAAAATAGGTGCTTGTACACCAAACCACAACTAAGAACAGCCAGCTGCATGAAAAGCAGAAGTGGTCAAATGTACAAAGTATAGAAAAGCTTAGTTACTAAGTAAATTATCAAATACACATTTGATAACTGTGTCTAGGCAGTGATATTATACATACAGGTAATCAAAACCAGCCTTCTGCTGTTGTAATATTTACTAGGATTAATGGCAATACATCCATCAGTAAGATTTGCATACAACTTGGTGGCAGTAATACAAACTGTGGCCATCAAGCATTGTACTTCCCTTTGGGCTTTTGACATACAAGAAGGAACCATACTGGAGGAGGGAGACCTGTAGTGGCAGGCTTAGGAAAGAGAAAACCATAAGCCTAATGCAGATATGTCAAAGTGTGACTCTTCCCTCCACAACTAACCATGTGACCATTCCAACCACTCAAAAAAAATCCCTCTCCCCAATACACTGCTGCATTTCTATCCCTGCTGCACATTTTTTTGACCAGCAGTACAGCTCCTTGGGTTTAGCAAAGGTGTTTCTTTACTATATCCTACTTACAGTTGGAGCAGCTCAAGCATTATGATTTGTGGATGTTCACTATGGCAATTAATAGGGCCAGCCCCCCCAATGTCTCAGTGTGGCAGCCTAAGGACAGCTTGGAGGAGCAGCAGAACTGGCTTCCAAGGAGCATGCCACCTGCCCCCCCTTCCCAGTCTCCTTTTCATCCCACCCCCTGTGACTGGGCAATGGCAGGTATGCAGATGAGGAGAGGGAGGAGTGGCATTTTATGCTTTACCTCAAGATCAAAACATCCTGGGCAGGCTCTGACAATTGAGTACTCTTGATAAAAGGTTATCTGCTGCAAAAATGGTAATAATGGACAACATAAGCTTGTGAAACAGAAACAAATACTTGTAGATGTACCAATTCTGTGGGTTCATCTTCTTCAACTTCGGCTTCATCATCTTCATCTTCAACGACTGTATCTTCAATAGCTTCTTCATCTTCTGTGGCATCTTGAGCAGCCACCAGCAAACCAGAACCTAGAGACAAGGTAAATGAAAAATTATTTTAAATATAGGCAAAGTTATTCTCATGTTTAAATTTGCTTTTGAAAGCTTTCATTACACTTACTAATTTATCAGTTTAGATATGTTGTGAGTTGCATTCATGTCTCTAGTGAAAAGCATCACTAGAAGTTCAGTGTAAGAAGATCCAGAGTTTACTCTGATATTCATAAAGCAGTTGTCAATATTAATTTTATATACCACCTAATGTTGCACTAGGCATCATACAGACCAGAAACATAAAGGCCAATGACACTGGCTTAAATCCTACCAAAATACATTATAGAAGGAATAGAAATAATTAAAAAAGATTTCCTCCCAAAGGTCTTTTTAAAAAAACTAGTATTGCAAACACACAGAAGTCATCCCACGACTAACACCCTGAACAGAACTTTAAAGCATGGGCATATTAGTCTAGCTAAAAAGTAGCAAGTATCCACTTGGCAAGGAAAAGGACGTCTAGCAGCTTAGGAGCATGCAGAATATTTTCTACCCCACAGTGGGGTATATATTGGCAGAAGCTACAACTGAAGTTGCACTATGGCAACTTTGATAAGGTTAAGAACTCTGGAATGTGGAGATATTCTAGTTTGTATCAGCCCACACAAAGTTACGCAATCACCACACATAAAGAGCTATTTGCTAAAATGCAGCATGACAATGCATGAAAGAGCTTGAAATAAAGGATTTTAGGACACCTCCTCCATATGTATGGCAAAAGCAACCCCTCTTTTTTTGATCACGGGGAAGACTCCAAATAAAGTTCCCCTTCCTTTCAGAACGTAACAAAAGGAAAGGTCTTAGTGCCATCAAGCAACCACAGCTCAAAAGTTTCATTACAACTCAGTTCAACTGACTTCAACAGAGCTTAAGATCAACATACTGGTTTAATTTAGCTGTCTGTTGAGCAGAAGAGTTAAACTAAATCTCTTAAATTGTGATAGTAGACTTCTATCACTAGGATTCTTTAGTGATTTCCTTGAAATGTTCATTATGCTAAAAGCACTATGGCAGACCACACAAACTTTTCCAAGCAGTAGCATGCTTTCAAGATTTCATGATCTCTCCTATATATTTGAGAAAGAATGATGATGTGGCATTATAGTGGAGAAGAGGGAGTGTATTCAACATCTGTTATGGCAGCCAGGAACTACCAAGAATTGAGAAGCGTAATTTTCCAGTTACCTTAAACTAGTAATGCTGAATGAGAGCTACAGTGGTACCTCGATATACAAATGCTTCGACTTCCTAAGGTTTCGACTTACGAAGTCAACAACCCCGGAAGTCTTTTCGCCCCGCGTGGTCCGCGCATGCACAGAAGCGCAAAATCGCGCTTCGCGCATGTGCAGAACGGGCGCTTCGACATCCGAAAACCTCAAATTACGAAGAGCACTGTGGGACGTATCATCTTCGTAAATCGAGGTACCACTGTACCCTGAATTTATCTAAATATTTAGAATGGGGAACAAAAGTGGAAATGCACAGCAATTAATATGTGGAACCAGCTCTCAATCAGAACACTTTGCTAAAAAAATACTACCATAAGCACATGCTATTGCAACTGCATAAATTCTCTCCCATTCAATAAATAATGCAGATATTTGACTATGTTCCAGAACAAAGAACACTTAACTAGAGGTTCAAGAAAACTGAATTGGAGCCAAAAGAAGAGACATGTAAAATCTCCAGGAGGGCTACCTTATAACTGATTAGGTCACAAAACCAAATAGAAACACCACACACATGTATCTATGACATTGTAGAAGAAATAAATAATACAAAATCACTGCAAATGAAATTAAAGAGTGCTAGCTTTAATCTGAAGCTAATAAGCCTATGCCAGTAAGCACAAATGGTATCTGTGGTGTTACTATCAGAAGGGTCATCCATTAGACTATAAGGATCTTTCCAATTGAGGCAAATATAATTCAAAGTGTAAAGTGATGCACAATGAGGTAACCCCCACCCCACCCTTTCAAATGAACCCTGGTGGGGTCTGAACTAGCAGTTACTAAGAAGGAAACATCTGTGGTGGACAGTTCAATGAAAAATGCTGACCCAAGGTATGACAGCTGTGGAAGGTACTTGCCATGTGAGGGACCGCTGGGGAAATTAATGAAAATAACTGGCAGCATTGTAATGTGGCATTATACATTACATGGGTGCAATCAATCCAGCCCCTCCCCCAGTTCTGATACACAAGTTCATGCTGTTTTAAGGTGGATTCACCTTCTGGTAATGCATAAGGCATATATCAGAATACACACTGAAAACATAACACCCATCCTTTATGGTATCTACATATGATACCAGCAATGTTTTATTTCATGTTTGAGCTTAATAATTTCTGTGATATTGTTCCAGAATGTTTAACAATTCAAATATACAACATTTTTGTATTTATGTTTTAAATGGAAATAATGCCAGTGGTCTGCCAGGAGTAGGCTTTGTGCTGGAAGGTTTGAAGAGACAAGTGTTTTACTGGCAAATACAGCATACCTTTTAAACACATAAACCTCACCTAGACCTCCAGCTGTGTTATCGCACCCTGTATAATTAACCTTGGAAAGCACGTGCAATATTTTCTGTGAATTATACCTACCCCATAACCTTGATCACACCTGCATATCAATAATAGCCCTTGTATTCTACACTGGTTGCCTCTGTATTCCTTCATTTCCCCCATACTCTCAACTACATGAGACTACAACCCCAAACCACAAACATTGTTTGAAAAATCGAGAACAATCTACGTTTACACCATCTGGTTGAGTTAAAGAAGGTGTTAATTAATTAATTGAACATTAATTGAACTCATTTGCTGGTATGACACACAAAATCAAATCTATGCTGGTCTCAGTTTATACTGACAAGCTTCTTGAGCAAGGCCCTCCCAAAACTTACTTGACCTTGCCTTGTACTGCTGCAGAAACATCAAGAAATTGCAAGTAATTTGTATGATAATGCAATTTAAATGCTGTTATTGGATTTACTCAGCAAAAACATGAAGGTCTCAACCCTGACCGTGGACAACTACAGGGATATGTTCTAAGTTGTCAACTGAACTCAGGAAAGTAATTTGATTCAATTCATACAGTTCAGCAGACCTCTACCAGTTCAGACACCCAACTTTTGAGATCAGTAATCTCCAAGTTCTCCACAATTTTATTAGCTGTAAAATCACTACTCAACAGAACCCAACATATCTGGGAGAAACTGTCTTCAGTTACAGACTTCCAGTGTTCCTTCAAGGAAACTTGGCTGAGTCCCTGTGAATCTGGCACAAGTTTCCTCTGGGCACGAGTTTGCACTTTCTTTCCCATTCAAAGCAAGGATCTCAAAGTCGAATGTTATGCTGCTTCCGTGAGAGTTGCCTGCACTTCAACTCTCCCTCTCCAAGAGAAACTGGTTTCCCGATAGCTGTCCATTTGGCAAAGGTTGACAAAGTGTACCTAGCTTTTTGCTCGCACGTCTCCAGGTGGGGTCTGAGGCCGAACCTGAACGCTGTGCTGAAAGTAAGAGGAACTATGTGTGATTTTTCTCTTTCTTCCCCTTCTTTCGTGGGGCAAGCAGCAGCAGCCAGAAGGAATCACAGCTGCACCGGAGGAGACTCTCGAGCAACGTGAAGAGCTGCGCGCTCCATTTCCACCGAAGGTAGAGTTTGCAGGAAGAAAAAAAGCGAAACTCCTCGCACAACCTCGGGCTGCTGACACGTGTCAGCTTTCGAGTCACTCAAAAGAAGGTTAACGAGAAACGTAGAAGTAAACGAAGCTACGGCAGCCAAGCACCATGTGGCTACCGGAGGTCTGGACTGACACGTCAGCCTAGCGAATAGGGGAGGGGGGAGAGAGCAGAGCAAAAGGAGCCCCCCGCCCCACTCAGAAGCGAAGCCAGAGCGCCTCCGACCCCGCCTTTCAGAATTCACCAGCAGAAACGACGCGCACGAAGCCGCCTCACGCGCTGCTTCCATTTCAAAAAAACACAGGAAGGTTCCTTCCCCCACCCCACTCCACCCCCGGCCCCTCAACCGCCGCCTCGCGGAGATAAAGCGGACCCCCCCCCCGCTGCCGCCTCACCTGGGCCGCTGCGGGCGCCGCCGAGAAGCAAGGCGGCGGGGAAAGCCAGAAGCACGAACAGCAGCAGTTGGGGAACGGACCTCCTCATGGTAGCGGGCCGACTAAACGCCCTCAGCGGCAGTTACTACTTTTTCCTGCCGCGACGCAATGGCGAAAGGAGCTCATCCGGCCCAGGCCCCGCCCACCGTAACCCCGCGGCGCCCTCACGTCGCCGCCCTGTCACGCAAGGCCCGTGGACTCCGCCCCTCTCCTGTCCCGCCCCCTCCCTACTGCCCAGCTTGCGCGGAGGACGTGGCTTCCCCTGTAAGGAGGAAGGAGGGGCACGTGACTGCAACTTGGCTGGTTTCAAGCGCGCATGCTCCGCGCGACCAACCGCTCCTTATGTCCCTTTTCTTAGGCAGGCTTGCTTTCTAGAGCGCAGGCGCAAAAACTTTTTACCGCGTGGAGCGCCTCAACCACGGGCTCTCTGGAGCGCATGCGTGGAATCCTGTCGCTCGCTACAGACTTGAGCGGAATCGTGCAGGGTTTCGCACCGCGTTCTGGGCGGTTTCTTCCTTTGACTTTACATGCGGACGCTAGCGTGTCTCGTTGCGTGTCAGTACGAAAGGGAGACAACAGACAACCGTCAACAGGCGACCTTTTTAAGACACGGCCGTGAGATTGCTTCTTTCAAGATCCCCAGTAGTCAAATCAAAACCATTTTCCCGCAACGTTTTGATACGCGATGCCCCTGATGACACAATGCATTGGATGTGTGCACCCCAGAATAATATTTGGAAGATTCCCTACCACGCAAAAAAAATTTTTTTAAAAAAACTATGCTCCTCAGGGTTTCAGTCGTGGATCTTTCCCAACAACCACATTAGCAATGGCCAGGGATGGATTTTGGGATTGAGCAAGACTCACGGCCCGTTTGGTTCGATTGCAGTGGTGCTTTCCATTAACTGATCACAGTCAGTTACAGGTTTCTTTGTCTCTTCTCTACTCCCAGTGCTTCACTTGAGCAGTCTTTTTTTAAAAAAGAGACTCGTGGCCCCTGTCAGCATTTAAATTTCCCTGTTGTGGAGATGTGCAATGCATGTGGGGCAAGCAGAAAAACAAGCTCCTTCCAGTGATGAGAGTCCGGGGAGTGAGATAATGGGGTTGCTCCAGCGGGTGCCTCCTTACCTCAAAGAAGCTCCCATAGGAGTGGAAAAGAGATCCCCTGTAAGCATGAGCGTACCCAGGATCAAAACTAGGGGGGGGGGCAAGGGGAGGGGCCAAGGCACGGAAGGGGAGGGGCCACAAAGTGGGCGGGAACGGCGAACTCGTGCTCCGCCGGGCTGTGCCCCTCCCTAGAAGCAGGGCTGGTGGGCGGAGGCGGAGCCCAGCCCAGCGGAGCGCGAGTTCGGCGTTCCCACCCGCCGCGCTCCCTGGTTCCCCGCCGCGCTTGGCCTTGCCAGAGGGCGTGACGGGGAGCTGGAGGGAGGGCGCAGCACGGCGGGCGGGAACGGCGAACTCGCGCTCCGCCGGGCTGTGCCCTTCCCTAGAAGCAGGGCTGGTGGGCGGAGGCGGAGCCCAGCCCAGCGGAGCGCGAGTTCGGCGTTCCCGCCCACCGCGCCGCGCTCCCTGGTTCCCCGCCGTGCTTGGCCTTGCCTGAGGGCGCGCCGGGGAGCTGGAGGGAGGGTGCGGCACGGCGCGGCGGGAATGGCGAACTCGCGCTCCGCCGGGCTGTGCTCCGCCTCTGCCCACCAGCCCTGCTTCTAGAGTAGGGCAGCTGCCCTAACTTGCCCCGTGGTGGGTACGCCCTTGCCTGTAAGCCAAGTGGTTTACTGGTTTACAAGGTTCCATAGGAGTGGAAAAGAGATCCCCTTTTCCCCCCTGTAAGCCAAGTGGTTTACTGCACCCAGGAATGAGGAAAATATCCACTACTGCTGCCATCACACAATCCGTTCCCTTCCTGGACCCGAGATCAGTATGACAGGACACAGAAGCATCTCCCCCCCCCCAATGCCTCTTACGAAGTGAGAATCCCTTAAATAGGTTGTGAGGCTCAGAGGTGTGGTTTAGTTAACAGTGTCTCGTGTCAAAATGAAGTGCTGGGCCAGACACACTATTATTATTATTATCATTATTGTAACAAAGTCTCTTTCTTGTTTTCACATGGGCCCCAAACCAACATTGGCATACTCTATCCGGCTGCTTCTGAAATTAGAGTACAGTATAGTTATGACAAGGGTTCTTTCAGAAGTAGGGGACCCAGGTGGCGCTGTGGGTTAAACCACTGAGCCTAGGGCTTGCTGATCAGAAGGTTGGCGGTTCGAATCCCTGTGACGGGGTGAGCTCCCGTTGCTTGGTCCCAGCTCCTGCCAACCTAGCAGTTCGAAAGCACGTCAAAATGCAAGTAGATAAATAGGAACCGCTACAGCGGGAAGGTAAACGGCGTCTCCATGTGCTGCTCTGGTTTGCCAGAAGTGGCTTTGTCATGCTGGCCACATGACCTGGAAGCTATACTTTGCCAGAAGTGGCTTTGTCATGCTGGCCACATGACCTGGAAGCTATACGCCGGCTCCCTTGGCCTATAGAGTGAGATGAGTGCCGCAACCCCAGAGTCGGTCACGACTGGACCTAATGGTCAGGGTCCCTTTACCTTTTTTATAGTACAATGACAAGGGTTCTTTCAGAAGTAGTATGGGGAGTTGCATTCTTCAACCTTTAATCTTTGTCTTTCAAATTGGTCCGGTCAGGAACAATCACCAAAATTTTGCATGGTTTCCCAACAAGTCCCTGGGACTCACAGGGGTGCCGACTTGGGCCTCAGGTTATGGGTGCCTTAGACAGCATCTCTTGAGCTCTTGCGAGACCTCGGACATGACTTCTGGTGTTCTGTGAGGCACCAGAAGTTGCGTCGGCAGCCCTGCAGTGTACCCACAACAAAAAAAATTGTGGGTGCTTGGAGATGGCGCCCTTGATAACTCATAAGAAGCTGAAGCCTATTTCAAATGCATTCCTGAACGAGTACCACACACATTGTCGTGGGATAAAAATTCAGTGGGGGCAACTAAATAGAGCTTCCCAACCAGAGGTCCCTGAAATGCAAGCAGCGAATTAAGTGTGCACACAATTGCAGCTTTAGAGTACTTACTTGGGGGTGTCCTGTACTTGTATGGGTCTGACTTTTGCGATTGCAAACCCGATTGCAAAACCTTTTTAGTGAACTGTAAGCACTAGGAGCCTTTTTTGGCTGAAGACTGGGCTTTAAAAATCTTTAAGTGGGTCATTCCTCTGTGTTAATAAAATCACATTTCAGTAAATGCATTACTTGTTTTTCTAACTAGGTATTATTTCTAGCACTGGAAATTATTGGACAGCAGAATCTATGTGGATATAATACTGCATATTGGGAAGAAGATATTGGTGTTTGGGAAGTAGAAGGTGTAAAACTTCAATGTACTTGGGTAGGTTAAGAATCAGAAATTTTGGGATCAAACGAGGTTAAATATATCAACCTTAATTATGTGTTAAGAGATGAAAAGGGGTTCATTCTTTAATTCTCTTAGCAGGATCTTTGGAAAAGAATTCACTGTATTCAAACACACTTCAAACTGTTGTCTCCTAATAATAAGAAAAGAAGATTATACTCACAAACCAAGGAAAAAATGAAGGTTTCTATTTTTTAATCAACTTTAATATGTCATTTGTAAACCTACTTTGCTGCAGTGACAATGACAATCATACTTGGCATATTTAATTGTTTGTCCTTTAGTAACTAAATGGGTTCCACTCAGTTTTTGAAAATCCTGAAAATGGAAGGAAAAATATTACAGTTCAGATTTTCCTTCAATTTTAAGTCACTAAAGGTGATATCCAACTATGTTGCACGCAGAGTAGACCCAGTGAAATTAATGGAGTAACTTAACCCTGGTTATTTCAGTGGGTATACTCTGAGAAGGTATCGTATAAGCTTACTCTAAAGAGAGAGCCCCACTGTTTCCAATGGAACTTAATCCCAGGAAAATTACACAGGATTACAGACTTAATGTTCTATCTCTCTCTGTTTATATAATTTTGATATGTAATGCTGAAAATTGGAACATGAGATTACAGATAATGATCCAAAGGAACTTAAAGTGCTTTGTTTTGTCTTATGCCGTTAACAGAATTAAGTATGTTTTTGAGTCTTCTATGGAAATCAATGAAAGATAAGTGTTTAACTTTGGACTGTGTCCAATACAATACAACCACACATAATATGCTATATTTTCTTAAAACATCTGAATAAAAATGATAATTCTTTATTTAAACATTTAGTCTGCCTTGTATTAAACCAAAGTAGTTTATGACAGTGCTGTTCGGGGAACAGATGGCATTAAAAACCTTAGTAGGCCTGATAAGGGACCAGCATTACCCTTTCAGGAGCAAAATTTGGACTCTGGTCTCCAGTTGCTGATCCTTATTTAGGGCAATATATTTTGACTTACCCCCTGAATCCACATTTTTGGGAAAAATGAAGACCACCCTTGCCTGTGGAAACATAAAGAAAGTGCTCACTTAATGCTTCCCCACTTGAAAATGTGACTTCTGGCCATGTAAGTTTGGGGAGTGAAGCAGACAGCAGAGCGTAAAGTTGCTGCCCAAGATTATTGAATCAATACCCACAAGTACACAGGGCTAACAGCACTGAGGACTAGACTAGATGTTACAGGCAAATGCAGGCAATATAATCTCAAATATTCTTTTTTTCTAAACAGGAAACAGCAAGTGCAGAAGGTTCAGTTCCCCTTCCTCTATTTCCCCCAGTCCAGTTGTCCTCCTGGCAGCATCTTTTCCTGTTTAAAATGGCTGTCATGGTAATGCTACCGTATGTGCAAGTATTGTATATTGCCACTATGGGTTTAATGGGCAACTTCAGGCAACATAATCGTAGATGCATTTTTCATAAAATAAACATGCACAGTAACAGAACAAATGCAGACATATTATTCACCTGATAGTTGAAGCCTGAAATTTATGTGATGGTACTGGGCCTCAACATGTTGGAAGGTGTGTATAACTGTTCCAATACCCTCGTGAGCAAAAATTATGAGAATACGATTTTTTTGTGCTCTGGAGGGACCCCAAATATTAGCAGATGGGAGCTGTAGTTAGTTGGTGGCCACATGTCCCTAATAATTAATAGTTTGGGCTGGAAAAGAGCTTTTTATTATTTTATAAGAAGCACTTCAAGATTATGTTTACCTGTCTATGCAAGTTGTATGTGAAGGAAGACATTTGTAAGTTTGATAATAATGTGAGCACTTTCAGAACCCTCCTCTTCTTGAACGTGAAATATATATGAAGTTTACCTCAGCTTTCTGGTATTCTTTTTGAACTTCTTAATTAAATCTTCCAAATCCTGGTTTCTTTTCTCTAAACTGCCAGTAAGAGACAATTTAACCGATTGGTACATTTGTTTCAGTTATATGCAGTATGTTCTCATAGAATTTATCAAGATATAGGCTGTGTACTAAGTCACTGCGATGACGACTTGCAAACTGTTATTCCAGTCTGAAACACATTTACTTGGAAATAAGTCGAATTGATTTCAATGGAGTTTGCTTCCAAGAAAAATAAAAAATGTTTTGAGACTCGGGATACAAATAAACTTTTTAAAAAAACAGGCAGCTAAAGTTATTGGTTTGTAGATTGATTTGCAATTTCACTTTTTCAATCCAAAAAGAGTTTCTTCAGATGTGTCTGAAATTTGTATCTGAAATAATAATGGAATTGTCATAATTTTGATTTCTTACCTACCCTTTCCTAAGGGCTGAAAGCAACATCACATTTAAAAAATGATCACCCAGCAAACCCCAATATAAAATATAAACTACTGCACTAAATATATGAGAACTCCAAAGGCGTGCCTTGAAAGCCGGTCTACAGAAGAAGGTGTTGCAACACTTCCTGAAAGTCCTTTAAGTTCAAGTTTCAAAAATTCCCCAAGAGAAGTGAATTTGGGACAGTCATAAAATCACCTCTACATGCCTTTGCTGTTTCGATTTAATGCTGCATCTTGTACATGTATAAAGTTCACTTTCCCCCAAGCCTCTTAATTTGCTTGCGACCACTCACAAAACACCTGACTTTGCCACTTTCTTCTGGGTAGGAAGAAATAAGCCTGACTTTGCTGAAATTAACAAATAACTCCCGTTTACTATTTACTGTTTATTTATCAGTCAGAATTTGTATGTCTTCATGTAACATAAACTTCTCTGGCAGTTTAACAAACAAACAAACAAACAAATATGGAAGCCACGTAAAGGCAAAATAAGGCACAAAATAAATCAAAAGCAGCATAAAGAAAACAAAAATGAACCCACATCCCCAAAGTGAAAACACAGATTTAAAAACTGAGAGGCTCTTTCTCTGTCATAAAGCACCCTTAGTGTGGGGCACTTTTGTGTGAAAGGGCAAGGATCTTTTTTGTCACACGAAAGCACCTGAGGAAGACGTGAAGTGTGACCCAGGACAATGTGGCTAAGGGAAAGTCCTGAGGGACAATTATTCTGTCCGTTATGTTTCTTCCTGTCACTCAATCCCAAAATCAATCCCTGGCCATTACTAATGTGACTGCAGACAGAGAGGCCTGGGGAGTGATCTTTGGCCCTCAGGCCTGAGGTTCCCAACCCTCCAATAAGGGGAAATGGCCTGCTTAATGCTGATTCTTCCATTTTGTTTTCCCTTGATACTACCCGACACTTGTTTTCATCCCTGTGGGATTCCAGGTTCCCCCCCCCAAAAAAATTTGAGAGGTTAATAAAATTCCAAAACAGTGGCAGAATTAAAAAAGGGGGGGAGTAGGAGGATCTATCTGTGTTGATCTATCTGTGGCTCTTATTTGGTGAAAAGCACCCCCTTCTTACTGAGGCTTCCTTACACATGGATGTCGTGCCATGCATCATTTGCCACTTAAAATAGCGGTGCGGTCAGGTGTGAACCTGGAACAGACTAAGCCCTGAGATTGCATCTTTAGGCTGCTTCCACACCAAAACAGCCCAAGTTAATTTGCAACCCCAGAGAACATTGAGCTGAACACATTAAAGCCATGTGCTTTAATATCAGCCCAACATTTGGTTCAAGAGTTGCTAATCTGAAGTGGCTCTATAAAATACTGCAGTGCTAAAACACCTGATTACATGCGGTCTAACCAAGTAACTGCATGAAACCAAGCACAAGATTTCATTTAGGTTCCACTCAATTTTCCAAGTGCAGGAATTGTCTCTTACTATGTGTTTCTGGAACATATACAACAGAAAATAACCCAGCAGCAGTGCTGTACCTACTCAGATATTTCTGAATTGGCTTGTTCAAGCCTTTTGTCAGCGCATTCAATAATTTCCTCATATGATGTCACCTTTTAAAATAAAATCAGAAAATGATTTAGCATAGTACAAAAGAGAAAACAACCAGTGAAATCTCCATTAAAGCATAATATTATCACATCTTTGATTGTACTGTATATGATATTTTATTAATTGTGAGCTGCCTTGAGTACACTTGTAAATCCTGCCCTTTTGCAACATTATAGCAATACGTAAATATCAACATTATCACTGATCTATGGAACTTCATCCACATGAGCACTGCATATAGAAATCCATTTTTAAAAAAATCACTGCATATAATCCCAGTGAATCCACTGGGGTAATTAAATGAGTTAAATGGGATGGAGGTGGATCTTACTGGTATGTTTACACTATCACTCTGCACTATGACAAGGGTGGAGCACATGTGATCCTGCAAGTGAATGGCATCTCTCCAAAAAGAGATTTTTACAGCCTGCATCTTTGCCATTCTTTTTGCAATGAAAACAAGTTCTTTCCTTTTAAGTCATCTGGAACATTTTATTCTTTATTTTACTGCCAATAGATGGAGAGTTGCTTGCTCTTACTTCTGAAAACTCTGTGAGTAATTTTTTTGCAAAGTTAAGTGTTTGTGATTTATTCTAGCCTAAGCATTTTTTGTGGGAAATGTTTGTTCAAAGGTGGATGAAGGCAGGTGTAAATCTAACCAAGTTTCAATGTGCTTGGAGCTTTGTTTCAGGGATGTCAGTAGCTCAGTAAAGAGCTTCCAGACACATCTGGCTATGGTTGGGACTGGGAACAGAATGCTGGACAAGATAAACCTGCACCCGATCTAGAAATGGAGTTAGTACTACTGGAGTTAGTACAACTCCAGATTACAGTTACTATGTTTTGAAAGTGAATTGAGTTTTTCAACCTTGTCAGAGTAACATCAGCTCATGCTCATACCTTGCATGACAAGCTGCCCAAGTCCTTCTGAAGCTCGACAATTTCTCCAGTGAGCTTCTTGCTTACTTCTTCTTTGGATGCCAAATTAGCTTCCAGTGCTTTAATCTTTCCAAAGAAAGAATGTCTCATTAAAATTAATGGATATAACTTGGCCAGGTTGACTCATTTTAATGGGTCTACTCTGAGTAAAAGGTCATTGAATACCACCCATTATTTTTGTGTTCTCCAAAGTGCCTACCACATTAATAGTGCTAGTCATGCTCAGCCATAGATTAAGCTTGTCAACACCAACTATTTTTCTTGGGATACATCCTGGGAACAGCTGGTACAATCAACACATCATCCCAGGAGTGTGACCACTTCCATATTTTTTCCTTGGGAAAGTTAATGCTTCTTGAACGAAGTAATGGATTAAGACAAGACAAGTAATGGATTAAGACCCATACAAACATGTGCTTATAGGGCAATTTGTTTCATCCAGAAATTATTTTGTGTGGAAGTGCCTCTAGAAGTGCACCCAGGAGCTATTCCAAGCAAACATCTCTTGGCTCTTTGCTTATAGAATCATAGAACTGTAAAGTTGGAAGGGGTTCTGAGGATCATCTAGTCCAGGCATGTCAAACCTGCGGCCCTCCAGATGTTTTGGACTACAATTCCCATCTTCCCCAACCACTGGTCCTGCTAGCTAGGGATCATGGGAGTTGTAGGCCAAAACATCTGGAGGGCCGCAGGTTTGACATGCCTGAATTCTAGTCCAACCCCCTGCAATGCAGGAATATACAGCTGTCCCACATGGGGATTGAACCCATGACCATGGCATTATCAGCACCACACTCTAACCAACGGAGCTATCCGTTGTTGCTCCGTTATGAGGGCTAATTCCTTTGTTGCTGTTTTGGGCTAAAACTGATCCCTTTGGACAACCATGAGGGGGCAACCATCAGGCATGTAACAGAATCAGGAACAGAATTCCCACAGATGTCTTCTGAAAACCTTCCAAGGATTTAAGTCTTGCCAAGGATAACAGGAATCCCAGTTTTCTGGAAATGGAAGCAATTTCATGGAAATGATTCCTGAGCCCTCTTTCTCTCACATCTACTCACATCAGCTTGGAGCTCATCAATTTGCTTGTGGTATTCACTCAGTTTTGTTCTCAGAAGATCAGGCAGGTCTCTGCCATTTTCTGATTCCTCTTCGCCAGCTTCTGTAGCCTGTGACTAAATACCCATTCAGAACAATGCATTAGCCTTTAATAGCATAACCCTAGTATGTTTACTTGGAAGTAAGTCCTGCTTACTTCCACTTGGCTTACTCCCTAATAAGTCTGTTTAGGAACGTAACCCATATTTGCTACTTTTCTTAGCAATAGTAGGCCTTTATTACGTATACATAGCAAGTCTGCAGTATTTACCTCATGGTTAAGTCCCCCCAAGTTAGTATACAGGACTGCAGCCATATTAATGGTTCTTGTTTTAAATTAATGCTCCATAATGCACGAAATCCAATTCCCCTTCTGATTTTCTTTTAATTTCTGTTTTTTTTCATAATATTGAACTCACCTCAGTATCAGGGTCTTCAGACGCTTTCTCATTAATTATCAACTTCCTCATGGCTGCTATGTTTTCCTTGTGCTTCCTCAACTAAATACAGTATTTATGGGGATGAATTATAAGCAAACGAGAGGGAAAGGAAAGGAAAAATTGAACGTATTTCATTCAGTTGTGTCTTGCTTCTCTTCTCCCCAGACTTTCTTATATGCTATACATATATCCCAAAGCAAAACTGACATATTCAAGAAGCAGCAAATTTTATTCATGTTTAGTCACTATCCATCTTGCTATGGCACATTAATTGATCCCAGCAGACTGCTCCTGTACTTGTGGCATGGCATGTACTTCAGTTTATCACTTATTTGTAAGAAATACGGGGACTGATGGTTGAAATGTATTGTTTTTGTCCGTATGACAGAATGCAGAGGATCCTTATGAAGTTCACCTGCCACTGCACAGCATTCTCATGAACAAGACTCAGACGTACAGACCAACCTCCCATCGAGAATAGCTGTATCTGCCCTGAATTCATAAGTAGTACTTTATGGATTTATATATTTTCTGTCGTATGCAGACCACAGAGCTTTTCTCAGAACCTAACTATCAATCTCAGAGTGGCTCCAAGGAGCACACCGCAGCCGTCGCTGCCATTGCTACAGCGGCGGCGGCAGCAGGTGATGCATTCTTCAGAAGCTGAATCTGCTGACCTGGTGGATCCTGCTGCCTGAGGTGGTTGCCTCACATTACCTCATGAATGGGCCGGTCCTGTTAGGGGTAGCATTCTGCTAGATATCAGGGTCCTGAGCCATATAGAGCTTTGCAGGTTGAAACCAACACTTTGTTCCTGTCAGCAGTCTTGCCGCTATATTCTGCACCAGCTGCAGTTTCCAAGCTGTCTTATGGTTTCATTATTCTTTATTCGATTCATATACCCTCCATCAAAAGGACTGAGGGCGGTTCACAAAGCAAAAGTACAAAGTCTCACATACAGCATGTTTAGAAGATAATTAGCTATTTTGACATGAGGGTCAAGGACGACAGGGGAAACAACCAGTGTCCCTACCTCTTTCTCCAAGCTTTTCTTTTTAAATAACAGGCGCTGCATTTTCCCCTTCACTTCAATAACAGTTTCACTTTCCGTGGAACATTCAGCAATTGCCTGATTATCTGTGTCCTATCAAACAAGTGACATAAAACGAACATTGTTTAAACTCCAAATGGACGCCAGTTAGTTTCCTAAGAATTAATGCATCACTTGTAATAAAGTGAATTTCTAAACAGGATGGTTGTAGAGCAGCAATTCCCCGATTGTGTGCTGGAGAGGAAGCCGTTGTACTGTGAGAAAACGGTTTGCACGTTTCAAGAAATAAATCAATCCAAATAATTCAAGTTCCACCCCACAGGAAGCTGTTCTGCACCCAAATCGCTCCCCTGGTCTTGCCTCCTTCCTGGTAGGAGACATGGCTAGATGCTCATGCAGAAACAGACAAAATGGGTTCTTTTGAGTAAAGTGATGCTTACTCATAGACAGACTAAAGGGATGCCCATATGAACCCGCTCCTGCATTTACTGGACACATGAAGGATAATTTAGAATGCAACTACCGGCCACATCCCTCCCAAATCATTGAGCATTGACATTGAGCCTGTATGCATGTTCAACTGACCAGCTGTCCTGGACAATCAGGGCTCACAATTGCACAGAGAAGCCCAACACAATTGGTCCTGCACAGGGTCCCTTTTTTCTTAATGCAGAAGACCCAGCTGCTGGAGAGACATGGCCAGCAGGCATGTTAAGTTCAGGGGAGGACAGCCAGTGAGGGCCTTCCTTGTATTCCCCTCAAGCATTCACAGAATGCTTGAAGCAATTCGTAGGGACACCCCTTTAAAAAGAAGAAGCCCATTTGTAGGCAAGGATGAAGCGCAGCTCACAGTTTGAATCAGAGTTGAAGTGTGCCTCAGGTATCGGAAGTTTAGGTAATACGTAAAAACAACAACGGGAAAGCTTGTAAACATCACTGAAGACAGCAGGGAAATAAAAGGGTGAGATTCAGAGAAAAGAAGGCACATTTCAGCCATAGGTTTCAACAGAAGAGTTTTATTGAGTAGTGAATTTGCTCCGTAGCAAACATTCTTAGGATGGCTTAGCACACGCACAAAACCAAGGCAAGACTGGGTAGCCATTTCCATCTGGGAGAAGCAGCGAGCGGCCTTGTCTTTAGAAGGAAGGCGGTCGTTCTTTCCCCACTGCTTTTCAGAGTTTCTCACTCATCAGTTGTTTGTTTCCTTAGCGTACTTCCAGATGTACTTGACCTGGCAATCCACATGTGGATTATGGTGATCCCCATAATCTTTGTAGAAGTACGTCTTCTCTCACTTCCTGTTTAGTGCTACCAGTGCTAGGGGAGGTGACTCTCTAGAAGCACTCTGAGGAGTTACATAGATCCACATAACCTGATGGAAAAGCGCTTCCTATTTTCCACTGATTCCTACGTGAGACTGAAGAATGTAGCCACATGTGAACCAGAGTGTATATTCCTTGGAAGGAATCAGATTCATTGACCGCTGAGGCATGGGTACCATGTAAGGAACTCTACCGGTATGAAATGCTACTGAACATTACAACACAGTACAACATGGCACTCTTCTTAACCAAGTATCTCCAACAGAACTCAAGGGTTGTTACTCAGTTTGCTTCGAGCTGTGATTCTATTCTTTTCAGAGTTGGAAAAAATTCCTACTCAGCTGGTTTAGAACAGGGATTTGATGTTTTCTGAAGTTTTTTTTTAATGGCAAAATGTCAGGATGCACCCTGCCATTTGAATATGTCACCAAAGACGCTAATAAGCAACTATGCTCTGCATTAACAAATACTTCCCCTTGTTTAGTCCTGTGGGAAAATTGAATTGTAAAGACTTTCCCATACACTTGACTTCAATGCTCATGGAAATGTAACGCAAGCTATCGCTTTGTGTACTATATAACTTTGCCTGTACCATTGCAGGCAAAATAATATAAAAGCGCACCCATGCCCAGTTCACATCAGAGATTATGCTACACATTTGAAGAAAGTCCCATACACTGCACTAACAAAGATACCTTGTCATGATTGCCTGAACTAGTCCTCTGCCTGCAAAGGTATTTTCATAATAATGAGGGATGGAACCTTGACATTTGCGAAGCACAAAAAGTTAGTGGGTAGTATACAAAAATAATGGGGAAACTCGCAAGTACACGTGCAGACATTTAATTAAAACCTAAGTGTATACCTTGCTAGTTACCGTATTTGTTCAAAGTGCACCACTGGCCACATAGAGAGCAGGAGGAGATAACCAGGTGTTTCCTATGTGATCCATAGGTGTCCAACTTTTAAAAATTGGGAGGCACATTTAAACGTACCACAACCACTGCGTAGGCACTATCCAAGGACTCAAGGAAGAGCACACAATAAAACACAAAAGTGGTCAGTACTGTTTCTGTCTGGTGTACTTGTGTGAACAAAATCATGTTTGGTTTGGGCAGGCTACCCCTGCAGGCCACTGTTCAAGGCATTTCCCTTCTGCCATTCTGTTCCCCACCCTCTCTGAACCCCTGCAACAAAACAAAACAACAACCCAGGCAGAGAATGTTGCATTTGTGTCATGTCTGATAGTTAATTGATTTAGGAGCCAGAGAAGTGCTGCTTCCTAAATAGTAACATCCATGTGATCTGCCTGCATAACGGTGCTGGAAGAAAAGCTGGAGGGAAAGGAAATATAAAAAGACTGATTTGTTTTACTGGCAGAGTTGAAATTTCCTTTATTTCAATCTTGTTGGAAATATACAGTACAGTGTATACTGGGTGACGGGCCGTTCTGGATGGACCATAGAATTCATGTTTTAGGTGCTATCAAGGTGGCTATTGAAAAGGGCTGTGGTATTTTGCATTACCTGGCAGGTAAGTAATCCTTCCGCAAGAGCCAGAAGACTGCAGATTTTTGACAAGAGGTGAGATGCTTTCTGGACATAAGGAGAATTGAAATGGTCTTCTTCACTGTGGAGATCTCTGATGGACAAAGCTGAATGCATTGACTTCATGTTCTGTTTTGACAGAGGATACAGTGAGGTACATTAGATTATAAGAAAAGAAATGCGAAAACAGGTTGAACATAGAATATCGGCACTGTAAACCTATTAAGAAGCATTATGGAAGCAAAATATATTATGGGGTTTTGATTGCCTACAGCAGGCTTCCTCAACCTCGGCCCTCCAGATGTTTTGAGACTACAGTTCCCATCATCCCTGACCACTGGTCCTGCTAGCTAGGGATTCATAGGAGTTGTAGGCCAAAAACATCTGGAGGTACAACAAAAACTGAAATAATGGGCTAATGCTGCCAATTTCTTCAAAAGTCCAATACAATACAAGCAGCACGCAAGGGCACAAGATTCAATCAAGTTTCAATCAAGTATTATTAGTACAAAAAGAAAACAACAAGAGAACCATATACAAACACTGACACAGAAGCCAAAACCAAACATCAAGCAGGTAGCATATACAAATAAATACCGAAAGGCAAACCAGTCTTTATGGTCTTTGAGGCTATGTGGCGGTCAGCAAAGTGGCAGCAGGTCGAACGAAGTGTCAATGATAGACAGTCTTTTTTTTACAACAAGCTACTCCAAAATCAGTGCCATCTTTTGTCCAACTGCTGTTCATAATTGTATGAACATTTCCAAAAGTACGTTTTGCTTAAAAAATAAACATTCCAGGAGCTTAAAAAGGCATTCCAGTTTAAATGCATGTTTGCGATTTTTTAAAAGAGAAAATAGGCTAACATCTCACCCTTCTTCTTTTTTGGGCTTTCTTTTAAAATGGAATGTACTTCTTACTACTTCCATTTGGAAAAGGGTGCAATTTTGACAGAAACTGAAGGCTGAAAGCACCCACACGTGCACTCAGACAAAAAATTCAAAATAGTAATGATAAAGCTCAGGGGTGTTGCCCTTAATGGTATAAAACTGAGCATACCAAAAGAAACCTTCCCAGAATGTGCATGCTCCACTCGATTATTTCTTCTTTCTTTCTCAACTCTTCCCTCTTTAATCCAAGTTCATATCTGAGAATCTGGATCATTTGGGAATGCAGCTGCTCCTAATATGAAGAGAGTGCAAGAACATCAGTTTAGGTTATTTGTATATTCCTGAAAACAAACACTCATACTTTGTCAATCTTCACATTCACATTTACTGTTAGGAACCAAACTAGATGTGACCTGGGGTGGGGTGGGGAGGGGAAACCTCTTCACCACAGAGGCGAATAAAAGCAGGTTTGTGTTGTACCTGATTTTTCCCTATGGCCAACATCCTTCTATAATGTTTACTCACAACTAAGTCCCATTCTGTAAAGGTACCTTTCCAATGTTATTTAAACACTTCTTGTTTTCTAGTCCCATTCATTTCATTGCCTTTTGTTGCTGACACTTAGGGAATTAAGTTATAAATAGTCTCTTGACTACTCTAATGTTAGTTTCTGATCCTGGAGTGGGGAAGGCTTTAATTTCCCTGCACTGGAATAATGAGAGGAAATCAGCAATTAACCTTTGTCTTGTGACACTGTGGCCATTCAGACATGTTAAAGGGGGTGATTCATTACTGATCTCAGCAATTAACAGGAAGCAATTAAGTACAACAAACAGATACAAAACTGTTAACTTAAGGTACAAGAACTCTGAAGAAAAAACTTAATACGTTTTGACCAATTGCCCACATTAATGCTGCAATTGCATTTGATTAAAAAAACAAAAAACAAAAGATCAGATCTGGGAAGGAAAACCAAGGACGGTGCAGAAAACACTGGACTGCAATCATAACTGGATGATAATAGCAACATTAATTGGATCTCTGTGAGTGAACAAAGGATGATAATTCCATAGGAAAGGGCTGGTGTGGAAGAATCTGTAATTTTGAGCTAAGAGCAAATCAAGACCATCAACATTTTGGAATACCTACTTCTCATATTGGCAGTCTATTTCCACTGGCCTGATCCTGTAACAGGAACATGATGGAGCGGGGAATCTTGCCACAGGGAATGAAGTGAGAAAGAGAAAGCCTGTTTGCTCCTTTAAAAGTATGTGCAAACCTTTAAAAACACACGCACACACACAAAACTACATGCTACTCAATGATTTCGAGATAGCCTTGTATACCTTCAGCGTTTGTGGCTCTCTAATTTGTCTGCACTGCTCTTTCCACCTGGCAGACTCCAGCTGCAAGAAGCGATTCTCCTCTCTGTTCTTTGCCATCTCCTGCTGCAGCCCGCTCGTCTCTGTTCTGAACGCACAGAGCTGCTGTTGCATCTTCTCCATCTCGGCCTGCTCGTTCTCAAATTCCGCCTGCAGGAGTTTAATCTGAGCAAGCAGCTTATTGTATCTGCAGCCCAGCCCCTCCCTTTCTGCCAGCCTCTCGTCCTTCTGCTTCTGCAGTTCTGCCTCCAAGGACAAGGAACGCTTCTGAGCGTCCTCACTTTCTCCCCTCAGTTTGTGAAGAATTGACATGGTGTTGCTGGCTTCACGCTCCAATTTTTGTACAACGCGATTCAGTTCTTGTATCTCTTGCTCTTTCTTGCGGAGAGTGCAGTCCAGCTCCTTACACCGAGCCATATATTTGGCCTTCTCTTCTACCTCTGCCTTGTGCTTTTCTTGAAGAACTCTGTAGTCTGCACTGAGCTTTTCCAACTGCAGCACCAGAGCCGCCTTCTCAGACCCAAAGTCCTGGAGATCATCCTTAGTGTTTCCTGAAGCTCCCGTCATGCACTTTGGGCACCCCTCTGCCTCTTCCTTCTTTCCTGTGACTTTGCTCATTGTTTCTATGAGATCAGCAGTGTTCTCCTTCAGCTTCCTGATGGTGTCAATAATAAAGTTGTGCTTCATGAAAAAGTCCACCTCCTGCTCTTTAAACCTTTTTGCCAAGGAAACATCACAATGATAAAGGTCCATTACTTGGATCTCTTGCCTCTTTTGGCCTTGCTCTAGTGCCTGGATGATTTTGTTCAAATCCGTATCTCCTTCCTCAAGAAGGAGTTTCTCAATTTCTTTGGTCTTCTCAGAAAATATACTGCCATACTGAAGACCCAAGATATGGGGCAGGTGCTTCTGCTGGTCCAGTTCTAAGTCCTTAATGACCTTGCTGAAGTCCATATCACCTTCTTGAAGCAGCAACTGCTTTGGACTAAATTCTGGGGTGTTCCAGAGTTTGTCTGAAGCTCCATAAGGACTTAAGCAGCAACTCTTTGTTGAATGGGTTGGGGAAAGAGCTTTGTCGCCTCTGTCCCCTTGTATACCTTCTTCTGCCACGAAGGAGGACTTCTCTGGACAGAGAGGTGAAGGCTCAGTGTTATGCTCTCCTTCAGACACATTTTCAAACTGTATTAAAACAGATCATATGATAATCAAAGATTTAAGTCAAAACGTCATGGGCGAAAAGTAATTTCTATGAGATCTGCTTTCTGTAACAAGCGGACGGATGTACTGTAAACTGATGTAAACCGTTGTACTTGCCCTCACATACTCCTTAGTTTCGTCTACCAAGGTATGCAAGCTGGGCAATTGTACAGATTGTTTGTGGTGGACATGATCTAAAGCAGCCTTTCTCAACCTTGGGTCCCCAGATGTTGCTGGACTACAACTCCCATCATCCCTGACCACTGGTCCTGTGAGCTAGGGATCATGGGAGTTGTAGGCTGAGGTTGAGAAAGGCTGATCTAAAGTCAAACAGATTCATACTTAATTTCTTGGCAGTGCCTTAAGTACTAAAAGGTGCTTCACACATGTTTTACATATAATTTAGACCTGGGGTGGGGAATGTTTCTCCCCCTGGGTGCTTGCTGCCTTGACTTACAACACATGAAGGTGTTTTGCAGAGTCAATCCATTTAGCGCACTATTGTCTACTCTGACTGTCAATGGCTCATCAAGGTTTCAAACGTAGTTCTTTCCGAGCCCTGCTTCCTGACATCCTTTTGCAGGGGGGATTTTATGTGGGATTGAGACTTTCTGAATGCAAATCATGCCCTCTGCTATTAAACTATGGCCACAACCCAATCATGTGTACATGACTCCACCGAAAGCCGTAATATTTGATGTCATCATCTGTGGTGTCACATCAGCTATTGCTTACTCTTTCAAGTCATCAAGTGATGAACGTCAATATAGAACCAATTCTCATTTAAATTAGATCAAACTATGATCCCCCTTTTTTTTTTACTGATGAAGCTGATTGATGCACTATGATAGTACTGCCACTTCTCATGGTTGCTTTTTCTATGATCAATTCTACAATATTTATTACGTTATATATTTCAAAATCTTACATTTTCTGGTAGAAGTATGCTATCGTCCACTTTCTCTTCGCTGATAAAACACGCTATATTGCTCTTGAGACGTTCTTTTAATTCTCTGTTTGACTGCACCAGAGTGCGAATGTAATCTAGGTTTTCATCCACAGCGTTTGGCGAAACCGTGAGCTCAAAGTCCTGGAAATCTTTCGTTGATTCATTGTGGTGTCCAGTCTCCATCTGTCAACAAGAAGGATTCAAAGCTGGTTCATTGTGTCGGAGTGAAAATATACTACTACAACCATATCTTTGCCAGACACAAAACTCTAAGTCAAAACTTCGGTTTTCAAACATCTTGGCTGCCAAACGATTCAGAAGCCAAACGCTGAAAACCCAGAAGTGAATGCTTCCATTTTCAAATGCGTCTCGAAAGTGAAACAGCTTCTGCGGCACATTTTCCCATTTTCACCATTCACTTTGCCGACAGCCCTTTGATTTTCGGTTTCTGAACGTTTCAGAAGTTGAACAGACTTCTGGAATGGATTGTGTTCGAAAACCAAGGTTCCACTGTATGTTCCTTCCTGTATTTCTCATTATAAAAGATAATAGAAAGAGTACAGAGCTTGGACATCCTGGAAAGGGGTGAAATCTGACAGCATTATTTGAAAAGGGTAGTTAGGGTATCTACTTTTTGGACTTAAGAATTGACACCACCATCTTTCCCATTTACAGCACAGCTAAAGGAAGGCATACCGTATTTCGTTCATCTGCTTTTTCAATCACATTAGAGCCATTCCATTGGACAATTAAGTCTTCATTACCCCCACACACATCTGTCTTCAATAAAGAACCTGTGGCCTGTGTGAGGAAACTTGACACAATGGGTGATTCCTTAACAATGCAGTCCAATAAGGACTCTCCCATGATAGGCACATCTGACGTTTCCACCAGTAACTCCTCCGCTTGCATGGCATTTTCGGTTGTGACTTCCTGTGAATCTTCTGGATCAGATTCTTCCTCCGTTCTGTACCATTCCTCCGGCCAACCCTGCACCCTGCACTGTTGCTCTGATTCTCCTTGGTCCAATAATCCCTCGTTGGATTCCTTCCACTCAGTGATAAAGGAGGAATCTTTCATTATAGGGCAAGTTCTTAGCGTGCTCAATGGCGACAATTGGTCCTCTGATGCATCTTCAAAATCTGCACGATTAAAACAAAAAATACCGTCAAATTCACCGAGAGAACTGGTGGTACTTTTCAGGTGTGCAGGATTAAAGGTGGGTCTCCTGCTCTCTGTAAGGCACGTTCTAAAGTGAGACAGCAGGTTGAAACCCTCAATCCAGTGATTTAATCCGATATTGCCTCTCATCTTCTAGGGGACCCCATTTGTGATTTATTTATTTTTAAAAAAGAATAGTGCTAGGTTGAGCAATGTGGACTAGGAACACACTAGTGAGGCTTTGCAGTGCTAGTGCCTCTTTAATTAGAAGCTTTTCACAGCTTATACAATTGTAATTGTTTCCTTTCCAGGAAAGGATGCAAAGAATCTGATCCAGCATTACTGAATTGTCCTTTAATTGCTCTATTTGCATTCCCTGCCGAAGAAGGATAATTATTGGTTTTCTCTTTCGAGCCAGAGCAATTGCGTTTTGCTTTTTTTAATTCAACTTTTCACGAGCTAAACTGATGGGCAGTTAAGGCGCAATTTAGAGACTATGCTGGAAGACTTTTATAATACTACAGTAGGATCTTGGTTGTGAGGAGATATATTGCCAAGTAAGACGGTGGTATTATTTGGGTTGCCAACAGAAATCTTAGATGCTCAAGCTACTCTTACCAACAGGAGGACTATCTTAACAGAGCAATGCTTTGCAACCATTTTTGAGACAGTACAGTTCAGCACTGTGGTACATATCAGGAATTTTTACATGACCAAGCCTCACCTCTTGTATTAGCCATGCTAATAATCACTGTCATGTATAAAATAATATTTCCATAACCAAAAGTGCTCATGTACCTGAGGTGCCATGTGAAAGAAGGGATCAGGCGAGTCATTCAAGTGTTCCAGCACCAATTGCTTCATTTGATAGAGTTAAAAAAAGGCACATACCATATGCGAAATCTTCAAACATCAACTCAGAATGATGGTCTTCTTTGTAGAGTGTGCAGTCAAGTCCACTTTTCCTCATTGAATCCTGCACTTCATTCTGGAATAATTATTTTTTTAAAAGTCATTAATAACCTTTGCAACTGACACGAGGTTTAGGATATCAGGACGTCAACAGCAATAAAATGAGCTGCCCTTGAAACCTGTTCAGAATCTTCAACTAGTTTATAATGCACTGACCTTTTCTTTAAAAAAAACTTCATTAAATCACACACACACACAAAATTACATAAAATACATACATAATAAATACATATAATAAATAAACAACAATGGCAGAAGTTGAGAGTAAAGCGGATGTGAAGAGTCACTGAGAGGAAAAGAGTGGCAGTTTTAAACAATGGCAGAAGTTTGGGTGGAGTGAGCAGGCAGGGACACTGAGGGGAGTGTGAAAGCTTGAAACAAAGTTTGAGTACAGCAAGAAAGAAGATGCATTATCCTTTTGATGTCAGCTTCTGAGTTGTACCCGTCTCTGCTATTTCTACTGGTCAAAGGTTATTTGTTTTTCAAACCAAACCAAACCAAACCCAACCCAACCCAGTGTTCCATCCCTGTTTTACTCCAACCTCTGTTGTTGTTTAAAACCACCATTTTCATCTCAGTGAGCCTTTACCCCCGCTTTACTCAAACTTGAGACCTGCTCAGTTGGTTTTCGTACATGTGCCCCCCCCTTCTCATAAGCTTCTAGCTAGCATATTGAGGGCAATAATGGTGGCTACACAGCCCAAACAACCACATTCCTAAGCTGCCAGGAGAGAGTACAAGCGATGATTCAAAGAGCACATACTTGGGAGATCTCTGAAGCTGTGCTGCAGCTTTCTAGGTCCAAATAAATGTTGCTGGTGGAAACAGGGTTTACTACTTCACTCATGATAGTTAAAGGCTCCCAGGTGCAAAAAATAATAATCCTCCTCTGATGTGCTGATTCCTAAAGAAACATAAGATTATTTTCAGCCCCTTTCCACATGGTTAAAGCATCATACACAGCCTAAAAGCTATTACACGTCTACTAAGGCATAAAACAAAGCAGGGGCGATTTTATGATTGCACAACCGGTTCATTCGCACTGGGCTGTGCCACCACAACAATGCAGGACAGACAGAAGTAATTAGAAATCAACCAAACCAAAGGTTTAAAAAGGAGCGGGACTGTTTTAAAGAGTACCTGGAAAAACATTGTTCTCAAACAAAATCTTTGATGTGTTTAGACTAAAGTTTGCAAAGTAAATAACAGATAGATAGCATAAATTATGTAAGAGAAGTGAAATAAGGAAAACAACACAGTTAAAAAGATAAGGAAGAAGAAAGAAGCCGCAATAAGGTGGAGGGAAGTCACTTGCAAAGAAGTATTGATTTATTTTGGTTTACATTCATGTATAACTTAACTTATTTTGACGAAAGAATGGAAAATGTGTATAATTAACCAATGTAAAACTCAAGAAAGAATATTTTTTTAAAAAAAACAAAACAATACAGAACAGAGTGCAAGAGGTAGGGGGAAGTCCGCCACTAAACAAAGCCTCCAAAATAAAAGTATGCCTTAATCTTGCTAGGACTATCACCATGCAGGCCCTTTCTAAGGCAGGGAGGAGGCGTACTAGGGCTATTGCTCTGGGCTTGCCACATGGAGACTGGCATTGCTGCAGCATTGTCAAGTTCTTCCTGCCTTGAATCTCACTATCTTGAACTCCGCAGTCCTAAGTGGAAAGGCCAGCAAACAAACTCCACCATGTGGTGGTATCGTCCATTTGCCATGACAGCATTAGCAAACAATGGTGACAGCATCTTCCAGGGTCCCTGTGTTCCTCGCTGCCAAATTGCAAACAGTTAGCAGACTCAGCAATGAGGAAGGATGTGACAGTTCCATTCAAAACTACCAGCAGAGAGGAGAACAAAGCCAATTAAGGGCGGTTCTCTTTCTTCTCTCCAGTGACAGAATCCAGTTGAGAAGGAGAAAGGGCACTCTACAAATTATCCAGGCAATATGTAACACAGGGCATCATATTAAATACCAGACACAAAATGTGCAGTTCTGCAAAAAATGTGCAGGTCCAAAAGTATGCCTGCATAGTTCAGCATTCAAGCCATGGAAAAGTTATGTTATCTGACAAGAAAAAAACAACACTGATTACAATCACTCCTCTTATGCGAAGCTTGAATTTAGCAGGGCATTAGTGCTGGTAGTGCAGAAATGTTCTGAAAATAAATCTCTTTTCTATCTCTTATGCCTGCAGAGTTTCTGACAAGAGGAGTGATAGATATCCGTTGTATTTTTGCCATCACAAGGATTCTATTACTTTTCTTACTATTTATTTTTTATTTATCATTGAGCGCAGGGTGTGTGTGTGTGGAATTTAGCCTTTCCATAACTTTCCCTCTCCCTTTTAGTCGTCTTATCGAGGGAGGTTTAAATGCCAAATTGCTGCTCACAGTTTTCCGGATCCATGGAGATCGCCCCAGGGTTTCCCTCGAGAGGAGGCTGCAACTTGCTTCCTCGATGCCCCGATCTCCTCTGAAGGGGCTGTTGACAGTTTCTCGTTCGTAAAAGCGCACGTGGCCAAAGGCGCGCCAACGTCACAAAGAATCTTAAGCCCCCGCAGCCGTTCCATTTGCAAAGAGGCGAGGAGAGCGCTCAGCTTTAAGAATAAACTCCGCATTTCTTTCGCCGGGCATAATGTATGCAAGCGCAACCCGATCCTCCTTATGCTTCCTTGGAAGTCCTAAAGTTAGGCTCCCCCCCCCAATGTGTAAAGTGTGCAAACAGACTTACTGAACTCCGAGAAAACGTGGAAAGGACCAAGCTGTCAGTTCCGGAAAAACAACGAAGCATGGGATCCCTTGGCAGCCCTTGTGCTCAGACGAACCGCCTGGGATCGACACAGGGCTTTGGGTGCCGAGAACGGGTAGAGACCGACAATATAGCGGAACAATAAGAACATAAAGCGAGCCTGTTGGATCTAAGTCCAACACCCTGGTCTCACTGGCCAACCGGACACCTGCGGCAAACCTGCAAGCGGTGGGCCAGCAGTCTAAGGTGGTTGTTGATGATTTGCAAGCCCAACCCCACTTTCCAGGGAGTAATTCTTGAGTTCAGAAATTAAAAGATTCAACCCGGAGCGGGACTGGGTCTTATCAGAGCGCGCATCTTCCTAATTCCGGATGCGTTTGCTGCATGCAAGTGCATCCTGCGCAAATTGTTCAGGGCCCGGGGGCGCGATGCGATGCGATGCACGCGTCCGCCCGGCTCCCCATGCACCCCTCTCCGCGCCGAAGCGAAACTCTTTCCCTCCCTCCGTTGCTCCGGCGCCGGCTTCGCTCCTCTTCGCGATCCTCCCCTTTCCCTCGATTGGACAGGCGCCGGCAGCGACGGGCGCCCGGATTGGCGAGAGGGAGAAGAGGAGGAGGAGGAGAAAGAGGGCTGGGCTGCGCCTCGCGGAGCCGGGCAGCGTGTCTGCGGAAGGAAAGGTAGGCCCGGGCAGCAGGAAACGGGCGGCGGGGTGGGAAGAAACAGCGGCTAGGGCGCCGGGGGAAAGGGAGAGGAGGCCTGGCCAAAGGGGAGACGCAAAGCGGAGCGGGGCTTGGCGTGGACCATTGTCCGAAAGCAGCGCTCCCTGCAAGAGGCCTGGGCTGCGAGTGCGCTTTTGCTTTTGCGCCTCTTTTGCGCCTCTTCCCTTGCTTGCTTGCTTGCTTCCTGGCTGGCTGCTGGCGGGCGCCGGGTTGGGGACCCCGCAGTAGAGCCTACAGGGGTTAGGCGCGTACATTTTCGAACCTGGTTAAAAGGCAGGCCGCCTCCTATGGCTTGTGCTACCTCCTGAGTAGCCGGAGTTGAAGCTTTCCCTGGCGCGATTTTCTGTAGGATGTACACGCAGGATGATGCTCCGTAGAGATGATTTGGAATAGCTGTTGCTCTCCTGGTTCTGTGCTCTATACTTAGTTGAGCGGTATTTCGCAAACTTGGGTTCCTAGCTGTTGTTCGACTACAATTCCCATCATTCCCTAACTTGTAGCACCCAGCGGTCAGGGATGGTGGGAGTTGTAGTCCAAGGACACCTGGGCACCCAAGTTTGAGAAACAATGGTTTAAGGCAGGCTTCCCCAAACTTCGGCCCTCCAGATGTTTTGGACTACAACTCCCATCTTCCCCAAACACAGGTCCTGTTAGCTAGGGATCATGGGAGTTGTGGCCAAAACGTCTGGGGGGGCCGCAGTTTGGGGATACCTGGTTTAAGGGTTCCAATCTTCAGCCTACCAAACATTGGAGATGGGTCTTTGGTTAAAAAGGGTTATGGTCAAATAATGATCAAGTTCCTTAATGGCACCGCCTCCAGATGACCTGTTTATACTGATTTGCTTATGCAAATATTATTCCGAGGTTAGATTATATCCAGTCATTATGAAGTTATTTGCTCTGGCTTCTTAACAGTTCTGCAACAATGAGCATTTGTTCTAATTTGCTTGTGGAGTATTTACACGTCTTCCCATTGATAATCGGTTCATCTCACACTTCCCAGTGTAATTTCACCATCCTTTTCCTAATCTCAGAAAATCTTGTTTTTTGTTTTTAAGGGATTTGTTGCTCTAGAGGGACGGAGGACATCAATCTGCTTTAATTGTTATAATAGTATGTTCTTGAATCCTTCCTTCCAGAACAAGAACAATTGTTTTTATTTCATTTATTTCCTATTTCATCATTCTTATAACCAACCCTTCCTCCCATAGGCAGTGCAGGATAGCTTACAACAACAATAAAAAGCTAACAATGCTAAAATCGTAATAAAACAGCCTTAACACAACAATCGGACAACAATCAGTTATGGAATATTGTAACAGGTTGAGCCTACTACATGGATGAGTACAGCATGCACACCCACCCAACCCACTCGCAATATATAGTGTGTAAAACATTGTCTTATTCTACCATATCTATTTTATAGGAAGTGGAACAGGGTTGTGTACATTGGAGATCTTCTACTGGCCGCAATGAATTACAGGGTGAAAATTATGAGCAAAATAGTTCCAGGGCAATTTGATGATGCGGAATTTTCAGACAGGTAATGGAACAATAGAATCCCAAAGTGATTTGGGATTCAGTTATAGGCAGTTTTTTACAAAAGCTGCCATATCTTGTTTAAAGTATCCAAGGCCTAATAATCAGTTGTGCTTGTACTTTTGCTCCCAGTTCCTCTTGCTGGATTTCTCGTGGGTCTCCATTGGTACAGAGAGGGGTATCTATGATCCGATAATGTTCTTTATAAGACTTTCACCAATTCACTTATCAATAAGGAAGATGCACAGAAATTTAGACCGGCGTGGATAACTAGCCGAAATACGTAACTGCCACCAACGCTATCCTTCCCAATGGTCAAGTGCCAACCTAGATAACTTCACAGTAGCACTTTATTTTAAAATGCAGATCAGATGAAAGGAAGGGAGGGGATGAAACCCAACAACCAAAGAAACACTGAATCTTATTACAGTAAAAAAAAAAAAAAAGGTTGCAAAGCTCTCCAGGGTTTTAAACGGGGACATTTTCTGGAGATGCCAGGGATTGAACTTCTGCATGCAAAGTGGGTGCTGTACCACTGAGCCTTACAGTCCTTGCAGAGGCATTCCCCCACAGCCTTCCAGGGGCAGGGTTTGCTGAGCATGAACCTTGGAAAGGCTTGCAAGTCACCTTGATACTTGTCACCCTTCTCGTTCACAAGAGGGGCAAGGGGGAATCTCCCAGGTGTGTCACTGAGCCTCAAGGCAGCTTGGAAGATAGTCAGTGAACTTACTTGGGATGGCTAACAGCAAAGCAGCAATTAATTTGTGCTCCAAGGTACTATTTCAGTATAATAATAATACTGATGATGATGAAAGGGAGCTAATTTTACTGTGCTGCTGGCTTTGTGCAACTTGATGAGTTTATCATGATTTTACTAAATACGTGCTTTTAAAATACATACGTTAGCGAATGCACACAGGTTTCGAAAGTAGCTAAAGAGGAGAAGGCGATCTTTATATCGCAGCAGCCACGTTTGTGGGAGGAAGGAGACGAGGGTGAATTGGATGAGAGTGGCGAGGAGGAGGAGGATGACAGCGATTGGGACTGGGATGAAGCCATGGGGAAGCTCACTAAGCGAAATCCGTTATCTGCAGGAAGAAACCCTCAGGTATGTTGTTCAAGGAATGTGTGGCTTGTTGTTGCTTTTAAGTGAGTTTTTAGATGGCCTCAGGTTTAGATCCTAGCTACACCTGCAGGGATGATAGGAATTGTAGCCCAACAACCTTTGGAGGGAAGCAGGTTTCCTATCCCTGGACTGGACAAGCTCCAAGGTCCCTTTCAACCCTATTTTCTGTAACTCTGTAATGAGGGATCCAGAGTGAGTTGCAGCATCGCACACTCCCTCTTCCTCTGGTGCAAATATACCCCTTCCTCCCAGACATAACCATGGTTAAAGTGTTTATCAGAGCTTGACTTAACATGCTGATTGGGCTTTTGTAACCGAGGTGGATGGTCTGTGAAATTTGTATGAGAAGGGATGGGTTATGCAAGCATGATGTCCGGATTGTATAGCTCTGGTTATGAGATCGGGAGCATGATTGTGTGACAGGGTATCTTTTCTTCTGTTTTTGTTTCAGGCAAATAAGCAAATTCCTAGCTGCAACGCGGCCAAATTGTCCACTCCTACAGATAAGGCCCTAAGAAAGTTTGAGAATAAAATCAATCTAGGTAAGAGCAGTCATTCTCATTTTCTAGAAATAGGTATCTGCTAAGGTATGGCTAAGTATAGCCACATTTGCTGGGTTGGAGTTGGTGAATTCACGTGTGTCGCACTCCCTAACGTAACTCATGAGCATGAGTTTAAGAACGGCACAGACAGGCACACAGAGCCTGAAAATGTGTTTCTCAGGCTCTGTGCTCCTGCCTGCCTGCACCTTTGAGGACACAAGGGGGCACAGGGCTTGATCAGCTGTAGGGCTGGCCGATGTATTTCGGTGGGGAGGAAGAAACGGTCGAGATACATTCCAGAGTCAGAAATATATCAGCATATCGTGGTATTTAGCTGCTGATATATCACAATGCTGAAAACCAGCCCTACTTGAGAAGACTATACTGCAATGGTAATCATTGGGGGGGCGGGCGCGGAATTAACTAGATATTTTCCTTTTTAAGCTATTCTTTTTTAATAATTTTCTGTTTAGCGCATGGCACACTATGGCTGTCATAGGACAGGGATCCTGTGGCCCTCCAGATGTTGTTTGTCTACAACTCCCATCATCCCTGGATGATTGGTTAACACTGGATAGGGTAGATCAATGTTGCGAAAGCTACAAGTTCTCTCATTCTGGTACAGCACATTCTCCTCTGTCTGCACGACAGCAGGTATCACCGAACCCTCCTCCATTTGCAGCTCCTGCATCCCATAGCACACCCTTTGTTACTTCTGGAACAAACCTTAAGTCACTTTGGCCACAGGGGGGAGAGAAGGAAGTTTTTTGTACCAGATTTCTTCTACAACACCCCAGTATATTCATACCTATGTGAGAGCAATGTCATAGACTTCTCTTTTGTGTGCCATTGTCTGAAACCTTAGGAGGGTGCTAGAGGAGTCTCCAAGAGTCTGGCCTAGTTCTCTGTATTGTTCACTTCCTGCCGAAATAGCAGGCCTGAAACTACTTGCTTTTAAATGATTTTGGGACTAAAAAGAAGCTGAACGTAGTACCTTTGTTGTGGGTAATTGCTTTATTTTACAAACATTGCAACAAGGATATTTTTTCCTGATGTGTCTTGGATAAGGAGTGTGACGCATTTTCAGGCTGCAGAGTCAGAAGCTGGTTTTAAATTGAGAGGTGCGGGTAGGCGAAAGAGGAATGTATTGGTCTTTATTTCCTTATATGTGTGTGTTTTCCCCTCTTCAAGACAGGCTACACTTTGCTGACTCTGTTATAAATAAAGTTACTGAGAAGTCCAGACAGAGAGACGCAGAAATGTAAGTAGTGAGGGTGACACATTTGTATTTCAGTATTATCCAAATGAAACATAGTGGATCATGAAATTCCTTTGTTTCCACTAGGTACCGGGTGAAAGACAAGTCAGACCGAGCGACAGTGGAACAAGTAAGTCGCGCAAAGTATCAGACAGTTGCAAAAAAAATCCCCATTTAAATAAAAAACAAGAGTCCTCACCTTTTTAAAAAAGCAAACTGATGTAATAAAATGATTCAACCACATTTACTCAGAATTCTGTAGTGGGTGTCCATAGCTCTACAACATTAGTGTGCTATTGCCATCCATTTTTGCTTAATCTTAGTATTTACTTATTCCACTTTAAATCAACCATTTTTACTGTGATTTATTCTAATTCTTGGCTTGGACTAATATAACACTTAGCTCCTAAAAATAGCAATGGTCTTGCATCTATATTGCACACTCTCTTTGTGTTTTCGTTATTTTATATAATCTCTTTTATGCAAGAATATAGATGCAAGAATATAAATGCAAGAGAAAAGTTTATGGACAGCAGTTCCAAGTAATACCATTTCATAGGGCTGTTTTGTTGCTTTCCTGAGGTTCTGGATCCAAGGACTAGAATGATTCTGTTCAAGATGCTAACCAGAGGCGTCATATCGGAGATCAATGGCTGCATCAGCACAGGAAAAGAGGTTGGTTTCACCGCAGAAAGAGCGGTGAATGTGAAAACACATTTTCAAAATATAAATAAAAACCAATTTTTTTCAAACTCAAGTTATTATATGAGCTGCAGACAATTATACAGTGTAAGCATGCAAAGAGGTTGTACACGACACTAAACAATGTTTTAGTGTTATGATGGGTGAGCTGCAGTTGTGTGATTTCTTCCTTCCACCCTCAATCAATTCTGTGAGAAGATTAGAAGCTGAATCCTGGTAATTGTAACACAGAACATAATGTAATCCAGCCTGTGAATTCTGAGCTTTAAAAATAATAACCTTTTGGGGAGGGGGGGTCAGATCCAGCTTGCGAGTTGCCAGTTAGAAGCTAGATGATTGATCTTATTTAATAAGTGGGCTTGGTATGTGCGACTGTAGCAGAACAAGATTCATTTCGTGAGAACTTTACTTCCATATTTATTATTTTCATGAAAGGAATCTTGTTCTGAGTGCTTCATGCAAATTGTGTGCATCCTTGGCGCCATGGTTTGCACATGCATGCAGAAGTATGCAGGTATTCCCCCCCACCTGCCTCTTCTGTACATGAGCCAAGGGTTTGCGGACTGAAAACGAAAACAGAAATGTGGTTCTAGGCAGGTGCCTTCTGGAATAGGCCTGCACAGGTTCTAACCTGCTAGCCATGAATTTTGGCCTGCTTAGTCCTTAATAACCTGGTTTTTGTAGGCCAGGTGGGCAGTAGAACCTAGTGGTTTCTTGGGCTGCCTTTAGCTTGGTGGATTGAGTAGACTTTTGTAGTAGTATAGGATCTCCTTGGATTGTAATATTAAAATTATGGGTATTATTTTTTTTTAGCAACAGTGCCCTTATCCTTGGATAAAGATCAGATTATACATACCTTGATACATTTTTTTCTTTTGCCCATTTGCAATTTGCTAGGCTAATGTATATCATGCCAACACAGCAAATGGAGAGAACAGAGCAATAAAGATTTATAAAACGTCCATACTGATGTTTAAAGATCGGGATAAGTATGTGAGTGGAGAGTTCAGGTGAGTCTGAGATTTTAATTTTTACCCCCCGGCACACTTACATGTGCAGGCAGTGCCGGATTTAGGTTTGATGAGGCCCCAAACAACTGAAGGTAATGGGGCCCTTTATATGTCCCGCTGTCCTTTGTCAACAACAAATTGTCGCTTTTTTTGTGTTGAATATATGCTATATGGAAATTTATGGACCTAATCTAAAGCCATTTGCACATTACAAAATATGTACTTTATCAAAGTAATTGTTGAACAAATCTTTTATTTTGCAAATGTACATCCAGTTTTTCTTTCCTTTAAATTTTTTGGGCCTCCCCAAGAGAGTGGGGCCCTAAGCTTTAGCTTGTTTAGCTTATACGTAAACCCGACACTGGGTGCAGGCTTACTTGACTTTTTCCATAACAATAATTTCCATGCTGGGTTTTTGTTTTTTTATATAATTACATTTACCTGTTGTTTTTTCTCAAGGTTTCGCCATGGCTACTGTAAAGGAAACCCAAGAAAAATGGTCAGGACGTGGGCAGAAAAAGAAATGAGGAATTTAACAAGGTGACCTTTTCCTTACATTTTGGGCAAGACTTTGTCCCCATACTCCAGCTTTCATCAACCTGGTGTCCTTCAGCTGTTCCAGCCTACAACAGCCATCAGGCACAGAGAGTTGTAGTCCAGAACATCTTTGCAAAGGCTGCTCTGCTCCATTTTTGTAGTGGATCAAATGAACATTTTAATGGGCTCCCTTGGGAAATTAAAATAGAATCCTAGGGTTTGAAGAGACAATAATTTTGCTAACCCCGGTCCCTTCTCCCATAGATGAACGTTCCCATTTCCCCGCAAGTCATGCTTACCTTTCTGACAGATAAATGGGGCCTTTATGGTGCTATAACTATCAATGGGCCCTTTTTTTTGTACACTTAGAACATTTTAGTAAGTGTTACAAGTGTTTGGGTTTTTTAAAAATCCTTCATGCTAGATAATATCATTTCGGGGGGCCTTTTTTTTTGTAGGTTACATACAGCCCAAATTCCATGCCCAGAACCTATTATGCTCAGAAGTCACGTTCTTGTTATGAGCTTTATTGGCAAAAATGACATGTAAGTATACTCAGAAACTTTGTTTGTGTTTGTGTATTTTTTTTAAATAAAGAAATCACTTTATTACGGTAGCATTTCAATCCTGTATCTCTCTAGTCAGAAGCAAGTTCATAGCTCTGCTACTGAGTTTTCTCATCTATCATCTATCTATCTAAAAATATGCTCTTGTATTGTTATAAGATATCTTTATTGTCATTGTCCCCTTGCGGGAACAACGAAATTACTCGGTTGCTACATCCACTCAGATAAAGCATTCCGCATAATCCAAAATTTAAAAACCTAATTAAAAACAGTAAATATAATACAAATAACAAGTAAAATAAGATGACTTCAAAGTCCAGGCTTTCCATTTAAGGCCAAAATCGCTCTAGAGAAGAAACTGTTTCTGAGACGGCTCATTCTTGCCTGCATAGTTCTATATCTCCGTCCCGATGGCAGGAGCTGAAAGAAATGGTGACCAGGGTGCGTTGGATCTCTTGATATATCTAGTGCTTTTCTATGGCACCTGGTGGTGTAGATTTGTTCTAAGGTGGAGAGTGGGCAGCCAATAATTCTCTCTGCTGTTTTAATAATTCTGCACAGCCCTGCTCTATCCTGAGAAGTACAGCTTCCATACCACACACCATACGTAAACCATACGTGAGCACGCTCTGTATGGCACAGTGATAGAAGGCAAGCAGCAGCTTTTGTGGAAGATGGTTTTTCCTTAAAATTCTCAAAAAATACAGTCTCTGCTGCGCCTTCTTCACAAGCCCCCTTGCATTAACACTCCAGGACAGATCCTCCTGTAACTCAATGCCTAGAAATCTAAACGTTGTTACCCTCTCCACACAAATTCCGTGGAGAAATACCCTCTCTGCACCACTCTGTCAGCTTGACTGTAGTTCAGTCAAGGCCATTTCATCATTGCTTGGGGAGGGAGGAGCATAGATAATGAAAATCTGAAAGCAAACGGGGAGAAAAATAATATAATTTGTTAGATGTGAATAACTGATACAATTCGTTAGATGTGAATACAGTGGTACCTTGGTTTTCTAATGTAATCCATTCCGGAAGACCGTTCAAGTTCTGAAATGTTTGAAAACAGAGGCACAAAGGGCCGGATGTTGTTTAATAAACAAATATGAGAAAAATAACATATTGACTCAGCGGGAGCCGCATGGCATGTTCAACTTCCGAAGCATGTTAGAAAACCGAAGCATTTACTTCCGGGTTTACAGTGTTCGAAAACCGAAACGTTCGTCAACAGAGACGTTCGAAAACTGAGGTACTACTGTACATACTTGATTAGCTTACCCCACCCGTTAGAAATTACATTAGTATAAGCAAATACAAAAGACACATGCGCAAAGGAAATTAGAGAGATGCGTACTGAAATAAAGCAAATAGTGATAATAGTAGTAACTGTGATAGATAGAAGACGCCATAGAAGGAAAAAAAGAGAAAAAAATAGGGGAAGGGAGGTGAATGTGTGTGTGTATGTTTAATGCAGTGGATAGTTATTCAGAAGTCAGATATTTGAAAATAGGTTACAGGGGGGAGGTGTTGTATTTGACCCATTTGTTCCAATAGCTTATGCCTCTGAGTATCAGTGTCTAAGAATCGCAGATGGGGAGAGTGCTGTAACACTGGTCCTGTTAGGAGCTCCCCATGGTTATCTGGTTGACCACTGTGGGAAATGGGACGTTGGACTCGATGGGCCTTTGGCCTGATCCAGCAGAGCTCGCATTCCGTTAGCCAAAGTGGGTATGGTATTGGAGGAGGAGGAGAGCTGTTGTTTATATTCTGGTTTTCTCTCTCCCTCTCCCTCCCTCCCTCCCTCTCTCCTCTTTTCCTTTTGATCCAAGGCCTGCACCATTGTTGAAAAACGCCCAGTTGACGGAATCCAAAGCTCGGGAGTCGTATCTGCAAGTCATACAATACATGAGAAGAATGTACCAAGATGCCAAGCTCGTTCATGCAGATCTCAGTGAATTTAACATGCTGTATGTTTTAAAGAAGCTGAACGTTGATACTTCTTTCATTCGTATATGTTACGTTGCACAACTCTGCCCTGCAGCTAGGGTGTTGTCCTCCTGGCTCCACAGCCGGTGAATTTGAAAGATGATTTGTGTCATTGTTATAGCGACCCAGGTGGCGCTGTGGTTAAACCACTGAGCCTAGGACTTGCTGATCAGAAGGTCGGCGGTTAGCATCCCTGTGACGGGGTGAGCTCCCGTTGCTTGGTCCCAGCTCCTGCCAACCTAGCAGCTCGAAAGCACGTCAAAATGCAAGTAGATAAATAGGTACCGCTCCGGCGGGAAGGTAAACGGCGTTTCCATGTGCTGCTCTGGTTCTCCAGAAGCGGCTTTGTCATGCTGGCCACATGACCTGGAAGCTATACGCCGGCTCCCTCGGCCAATAATGCGAGATGAGCGCGCAACCCCAGAGTCGGTCACGACTGGACCTAATGGTCAGGGGTCCCTTTACCTTTACCTTTGTGTCATTGTTAGACAAGAGCTCTTAAAAATTGGTGCAGTTTCCAAAGAGCAAAATGAAAAACGAAAAGCTGAATTTATCCTACAAAATGAGGTCAATTGCAAATGAGCTTCTATTCTCCTTTTTCCGTTTTGGAGGTTCAGTGAAGGTTGGCTACCTTTCTGCAGTGTAAAAACTTAACATGTAGAGCAGGAGATGCAATTAGACTTAGATCAAACATCTTTTGCCATCGTAAGATTCAGGTGTTTGACATGCTCTTTCGTCTCTGTTTCCAAGGCTTCCCTAAAGTTAAAACCTTGGTCAAGTATCTTTTATAGGTCAATATCCAGCTTTTCACGGATCTTAAAGACACCTCTGGCACCTGCGCTTATATTCCCCTGCCTCCCCTTCCTTGGTACACAGGCTTATGGCGAGAAATAAGAAATGAGATTAAGAAAATAGCTAAAACACATTGATCAGCCTTGTATCTTCTGATCTTCCCTCTGCTTTCTAGTAGAAAAAAAATTAAATGCATTTTTATTTAAGTAAACAAAACAAGCGTAGGGCTTACAGTGGCCTTATTTCGTAGAAATGACTTGTGCTTTTTTACATTAGCTGAAATACTAATGACCTCCCTCTTTCACCCTAAGTGGTATAACATTCCGTAAAAGGTCCCTAGTAAACTTTCAGAAACAGCAGTGCTAACGATAGCATCCTGTTGCTTATTCCCACTTCTCCAGGTATCACAGTGGTGAGGTATACATCATAGATGTGTCCCAGTCTGTGGAACATGACCACCCACATGCTTTAGAATTCCTGAGGAAAGACTGCTCTAACATCAATGGTGAGGTCCGGCCATGGAACATCAGCATTCTGGATATCTTGAATACTTTTGTGTGCATGATTTAATCCCCTGTCATTTCACAGATTTGCATGCATGGATCTGATCTCGATTACTCATACGGTACATACAGTTTTGAATGGGCACTGGTGTAGATTTTCCTGCAAATTAAAAATATTACTGAGTTATCTCGAATGATATTTTGACTCGGATTTGCTTTGAAGATTGGTTGCTTCAGGATAACTCTTGAGGACTCCACCAAATAACAGAGTTATTCTAGTAATTTAATTTATTATTATTATTATTATTTTATTACAGTGGTACCTCACAAGACGAATGCCTTGCACAACGAAAAACTCGCAAGACGAAAGCGTTTTGCAATCTTTTTGTTGACTTGCAAGACAAATTTTTCTATGGCCGTGCTTCGCAAGACGATTTTTTTTGCTTTGATTTGTTTACATTGGAAAACCGCAAGACGAAATTTCCGCAATACAAAACGACTCACGGAACGAATTAATTTCGTCTTGCGATGAACCACTGTATTATTATTTTACAAGAGTTCAGATACCCCACACTGCATTTGGTTTGCATAGATGCCAATAACGATCTAGTATCTTATGTCATCTTTGGTCCTTTCTGGCAGATTTTTTCCGGAAGTACAATGTTGCGGTGATGACAGTGAGGGAACTCTTTGAGTTCGTTACAGATCCATCTATTACAAACGAGAACATGGATGCCTACCTTGAAAAGGTAAAGCTTTAGTGATTTTGCCTCTATGGGAAAGCATTAGGAGGGAAGATATAGGTTCATCTCTCTTACAATTCTCTTTTTATAAATGAAAGCTGATTTAGCTATTGTGTATAGCAACGATGTTGTTTTTGCAAAGGTTTCTGCATCCTGCCATAGATATGAAAGTATGGTACACATACACTGCTAATCAAATATGAAGGGTGAAAAAAGTGTGTCTGTTTCGGTCCTTTCCCACAAACTCATAATGTCTGCATTCTTGGTCTAGTACTCTACACTAATTCTCAAAGTTAACCTTCCCCAACCTGGTGCCCTCCTGTTGTTTTGGACTACAGCTCTAATTATCCCTGACCTGGCTGGGGACGGTTGGAGTATATAAGGTTGAAGACTTAACCACTCAATTCAGTCAGTTGCTTATTTGTACAGTGGTACCTCGGTTTAAGTACACAATTGGTTCCGGAAGTCTATACTTAACCTGAAGCATACTTAACCTGAAGCGAACTTTCCCATTGAAAGTAATGGAAAGTGGATTAATCCGTTCCAGACGGGTCCGTGGAGTACTCAACCTGAAGCGTACTTAACCCGAAGTATGAGTGTAATTGGTTCTGGAAGTCCGTACTTAACCTGAAGCGTACTTAACCTGAAGCAAACGTTCCCATTGAAAGTAACGGAAAGTGGATTAATTCATTCCAGTTGGATCCGCGGAGTACTTAAACTGAAAGTACTCAAACTGAAGCGTACTTAAACCGAGGTATGAGTGTACTGTATTCTTCTACTCATATGGCATATGGAGTGGCTTTACAACATAAAATGCACAACAGAAGTACAGCATGTACATTAAAATGCTAATAATAAGTAAATAAGTAATGTTAATAAAAAATTAAATAAATAAAAATGCTAATAATAAGTAAAGTTTTAAAAAAATTCAAATGTAATATGAAGACAGCAATAGTAAAACTTAAAGGATTATAATTCTGTAGAAAAGGAATAGGTTTTAAGAGGCAATGACAAGAAGGCACAGAGAATAATGTGTTTCCACAGGACATGTTATTGGAAAAATATATATAATAAGAAAAATATTGGTAGAAAACTGGGTATTGAAACCTGCTTAATCTAAATCATATATCCCAGTTTCCAGCGGCCCTTTAAAGTACGCTTCAAGCAGAGTATACGCAGTCGGAAGTTGACCTGGCTAAGAAAACACACCAAGAGTGTGGGTAATTATCTCCCTTATATGAAGCCCCTTACTAGCTGTACACTTGTAAAAGTATACAGATGAAAATACAAATGGTTGGGTTTCTTTAACTGAAAAACAAACTGACTCAAAAGAGACTTTAAACTAAAGATAAATGCTTTCTCTCTTAGCAACTTTATCTACCCACATTCCATCCTTCAAACCATTCCAAACCTCCCACAAACTCCCACAAAACTAACACCCATTAAACTACCCAAGAATTAACAGCAAACTAGCATTATAACTAAACAACTCTCATACTAAGATTCAACTAAGGAATCTCTTAAACTGAGAGTCTCTCTTATTAAGATTCAACTGGGAATCTCTTAAACTGAGAATAACTGAGAATCAACTAAGTATCTCCAACTAAGGTACTGAACTCACTGAGAGAGTGAACTACTAAAAGATGAATCAAACTGAAAGATCTAACTAAGAGATACAGAAGGCTTTCTGGCAGAGCCTTATATACAAGGAGCAGAGCCCACGCCTGTGAGCAATTAACAGAAATCACCGGCACCTGTTTCTCTTAAACAGACAGTATTTACATTAGACCGGCTCTAAAGTAACTTGACTATTCAAAAAATCCAACACATGTATTAAGATGTCCAAAGTTGATTTTAAAGCATGGGAACTTCTCTATCGGACGTGAGAGTTGTTAAGGTAACTAGAACCCAGACAATTCAGAGCTTTGAAGGGCAAAATTAGCAGTTTTAATTGAGCCCAGATGAAACAGGCATCCAGTGAATTTGAGAAAGAATAAAGAGTTTACATGCTGTGGACAAAAGTCTGGCCTGCACATTTTGGACCAATTCAAATTTCCCATCTGTTTTTAAAGGCAGTCCCCTTGTAGAAAGCCTATTCTGGGACAGAGACAGCCCCGCTGGGAGAGGCAGCAGTGATTGAAATAGGAAGAGCTATTTCTTAGGGCTACATGGAGAGCGAGACTCTTGAGAGTCCCATGGACTGCAAGAAGATCAAACCTATCCATTCTGAAGGAAATCAGCCCTGAGTGTTCACTAGAAGGACAGATCCTGAAGCTGAGGCTCCAATACTTTGGCCACCTCATGAGAAGAGAAGACTCTGGAAAAGACCCTGATGTTGGGAAAGATGGAGGGCACAAGGAGAAGGGAACAACAGAGGACGAGATGGTTGGACAGTGTTCTCGAAGCTACGAACATGAGTCTGACCAAACTGCGGGAGGCAGTGCAAGACAGGAGTGCCTGGCGTGCTCTGGTCCATGGGGTCATGAAGAGTCGGACACGACTAAACAACAACAACATGGAGAGCATTTAGGTCTTGGTGGCCTTTAAGTCACTGTTAAAAGTCTTGCATTATATCCTGTAGGCAATGGAAATATCGTGTGAGAGGACAGAGGAGGAAAGGTCCAATCAGGATAATGTGGATGAAGAGGTAAGCCGGAGCCTGGATTTCCTCACCGTCTTCTTTATCTGTTGTGTCTCTTCTGTGAAATGTTCCTCGGTACTTTGACAGTGCTCTGCAGTGTCTCTATTACAAATATTTTTACCGTATCTAAATGCCCGTGAGTTGATTGGCCTTGCAGTCTTTCTCTTTCTACACTTGAGTGTTTCCACCTGTTCCCAAGTGGCCCCTCATGTGCACTACACAATGGCAGTGTTCCCACATCATGCCAAACCATGGCTTCTCGTGTTGTTGTCGTCTGTATGGTAAGCTGGTTAACACTAACCATAGTTGGTTTCGCAAAAGCCAGCGTTAACCACAGGTTGGGTTGTCAAAACGAACCATACTCTGTGGGTCCTGGTGGCACTACAAGCTCTCATTAACTGGGAATGTGGAGCACACGAGACCAGGGTTTGCTGCAGTTTGTGGTAAACCATGGCTTAGCATGATGTTGGAATGTGACCAGTGTAGGAACACAGTGATCACAGATAAGGTTTCTAATCCTGCCAGCTGTTAAATGTGTCGACATAATTACACCAATTGCTACTGGCCAAATCTAGGCCATCTGATTTCCATGTTGTTTGTCCACGTAATCGTATACCTGAGAACCAAACTAGGCATAATGTCAGAGGTCCACGATTTTTGCTGATCTAGTCATAATACTCTTTATTGAAACTTTGGCATTGCAGAACTGAATGAATGTTTGTGGTTATTTCGCCTTGTTAGGTGTTCAAGAAAGCGTATATCCCAAGAACTCTGACTGAAGTTAAGAACTACGAGAGGGATGTCGACATAATGATGAAGCTGAAGGAGGAAGAGACAGCCTTAAATGTGCAGCAAGATAATGTAAGTATCCTTGGACTATGTGGAATTTGAGTTTGCACATACTGACCAGAACATGGCACGATACATTGTAACAATGGTAGCAAGCTTGTAATAAAACAGTGTCCCTGAAGGGAACCGCTCAGTCTTTTCTTCCTCTATTTAAAGTACCACAATTATAGCCTCAGTTGGTCTCAGAAATGGTAGATTATTACTATAAAAAGGATGGTTATAATGTAAATACTGGGGCAGGTTACGGTACCTAAGGGACAGCCTTATGCCATTTATCCCTGCCTGGTAATTGCTGCTCAGATAGGGCATTGCTGAGAGTAGTGCTTAGTTTGTACTAGCATCTGGGGCTTTTAGCATTCCTGCTGTAGCCCTCTGGAATAAGTTACCAGTTGAAATCGGACAAGCGCCTAGCATCTTTATGTTCAGCATCTTTGACATCTACTGCAAACATTTTTTTGTCTATGGAAGCATTCCCTGAAGGGGTGACACAATCATTCTATCAAATATTATTTGTTTATCTTGTAAAAAGGTTTTTCGTTGTTTGTAGAAATTGCTTTAGTTTTCGTAAAGACTTTGTGATTTTTGTGTCTGTTTTATCTCATTTGGACACTGCTTCAGTGGCTTGAGGCTATGAATCAGTTTATAAATCTGTATGCATGAATGAATGAATGAATGAATGAATGCCTGTATTCACAGAACAGCAGGGTGTTAATGGGCACACTGAGTACTTGACGCAGTGATCAGTGCTTTGTGTCAACTGAGCCAATGTAATGCAATGGGTAGATTGAGGGACATAGACTGGAGACACCCAACTTCATATTGCTGCTTACCCAAAAGGCTCATTGAGAAGGATTACCAGGATAATGCATAAGAAGCCCTTGGACATTTGAAATGTGCTATATAAATGCAAATGTTTATTCTAGGTTTCTTATATTTATTTCTGATGCAGATTCTCTACCAGACTGTGACAGGGTTAAAGAAGGATTTATCAGGTGTCCAGAAGGTAAGATGGTTATTGAGTCTGAGATTGTATTCTTCTTTACACACGTAAAGATCACTTTGTCTGAAGCTTCTCACAAGATTGAATTTGCATTGTATGTACTGTATGTATTAGGTAAATATGGAAATATGGAATGTTTTGTTTCTATTAGCTGAAATATCCTAGTCAATGGAATCATAAGCTCGTGTCAAACATCATACCAAACAATACACAATCAGCAGATGATAGCTTAGATCTGTTTGTCTGCCTTCATTTCCCCAACCCTCGGATTCATAAATCCATACTTTCCTCTCCGTGGTGCAGCAACCTCTGGAGGTGATTTGTCAAATTGTGATTTGTCACAAATGAGTGACACTGACTAGCAATGGTTTACAAACCCATTTCGAGCCATAGTTTGTAAATTCAGACCTTTTTCCAAACCATAGCAAACCTTCCTTTCACCATGAATTGGCATGCCATTGTGGAAATGGAAGAAGCCTCATCCTCCGTAAAAAGCAGGATTCCCTAGTTTGATATTGGAATTGTTCTTCCAAATCTCCAACTTTTCCTGAGCAGGTTGTACCCTTGCCTAATTAATCTCTGAGTTTAGAAATGGTTACCTAGTATCCATCCCAAGGCTGCTTTGCTGTCACTAGAATCAAATTGCATATTGTCTTTACAGTGACCTTTTAACTACTAGAACCGTTCTTCTTGTGATGATGTAGTTTGCTTGTTCACGTTCATTACTTGATTATGCTTGATGACGCAACTGACTTCACAGAAAAAAAATCACTGTGTTTGAGGCAATGTGAGCGGATACAAAAACTTGGCTGTGAGGGTAGATTTGTGGTGGTTCATTGATGCTCCATGTGTTCAACCAGCTGTTGAGGCAAGAATAGGGAACCTGAGGCTCTCCAGATGTTGTTGGACTCCCAGTTCCCATCATCCCTGACCATTGGCCATGATGGCTGGGGCTTATGGGAATCATAGCCCAACAAGCCCTGGAGGGCCACAGATTCTTCATTCCTGGCTTAAGAGTTGGCTTAGAGCAGGATTTCCCAATCTTGGGTCTCCAGCTAGTTTTGAACTACAACTCCCATCAATCCTAGCTTGCAGCTGGAGACCCAAGTTTGGGAAAGCCTGGCTTAGAGTTGTTGTTGTTTAGTCGTTTAGTCGTGTCCAACTCTTCGTGACCCCATGGACCAGAGCACGCCAGGCACTCCTGTCTTGCACCTCATCCCGCAGTTTGGTCAGACTCATGTTGGCAGCTTCGAGAACACTGTCCAACCATCTTGTCCTCTGTCGTCCCCTTCTCCTTGTGCCCTCAATCTTTCCCAGCATCAGGGTCTTTTCCAGGGAGTCTTCTCTTCTCATGATGTGGCCAAAGTATTGGAGCCTCAGCTTCACGATCTGTCCTTCCAGTGAGCACTCAGGGCTGATTTCCTTCAGAATTGATAGGTTTGATCTTCTTGCAGTCCATGGGACTCTCAAGAGTCTCCTCCAGCACCACAATTCAAAAGCATCAATTCTTCGGCGATCAGCCTTCTTTATGGTCCAGCTCTCACTTCCATACATCACTACTGAGAAAACCATAGCTTTAACTATACGGACCTTTGTAGGCAAGGTGATGTCTCTGCTTTTTAAGATGCTGTCTAGGTTTGTCATTGCTTTTCTCCCAAGAAGCAGGCGTCTTTTAATTTCATGAGTGCTGTCACCATCTGCAGTGATCAAGGAGCCCAAGAAAGTAAAATCTCTCACTGCCTCCATTTCTTCCCCTTCTATTTGCCAGGAGGTGATGGGACCAGTGGCCATGATCTTGGTTTTTTTGATGTTGAGCTTCAGACCATATTTTGCGCTCTCCTCTTTCACCCTCATTAAAAGGTTCTTTAATTCCTCCTCACTTTCTGCCATCAAGGTTGTGTCATCTGCATACCTGAGGTTGTTGATATTTCTTCCGGCAATCTTAATTCCGGCTTGGGATTCATCTAGTCCGGCCTTTCGCATGATGAATTCGCAAGTTTGGGAAAGCCTGGCTTAGAGTACCCTTCCCCAATGTAATACTCTCCAGAAATTTTAGATTACAATTCCCATCAGCCCCTGCTAGCATGGCTAGGGATAATGAGAGTTTCGGTCCAAAATATCTGGAGGGCTCCAGGTCATTATGGCTGTATATCTATCTATCTATCTATCTATCTATCTATCTATCTATCTATCTATCATCTATCTATCTATCTATCCATATATTTCTGAGGGGAAAGTACAGCAATTGTATAAATAGGTATGTGAAGAAAGAGAGAGTTCAGCAACATACATTGACTCCTTTGTGAACTTACAAAAACAATTAGATTTAAGTGAGAACGAAGAAGAATTCTCTAGAATTGTAGTGTGCCCAGCGTTATTTCCTATGGAGCTTTTCTTCACACTTTGAAGTCCAGAACTAGAACGACACAATTACGTTGTCTGCCTTTTAGGTGCCTGCTCTCCTTGAAAATAGAGAGGAGGAGAAATCTGATTCAGAGGACAATGACAGTTCTGACCATTCAGAGTTGGGCTGCAAAGAGCAGGAAGAAGAATCTGTGCATCCTAAAGATCGACCTGCTGAAACCAGCGTGGATAAAAAGGTTAGCTGTTCAGATGCATCTTCAGTGGCGGAGTGTGTTCTTTGTGTGTGCTAAAGATTTCAGGTTCAATCTTTGGGATCTGCCGCTAGGGTGAGGGAGAAACCTCGTCTGAATGCCTGGAGAACCATTGCTGAGACAGTACCGGGCTAGATGGGGCCAGTGGCATTAAAAACCTATTTATGCAGCATTAAAACATCTGAAGAAGTGTGCATGCACACGAAAGCTCATACCAATGACAAACTTAGTTGGTCTCTAAGGTGCTGTTGGAAGGAATTTTTTTATTTTATTTCGACTACGTCAGACCAACACGGCTACCTACCTGTCATTAAAACATAAGCATTCATGAATAAAACCTGTAATATTCTGAGTCCACTTGGTCATTTAGGCCTATTATTCACAATACTCTCTTTTTCCAGGAACGGAAGAAGATAGCCAAAGAGGCTCAGAGAGAGAAGAGGAAAAGCAAGACCCCAAAGCACGTGAAGAAACGAAAAGAGAAGACAGCAAAGATGAAAAAGGGCAAATAAATCATGGCTGCCATTTCTAATGGGCAGCCTTGGCCATTCGTGATTTAATGGGTCGCTGTTTTGATAGTAAAATACACCCCGTGGGCCATTTATTCTGGTGACCACCAAAGGAACAATGTGGCAAGGAAACACTGTTACCAGTCACCGAGATTCACTTGTGTACCCATGATATAGTTTATAGCTCACACCAGGAATGTCTTCTTGGTGGATAAATAAAAACAAATGGAATCCCTTTAAGGCAGTTGGCCAGTCCAGAGAAATTTACACAAGTTGTATTTTGCAGTTTAGTAGTGTGAACAGCCAGAGCGATGCCAGTTTCTTTTCTTTTTTCATGCTCCAAAGCAGATGCACATGCATATGTAAATAATAATAATGTGTATAGGGAGGAATATGCATACTCACGAATTAAAACTATCCGTTACATTGCAACTGCTGCAGTTTGTCTCATGCACAGCGATGAAAATTGTCTACCCGTTCATCATAATCCACAGTATTGATGGTGTGCTGGAAGAGGGTAGGGAAGGAAAACAGCCAGGCTTGGAAAGGTGGTTGATCATCCTCACCCTTGGCTGTGTCTGGATTTGTGTTGGCATAGAATGGGATGGACTATGGGAAGGAACAGCAGCGCTAATTGCAGTACCTGGTTCCTGTCGTTCATCGGCAAGTGAAGGGTTAGAGAGAGGGATGGATCCTCCTCCTGTCTGATGGGAGAAAACCAACAGAGCTCTACTTAACTGGACAGCTCAATTAAATCCTCGCCTTTTCTTTTGGAAATGTGTCATTTATTTCTCAATTGGCTTGTGACGCTTCAGTGACCTTATTCGGACATAACAGTAAGCCAAATTATAGCTTAGCATAAGCAAGTAAGGTGTGCTGATGCAATGAGAAAATCATGGCATCTTCCATGCTTCTGCTGCACTACCAGGAAGTAAGCCATGCTTTGGCTTAGTGTTACCTAGGAACTTTTGGTTTGTTTGAGGAAAAAACCATGAGTGCAGGCTTGGATATAATGCTACGGCAAACCATGGCTTCGCTTCTGATAGCATTGCAGCTGAACAGGAGGCCAAATGGCCAGCATTTTCTGACTTGATCATTCATGGTGAAGCATTTGTGCTAATCTGGTTTAGCATTATGTACAAACTGGGCCAGTGATACTTGTTTCTGTGATTAATTCTTCTGTGATAAATCTGATATTTTTGTTCCTTCAGCTTCCTGGTTGTTAGAAGTACAGCTGTACCTTGGTTTTCAAACACCTTGGGAGTCGAATGTATTGACTCCCGAATGATCGAAAACTGGAAGTGATTGTTCTGGTTTTCGAAAGTTCTTTGGAACCCGAATGTCCAACATGACTTCCGCGGCTTCTGATTGGCTGCAGGAGCTTCCTGCAGCCAATCGGAAGCTGCGCCTTGGTTCCTGAACGTTTTGGAAGCCGAACAGACTTCCAGAATGGATTCCATTTGACTTCCAAGGTACCACTGTACTTGTTCAAATGGTAAAATTTGGAAGAGCAGCTTTTTCCGTCTTCAGTGAGAGTGGATACTTGCCGACTGAAGATCTGTGATACGTAAGAGCAATAATCTATTTGGATCTCGTTGTGCAAGTGTTACCATTTGTTTTCAAAATATTCGAAATCGGAGTTCAGAGAACAAGCACTGCTATGTTGTTTGGGGCACAATTCTGCAGATGTGCCTGCAGAGTTTAGGCTAAACAAATGTAATGCAAACTATAGTGGTACATTTTTTTGGTTTGGCCTTTTAAGGAGCCAGAGTGGTCAAACAGCCGCACACAATAATGTTTTATATACTTTACCGATGGTGCCCTTCTGTTTTAAAATAAACCTGAAAACATTCTCTGTATGGATACTGAGTCTATAATTTAGAGGGCTAAACAATTTTTATTTTTTTGCCAGTCTCTGTAAGGTTGATAAATTAAAAAAATCAGAATTCATTGGCTAACAATTGCACTGTGGATTCCAATAAGTGGAATTCAATCCCAATAAATGTTCATTAAAAAAACAACAACCCCTTCTTTGTTTTACTGTAAATTATAAATAACACTGCAGTTGTGAATGATGTCAGACAAAATAATTGCTTCTGAGATTAGGGCTGAGCCCAATAACATTAGTTTACACTTCTTTTGAAATATAAAATAAATTGTAGAACAGATAGCCTAAAAACCTTTGAATACTGCCAGTACCATCATGGACTAGATTGTTCACGTATTCCAGAACAGTTGCAGTGTTTTCAATGAGACTGCCCTGAAGTAAAATGGATTGTGTTACAGTCTACACTTTCATGCATATTTGGTGTGATATTCCAATTAATAGGTGCCAGAAGCATACATGCAGTCATTTCCCAACAGTAAAAGAAGCTTATCCTTTTTAATGTAGCATTCATTCATCAAAATATTGCATCGTCACCAGCTTCACACAAAGCTAGCTTTGCTGGCTTTTGAATAAAAATCTAGGATTTACTTTAACGCTTAATTGGAAGCAAGGTGTTCACACATGTATCAGTGGTCTTAAATCAGTATTTCTCAAACTTGGAGATATATACACACACATACTATTTTAGTCTTGGGTGTACTGAGCCTTTTCAGAGAAATGTGCCTCTGTATGATGTACAGCTGACAATTGGTATGCAATTCACCTGCAATCAGCAAAGACTTGCCTTCTGAGCCAGTAATAGATGGTGACAGGATTGTTTATTGCCCTTCTAAATCAGGCTTTTGGAGGAAAAGCACTATTAATTGCAGAGAGCGGAGATAAAAATGTCAGAAGCATCTCTCACTCGGTTCTTTTGAATACTTGCAGTACTGTGTGTAGAAAAAATAAGGCTCAGATCATGTTCCTGGAATCCACAGGTTCCGTCTTCTAATGTGTGTTTTGCAGAGTGCCATTGATCCTATATACTTCCACGTTGCTAAGCCTCACTTCATTCAATGGGATGTGTGCACTTAATTCTGCACTGTGTTGCAGCCAGTTTGCATCGTTTGAATGTTCAGCCCCCTCTTAGAATTTTAACTGTGTTTTTATTCACTCTCCCTCTTTACCTCAGCAACCTCAACTTTTTTTTTTTTAAAAAATATTTTTATTAATTTTCCAATTAAAACCAATTATATCACATTCAATATTTCAAATTATACACATATATATATCAATCAAACCGAATGTTATGCCAAATCATCTAAATAATTTATTTTTGGGTTCCCATGCTTCAAGAAATTGGGAATTCCTCGCAACTGTCCACTGCCGTCTTATTTCTAAAGTTCAAATCGTCCTCCAAGCTCATAATATTCCAAATCTTCCCCTTACAGTCACCTAGATGTTTTCCACTTTCATCCGATTGTTCCAGCTGCTGAGATAAATGTCAAACGAAGTTTCACAGATGTTCTTTCTCCTGTGTGAGTTAATCAGTCCAGCCTCCCCATAAATCTTCTTAGTGGAGCTCCCTGTTGCGACGGAGTAGCAGCGCCATCTTAAAAGGCTCAAATCACTTTCATTTTCTCTCATAGCCATGAAGATTTACGATTTATTTATCTTTATAGAATTTACAGCTTTTTCAGGCAGGAGACCCAAACATCCAACCATGAACTCTTGGTAAATTAATGGATCTCCTTGCCCTATAGCTGAACTTAGCTTCAGGTCGCTGCTCCAATTTAAAGTGCGTCACAGCTCATAAATCCTCCGAACGCGTCCAGAACTCCTTCCGTCTGACTAGGGGGGGGCTTTTCTCATCGGCAACTTCACATCTTTAAGAAATATGCTCAGTAACAACAGCTATAAAGTTCAACTCACACAGTCTTTTGCTTCTCTTTCACTCCAAACAAGCCAGGACATCGCGTCCGGGAAGATACGAGGCAACAATATGAAGAAAAAATAAAAACTTGCTTCCCTTATCGCTCCGTCCCCATCAATCCTTCTTCCAGATGCCGTACATTCTTTGACTCCTCTCGCTCAGCAGCATAAAATTCTCAGCAGTAAACAGCGCTTCTTCCCCTCCTTCTGAAGTATGTCCATAGATTTAAGCCTAATTATCTTCTTTAACCATGGAAATCCCCGCCATGCAGATTAGCGTCCGGGAGTCCTGGCCGTCGTAAGTGCTCAGCCCAAGCTCCCCCCACTCCAAAAACAGTCGGAGTGGGTCTGGGGGCATCGCGGGCCAGCGGCCCCTCTCCGTAACCCCCGGAGAGGGTAGGGGGTTGCCATTTACTCCCCTAGCAACCGCCAAATTCCTTACGAAGGTCAGAGAGATGGAAAACAGGTCCGCCATTCCTGCAGGCGGAAACCGGAACCCAGCAACCTCAACTTTTTAACAATTTACCTGATTGCCATAGACTACAGGGAATGTAATACAGAGGAGTACATGGAATGTCCTCTAGATTAAGTAGGTCTGGTGGAAAAGGAATAGTTCTCTCTATCCCACGTCAGGAAAACTGCCTGATTTGTATGTTGGCCATGGAGGGAGTATAAAGCTCCCTCCAACCAGGCTGGCATGGAAATACTGTGGGCAAAGAAAAGAGGGGTGGCTTGCTGCCTTTTCTCTGCCAGCCTGCTTTTTGTTTCTGCAGAGGAGAAACATAAAGTTTCCTCAGCTCCCGGCACAGAAACCAAGCCTGCTGCCGCCACAGGAGGAACAAAAACTGGGCTAGCGAATGAGGGGGGAAGTGACCCACCCCTACAAGCCATGCTTTGGTAGAAGACATTTTAATTCTCAGCTATACTTTTCACAGCCTCTAGAGGGAGCCTCAACTTCATCCTCATAGGACAAAAAGGACTAGAAATAGATACTGAGATTCGTAAGTTTTTTGAATATATATATATATATATATATATATATATATATATATATATATAAAGGTACCAAATAAGGAGGGCATAAAAGATGGTTACTTTTAATGTAAATAACATTTGACGTGGCACGTCCTTTGTAGAAAGAAAGGAAAAGAATATATAACCATTTGCCCCACCATATTTAATAGGGCTTACTCCCTAGTGTGTTTTAAGATTTCAGGCTTAGTATTTTATTTTATTTTTTAAAAATGGCTTTCTGTCTACATGAGAGTCTACATGGCAATATTTATGGGAAAGACTACAACTGTCTTGATTACAGTTTCCTTATTAATTAGTACAGTATCCGCTACTACTAATCTAAAGGCAGGATTCAATAGCTATTTTATTCGGCCTTCGCCCAGAATTGTTGCCTCTACTTGCGAGAGCCCTGAGGTACCATAACAAGATGGCGGCTATGTTGCCTCATGCCCTTGCCTAATCCCCTTGCCTGCATTTCTTTGCTCTCCTGTTGTGGCTGACATAATTCTCTACTGCTTACTGGGTAGGCTAGACTTTAAATCAGATAAAAGTTTCAACACCTTCCTTCCAGCATTAGAGTCTGGGGTCCTGCGACAGCTTTCCTCTTGCGTCACGTGGCCCAGCTCCAAAATGGTAGAAGGCAACTTAAAAAACTTAGGCCAGTCCACGTGTCACCAGAGGACACATACCCTTTATGACTTCCTTTCTTCATTCAACTTCTGCCAAACACAAGACAAAGTCCAAGTTTTGTAGGCTGGAGATAAGACCGCTTCATTTGTTTGTCATCTCTTTCTTTATGGCTGCTGCACCTTTAATAACAGCCAGGCGCACAGAAACATAGCAGGTGGCACCTCTGCATTTCTGTTTCTTAGACCTGCTGTTGAACCCCAAGGAGCAGAGACGGTGCCAAAGATGGCAGCCCTAACCCTGTGTTGTGGGGGGGGGGGGAAGAGATGTGTGTGGGGATCCAGGTTGCAGTCCTCTACTCACTTGACCTGGGACTGCAAGACCCACTGCCAATGCAGTGGGGCTTAGAAGCATATAAATACAGTGCTAGGCTGCAAAATCCTGTACACCACGGGCGGGAAACATTTTTCAACCCAAGGGTTGTATTTCTTTTCCAAGGGCCATGTGCCAGGGGTGAACATAGTCAGAGGCAAAGGTGGACAGAGCAACAAATGCAAAATTGACCTTTGTACAGTGGTACCTCGGCTTAAGAACTTAATTTGTTCTGGAGGCCCGTTCTTAACCTGAAACTGTTCTTAACCTGAGGTACCACTTTGGCTAATGGGGCCTCCCACTGCTGCTGCTGTGCTGCCGCCACCGCCACAATTTCTGTTCTCATCCTGAAGCAAAGTTCTTAACCCGAGGTACAGTACTATTTCTGGGTTAGCGGAGTCTGTAACCTGAAGCGTCTGTAACCCGAGGTACCACTGTACGACACACTAGTTTCTGCACCACGTTTACCCAAAATGGTGCCTTCTAGATGTTTTGGGCTACAACTCCAACCATCTCTGGCTATTGGCCATGCCTGCTGAGGCTGATGGGAGGTGTAGGCCACAAAATCTGGAAGGCTACCATGTTGTCTTCCTCTGTTCTACATACACTCAAACGCCCCACTCCGTCTACCACTCAGAGAGCCCTGGATCCCCACTGTATAGCTTATGTTTTGTCAAGAGAGCTGAAATCACAAACCCCACGTCACAACAGCTTATATGGGAGCAAGACCCACTGAACTTGGTGTAACTGACTTCTGAGTAGATATTCATAGTATTGCATTATTAGTGGGGGGTCAATGTTAAGCTGAGGGCTTTTTTTCCCCCAGCAGGAGCTCACCGGAGCTCAGCTCTGGCACCTCTCAGGTCACAGTGGGAGCCAGTGCCACTTTAGGAGAACAAGGGAGGAGTTCATGGTGAGCCCTGGCCCTCTTTTCCTAGAAAAATAGCACTGGTTAAGCTGTTCAGTAATTTCCCTCCTCATATTCCTTCCAAAGGAATACTCTGGTGGAACACTTAGATCAGGGGTCCCCAAACTAAGGCCTGGAGGCCGGATGCAGCCCAATCACCTTCTCAATCTGGCCCATGGACGGTCCAGGAATCAGCATGTTTTTACATGAGTAGAATGTGTCCTTTTAAAAAAAAATGCAACTCTGGGTTATTTGTGGGGCCTGTCTGGTGTTTTTACATGAATAGAATGTGTGCTTTTATTTAAAATGCATCTCTGGGTTATTTGTGGGGCATAGGAATTTGTTCATATTTTTATCCCCAAAATATAGTCCAGCCCCACACAAGGTCTGAGGGACAGTGGCCTGGCCCCCTGCTGAAAAAGTTTGCTGACCCCTGACATAGATTGTCTAATAAACCATTCCCTCCATGTGAGAAACTGAAGAATCATCACATTCCTTTCACGATAGGCAAGAGAGGAAGTTGGAACTGAATCAGAGGAATTAGATCTCTTGTCTCAACTAGCAGGCGTATATGCCGAGATAGTAAGATTATGTGTTCCTCCCTTTTTCTCACATGGAGTGGGCTCTGTAGCTGCAAGTGCAGGAAAAGTGGACTTGTAAAAAAGAGAGAGAGAGAAAGAGATGCTTCACCTTTGCCACACTCCTTTTGTGATTAAACAACATCTAGCTATATCCTGTTTGGCTGTGTGTGCATGAAAACCTTGTCTTTGCTCAGATCCATTCTGAAAGTTAGAAATGGAGGCTAAGGTGTTTTCCTCTTTAGCTGAAATAGCACAATCAGGATTACACAAGAGCCAACAGTAGGGACTAGCCTGCTCTGGCAAATGAGGTAGTGCTCCAACAAGCCCTAGTCTGCCCTTAGTGGCTCCCACATTTCTGCCTTCTTACCTGCCTTCAATCCAGGAGGTGGCACTGGTTATCAGCTTCCTCCTTCTTAGTCTCAGCCTTTGCCACTATAGAACTCAGTAGAGAGGACTGGGCTAAACTAGCATTAGACGGCTTTGCCTGTCATTGGCTCTGGCTGCACCTACAATTGGCCCCTCTGTTTTGTGCCCTGCCAGTCTCAATAGGTAAAAACATACTGGTAACTACTTGGGACTAAGTCATCCTGAGTATGAACTCTTCCTGAAGGTTGTAAGCGCTTTGCTGGATCAGCCCAGGGTCCAGCATTGGTTTGCAATACCCCCAGCAACCAGTAGACTGTAGGTGGTCCACTGGAACCAGCGAGTATTCAAAAATGTTTTCTGACTCCCTCAGATCTGGGTGTGAGCTACGATCTTGGACCGCTTTCCAGATCTTCGTGTTCCCAGCGGGTTGTTAGTTTCTTCAGACAGGCACAGGCAAGTCTGAGGGAGGGAAATGTATTCATATATAAAGTGAAACCTATTTTTCCATCAACGCTTTGGTGTAGCTCCCTACTTGGGTGATATGAACTGAACGTTTTTTTATAATTTGCAAAGGTGGATTTACACTAATCTGGCACATTTCACCCCAAATATATAATCACAAGTGGGAGAATTCCACCTAGGAATTCTATTCAAACAAATTTTTACTCAGAGTAGACTTGTTAAAATTAACAAGTCCATTCATGTTACAGTATCAGGTGACTACAACCCCCAGTATGGAAGCATCCACTGGAATGTATTTGGGATAAAACTCTCTTTAGTGGTTCGAGATTTGCCAAGACCTGTCAGTTCTACAAATAATACACAAACACATATACTCAATTTGTTGTGAAAAGATACCTGACAGTCTCTGTTCATTTATTCATTTACTTTTTCTGATTGCAACGGAAGGAGCTGGTGCAATGCAGCTCTTAATAGGGATGGAAGGATCTGCCAATGTTTGTTTCTCCCAGCTTCTGGTTTCCCCTGCCTTGAATTTAGTCCTCCACAGTTTCACAACAATTTGTGATAATAATAAAAACCCTTATTAAAACTTGACAGCGTTTTAGTGCAGATGTCTATTATATACATTTTTTTTGCATGCAGTTTTGACTAACGCATGCATTTTTGTAAGCAATGGTCATAATACAATGCATTTTTTAATTATTATTATTTGGGTTGCTGGATTCCACCTCCCAGCCACCATGGCCAATGAACGAGGATGATGGGATCTGTAGTTTAGCAGCATCTGCAAAGCCATAGGCTCCTCCTCCTTGTTTTATAGCCACCATCCCAGGCTTAGAGAGGCTGTTTCAAACTCCTGGGTTGCAAAAGTCACCATAACATGAGCTTGCAGGAATATCATGCTAGTAATAGGTTTCCCCTCTGCAATGCTTTAGCCACATACTCATCAGAATAACCCAAAACTGTGCAGAGCTCCAGGCCTAGGCGTGCCCCAGCTATGTTGCTGAAATGAAAGTTGCCGCCTAACTGCTTTTGGGCAACACTGGATGAGCAGGTAAGGGCAGCTTGAGCACCCGTGGAAGGTGTATCCCGCACCACACTCATTATATGGCTTGCGAAGACTGATTTATGAAAAGCACTCAAATGCACCATAGCTAGGTTTGGAAAGCACTGGGTGTTTATGAAGTTATTACACAGAACAATATTTATATGCCCCCCAATAGCAAAATTATCTGAGTGACTTAACCATAAAAAAAGACACAAATATATATCAAGCAGAAAATAAGTACAGTGGTACCTTGGAAGTCGAACGGAATCTGTTCTGGAAGTCTTTTCGGGTTCCAAAACATTTGGAAGCCAAGGTATGGCTTCTGATTGGCTGCAGGAAGCTCCTGCAGCCAATCGGAAGCCGTGTTAAGTTGCATCAGACATTCGGGTTCCAAAAAAACGTTCACAAACCGGAACACTCCCTTCTAGGTTTGCGGCATTCAGGAGCCATAATGTTCGACTCGCAAGGTGTTCAGGATCCAAGGTATGACTGTATAGGAAGAACAAAACTTTTCAACAACAGCAAAAAATATATTGAACAGGTCTTCAATTTAAAACTAAGGGTTAAGGAGGTTTGGGGAAAATATAAAGGTCTGTGCATGGCACCCCAAAGACTGCCAAGTGGGTTCTTCCTTAAGGCAGATCATTCCACAGATAGGGTGCTGGGAATATTTTTATTCCCCAGACATTTTCTGCACCTTAGACATATGTAAAGAACTGAGTTACTAAACAGTTAGTCCGTACTTCTAATGCAGATTTCCTACCTTGTTATGTTGCCACCAAATATAGCTAACATGCTTGTTTTTCTTACAATCTTCCTGATTTAAATGAATAAAACTGTAAAAAGTAAGCCATTTTAATTGTTTCTATAAAATGCCAGCAGGCCTGTTTCCATACCTATGTTTCTAACAAGTGCACCTACCAGGCAGCTGGATTTGGCTTCCGACAAAAGCACACGCTGTTTTGACACGCAACACGTCAAGCAGTCCTAGGAGAGAGATTTGATAGTGTGGGCTTTCCGCAAACAGCCACCGTTCTTGACGTTTGCTACATGAACATGTTGTCTCCATAAATAAAGTTTATAGTCCTCCATAAGTAATAAACAAGCCTATTATAGCAGGAAATCTACACATTAGGTTTTTTATCACAGATCTAAATGGATGCCAGTTCATTTCTCGACAGGGGAGCCAAATGACAGCAAAAGCTGTTTCCTTGAGTGTGCAGCACCAGCTAGCTTTTGTGTACTTGTTTGTGCAGTGGTGAGGTTTCCACCTTAATCTGTGTTGGGGGGAAATGGTGACTGCAGTAAATATGGGCGTGTGGGATGCTACTCCCACATTGACACAGAGCCCAGTAAGTGAGGCAGGGAAAAAAAAACAGCACCAAGGTCTTTTGAAAGCCCAAATGCACCGAATTTGTCAAGAATGAAGTACGTTTGTCATTGTTCTAAAAACAGCTGGAGCAAATTAGGAAGTCAGTTCTGCACAAGTCACATTATGCTAAATAGATTGCAGTGACCCGTTTTGTCAAAAGATGGGTGCTGATATCAAAAGACTGCTGTGAGATTCGTGTATGCTGTTGCATGCTACCCCAATCTCCAAACTATCGGGGTGATATTACAGGGGTTCCAGGCGCGCTTATCCAGTTTTCGTGTTTCCTCTTGGAAAATGAGGAGACTGGGGTGTCATTATGGTGGATGGTTTATTTACATTGAGGGGCTCACAGCGTTAGCACTCTAAGAGCGTCCTGCTTTTCCCATAGCTGCAGCCCTGGATTTTTATTTTTATTTAATCAGCCATGGCTCTGACCCTCTCTCTAGCTTGCTGCGTTTTACAGACTGTCACCTTTACCAGATTGCAACCTCCCCCCTCCCATCCCATCCCAACTCACAGAATTCTGTGGAGAAGTCATGCCTGTTAAAGTGCTATAAGAGTACTTTAAAAATATGGTGTGGGTTAGGCCTAGGCACCCCTGACCATTAGGTCCAGTCTTGACCGACTCTGGAGTTGCGGCGCTCATCTTGTGTTATTGGCCGAGGGAGCCGGCGTACAGCTTCCAGGTCATGTGGCCAGCATGACAAAGCCACTTATGGCGAACCAGAGCAGTGCACGGAAATGCTGTTTACCTTCCCGCTGTAGCGGTACCTATTTACCTACTTGCACTTTGACGTGCTTTTGAACTACGTCCCTCGGTTAGGCCTAGACTAGGGCAAATTTCTTTAATAAAAATGAATAAGACCAACTGGGAACTGTAGTTTGTTAAGGGTACTGGAAATTGTAGCTCTCTGAGGGGGGAGACTACAGTTCCCAGGATTCTTTGGGAGATGTCGTTGTGCTTTAAATATATGTTGGATGTCTTTTAAATTTATGGTATGGAGCAGCCCTAAGAGGAGAGCTTAGAAGAAGCTAAAGGCAGAGAGTGAAAGGGTGTGTTCTGTCACCTTAATGACTAACAGTTCTGCAATGCAGTCCTGGACATGTCTACTCAGAAGTAAACCCAGTTGTCTTCAGTGGGGCTTACCGGCAGGTGGTCTAGATAAAGTGGACTCTTGCATCTGAAAACTTAAGCCATAATAAATATTTTAGTCTTTAAAGTGGCACAAAACTCTTGTTTTTTACCGGCTATCTATTTGCATAGCTAATTGCTCCTTTCAGTCTGTGAAAACTGTGTCTAGGTCCAGTCATACTCTGATTCCCCAACCCCTATTTTTCATTTTGTCAGCAGAAACTGATCCCACATTCACCCCATGAAACATCAGTCCCTCACCCTAAATTTCAGGTTTCTGAGTAACCACTGTGCCTTGATTTGAGACCATTAACTAGACTGGGCTATAGTTTTAATCTTGTTCTCAGGCTTTCCTGTGTTTATGTAGGAAAGGTCACAGAGAGCAGGCAGTACCAAGGCAGAAGAGACTAAGCAGACTACTTCTTGGGTGCATCAAAGGAATCCCTAACACATCTTTCTGTTTGCAAACTGACATATATATTACTCATTTGGATTACAGCTACTCCCACTAGTGACCAGAGAAAGCCTGAGTCTTTAAACACATTTTTCAAAGAATGGAACTAATTGCAAACACTTCATTTAAAAAAAAAAAGTAAGTTCTCTGTACTATTTTATGTCTGGTGGTCAATATGCAAGAATGCCCATGGTACTGTTCTTTTGGTCCTTTTGCGTGAGCACAGAATATTAGGACCAATGGTTTGATTTTATTGTTGACCATATAAAAAGCTGCTCTCTCCCATCTTTCTTCCCTCCGAACCCTGCTGGGTGCTCTGCTCACAATATGTGTTGTCAGGTATGATTGTTGCTGCCAGGGGCCCCTCCATGAAATCATCTGAATGTGAGTTGGTTATGAGATCCTCACCTCACCAACCTGAAATGCCGAGTGCCTGAGCCAAGTGCCTTGGGAAGATTTCATTTTAAAGATGAGATGTGATAGCATCAGCAAGCAGGCACCTACTGGTGCCACCTTTCCCCAGCCTCTTACCAGTACCAGTGTTTGCAGGTGCTGAACAGAACACACACATGACACTGTTGTTAGGGAATTTTATAGGGGGGGGGCACCCAAACGAGGCTTCATTTGGGAATCAAGATTGGCACTAATGCCCTCAAGGGGACCCCATTTGATCCTACAGCACCACTCTAGTATCGCACCAACACGAACCCCCTCAAGATCAAGCCCTGAGTAATAAAGGCTCCCTTTCCTACCCCTTCTCTGTTGCCTGAGACTCTATGTAACCATATTTCTTTATGAATGAATACAGTGTATCTTTATTTCTAAACGAAACCCCCTTTTTCTACTCTGGCCAAGGGCTCTCAGGGATGCAGGGAACAGCCATAATCCCTTAAGCAAGAGGTCAGGTAGCCAGGGTGGTGCTCCTCTGCATATCCATAATCCATTCAAGTACCATCTCCTGCCATTCCCAACCCTCCGAAGCCAGAGGCAATACTCACACTCGGACCCATTGTTTTTCCCCACCAGGTACTCAAGGATCCCCTCCCAGATACTTACTGGTACTTGCTTAACAATGTCCTGGGACATCGTGCATTGTTACCTTATGCTAATCCTGCTTACCTCCTGTTTACCTGTATGCTAATGCCCCTTGCACCTTCCCCTTTTCTGACGTTTTACCCTGTCACAAGTGATGTATGTATGATGCTTTCGATGTGCATTATGGGATGGTGGTGGGAAGTTTTAAAAGTTCTTGCAGCCCTGTTCACGGTGTTCAGTCTGGCATTGAACCTGCTGCGCAGTAATAAACCTTGCTGTTTGCTCCGGATCATGGCTGGACTCCTTCCTTTATACTCTGCAACGACCACAGGCCCTTGCCTGATGAGCTGGGTGGCTGAGCATTCTCGCACCCAGAATTTTGCCCTAACATTGTGAAGGTTGCAATTTCCCCGCTTGGCCATGCCCTTTTGCTTTTAGCAACAGCTCTACACACCCACAATTAGCAGGTGAAACTCTCCCCATCACTTATCTCTATGCTACCAAAAGCTTTGCTCGAATATTCAGTCTATGCATGTTGGTCTCCCACGAAATGCACAACTAATGTCTTAGGGCCTAAGTATTTGCTGGACTGCCACCACCTACATCAGCCTCATCCTTGAGATGAAGGGAAGACTCCCTCTTAGCTGTGCTGCGCTTGCGGAGGGTGGTGGCATGTGAGATGGAATTCTCCGCAATGGCACCCCAACTGTGTAACACCTTCACTGATTTGGTTGACGCCAGCATTGATGGGTTTTAACTGGAAAAGCTACTGTTATTTACTGAGGCACTTGGCTAAGTTGACTGGAGAAGATATTTTGTTGCTCTCTGGCACTGTGATGCAGCTTTGATTTATTGTTGTCACTGTGGTTTGAGTTTATTTTTTAAAGATTGCTTATTGTTATTATTAATGCATTATATTGTACTCCACTCTCGGATTAATTTTAATGAAGAGTGGGTTATAAATCACCCAAAGAAATAAATGAAACTTTAGCAACCTTGTTTATTGGACAGACAAAATCCAGGGTCTGGGGAATAGTTAATAATGAGCACATTGAGAATGAGCAGAGGAAATGGGAGCAGTGCTCTTCGTATAACAACCAGGAAGCATTGAAGCAAGACAAAGGGGGAGCATGGGAGAGTACGGTACCTGTTTTGCATGCAAAATGTCCTGGGTTCTATCTTGCCATATCTTGTTAAAAGGACTGGATAGGGAAGGTGATTTGATGTGGGAAAAACCCTGCCTGAAACACTGGAGAGTAGACAATATTGAGCATGGCCTAACAGAGCATTCCAAACTCCTGATTTGTTGTGCCAATGGGATTTGAATGGAGAGGGGGTGTCTCTGCTCAGTTTTCTCCAGCCCCACAAGCCTTTGGTGGCAGGGGAGCTCTACCAGTGGCATTCTTGCTGGCAGTTCAGGCACCAAAGGACTTGCTGGATCCTTGACAGATCCTGATGCCGTCCTACAATGACAGTGAGTCTGTTCCATGCCTCTTCACTGTGTCAGCCTGGGAGCTTGTGCAGCAACGGAGCATTTCCCCCCTGCCCCTCCACAGTCTGCCTTGTACCACACAAATGCCAGGGCTGTAGGTGTGGCATTGCCTGCACTGCTCCATCAAGCTCCACCGCTGCCAGCCAGGGCTTGGGGTTGCACCCTAATAGCTTGCCCTGTTGGAAGCCAGCTTCCTATGATGTAAAAGCAGAGTTCCCAAACTGTCATCCACAGAGGTGGAGCCATCAAACTTCTCCCTGCGATGCAGCTATTAAGGATACAGGAGTACCTTGTGGTCAAAAAAAGTTGGCACATCTCTATGGAATGCAGGGATCATCTGCCTTGCCTCTGCTTCAGGCTGAGGATCAACACATACTATAACTTGGAAACCTGCAAGATGAGTCTGAGTTGCTATTCAGACACCCTCAGGGAAAAGGAAGATGAAAGGTACAAGTGAACAAGCACCGATTGGTTTAATTTTACATTTTCCTACCCCATACTTTCCTGAGCAATTCCCCTCACTTTAAATTACATGAAAGAATGAACAGTACACAAGGTCAGAATATACAAGGTCCTTTATTAAATGCTTAATTTTATAGCCGGCTCTGCCAGTATCTCACCAACATACACAGACTTTTTGTTGTTGTCATCCATCTGTCTCAAGAGAAAGAGGAGTGCCCTCCTAGGGGGCAAGTCAAATCACTGTGTTAGCAGCACGGAAGTGACCTCCCAGGTAATGTGTATGGAGGTCTTGGGCTGCCCAGGAGGCAAGACTCCTCTCTCGACCTCGCTGATACAGGGGCGAACAAAGGCGTTGTGACACCTGGGGCAGGCATTGCTACGTAGGGCGCATGTGCGGCGTCGCTACGTACGATGCATGCACCGTAGGTAGTGACATCACACATGCGCTGTACATAGCGGTTTTCCGGCATCGCCACTCCAGTGCTGTGCAGAAGATGCCGAGATCCTCCGCTCTGTTTGTGGCTGTAGCAGCGGAGGAGGGATCCTGGCACTGTCCATATGGCGCTGGAGCAGCGGTGCCAGCAAACCGCTGAGTACAGTGCATGTGCAGCATCGCTTCGTACAGCACATGCGTGCGATGCCACACATGTGCTGTACATAGTGGTTTGCTGCTGGCTCCAGGATCCTCTGCTCACAGCTGCATCTGTGAACGGAGGATCCTCCACATGTTGCCGCAGCAGTGCGATGGCTGCTCACGCTGCCGCGAGCCCCCGCGGGGTGCCTCCTTGTCACCCCTGCAGACATGGCACCCGGGGCACACTGGTCCCCCACCCCCCATTGCACCGCCACTGCACTGATTTGGTCCAAAGGAAAGCCGAAGAACATGTTTGGCACCTGCTTCGCTGCAGGAGTTGCTGGAAGAAGGCATACAAGGCACTCTGGATTTATGTAGGTTTTACTCTTTTAGCCTTTTTTTCTCCAGAAGACAGCCGGCCAGTCGAAGCCATTCCTGGGGTGTGGCTGCTCTCGCATGCTGACTGAACTCAGAAAGCACCTCTGGAAAGTCAGTGAATCCAGGTGTGGAATTTCAGTGTGACATTCATCTAAGTGATTGAGGAACCACTGTTCCAGCAAAATTTTGCTGGTGGCCAAACCTCACCGGGCATGGAGGATCCATGATTAGATCTTCAGTGATGTTATTTTTTTTTTATTTGCTTAATTTAAAGCCGCTTCAAGGGGCTTCAGTTTTGACTGAAGAAGTGGCTCTGAGGAGCACTTAACCCATTTCCCTGATGTAAATTACCCTCCCAAAATCATGATTTGCCCTGAAACAAAGGGGAGAATGCAGGTATCTATACAGTACCATGTTTGTATCCCCCCCCCCCACAATTTTTAAATAGCTATTTCAGAGTGGGAGGTTTCGATATGGGGAATGGCAAAGGGCATCGTTGCTCTGATCAAAATCCAGCACAGCTGCTTTAAAATGGGAAAGAAAACAAACTCCCAAATATCTTATAATCTTGTGTGGTTGAGCCTTAAGCCTTTCATGGCACATCTGTGCCCCAAAGAGGGCCAAAGGGCAGTGGAAAAGAAAAGCAGCTGTACCAACTGCAGCTGCTGTACTACTGGTGTTGAATCTGAGGCTAGGGTGGGGCCTGCTGCTTAATTTCCAAAATCAGAGGTGCTGATGGGGGGGGGGAGAGAAGGCTCAAGTATTCCTGGAATGAATGATCTCTGCTCGGGTAGCTGTTCTTTTTCAGTGTGGAATGGCTGCTGTGTTTACACAGTAGTATTGGAAAAGAAGCCAGGTGTGCTCAGATATAGTTTGCTTTTTTAATCATTATGTACACGCTTTAGAGCTGAGCTCAGACCTGGAAAACAGGATCAGGGGCAAGCTAGTCAGGACTTCACAAGCAGGTGGTTTTAGGGTTCTGTTACTAAGACCCTTTTGATTTTCATGGAGGGGATCCCCACTAGAGAAGCGGGAACAGGTACCTTCTTTTTGATGCAACACTTATGTACAGTCATCCTGTCTCTGTTGGCTTCCTAAGGGCAGATGCACACCATACATTTAAACTGTATTCAAAATCTATTACTCCCCCCCCCCAATAATCGTGGGAACTATACTTCCCCCCTTCACAAAACTACTATTTGCAGTGCCCTTAACAAGTTCCAGGTCCCAGGATTCTTTGGAGAAAGTCACACCCTTTAAATGTGCGTTGAATATAGATGTAGAGAATGCATCTGCCTGAAATGAGAGACAAATCATTTATTGATCATGCACATCCATGTTTACTATGTCTGTGCTACTGAGCCACATGTGCTTGCACATTTCTGAGTAATGCAATTGATGGAATATGGGACAAAGCTGGACCCATAGGCCATAAACTGTATTTGCACTTATCATTTAGAGGTTCTGTTGCTCACAGAGAGTCAAGGGCAAATGTTTGTTTTATGATGTCAGCACAGATAAAATGACATATGATGAGTTAAGTGTCTGCTTAATCTAGACTGTCTGAAGCTCATGAATGAACGTTCCTGGCTTTGTTACTCTCCAGTAAACCAAACAGGAAATATGTGCATAGCCAGGATCTGTGTTTGGACCAGACAACAGGTGATGGATGAGGGATGTGTTTCTGAACAGTTCCCACAGCATGCAAATCATGCGGAGCTGCAACCAAATTTATTTTAACTGCAGGTGCTGAAAAGGGTAACTATATAGTGTGCCTACAATCATATCTTAAAGAGAGGACTCAGTGAAGTCCCCCTCACCCCAGTGGAGCTAACCTGGCTTCTTAATGCCTACACGATTATTTGGCAGACTTAATTATCAATGCTATGAGCACTGACAGAATGAATATGTATCCAGCCTTCTGTCATCCTTCAGGTGGAGTTGTCTGAAAGATAACTTCTCAAAATACTGCTTGCACGTTTATGCAATTTAATGGTTTGGGTACATCATCGTTATAATATTAACAACAACAACAGTTGAAAGGCTATGTGCACACTATACTGGCTGAAAATGCACCTAAGGTGTTCTTTTTCTTAATTTGGATCAAGGCTGGTTTGGGGGGAAATGCATCAAAGCACAGTATTTGATAATGAAATTACAGGATAGATGTGTATTGTATTGTATTGTATTGTATTGTATTGTATTGTATTGTATTGTATTGTATTGTATTGTATTGTATTGTGTGTACCCTGCTTCCCAAACGAGCAGTGGCAATGTGATGGCTGCAGAATAAACAGGACTGTGCATGCAGCCTCCATTTTTGAACAATGTTAAAAAACAAACTGCTTTTGGGGAATGAGTTGAGGGCATCAAAGCTTCGTGCATCATGGCATCCAAGGTCTCTGGCCAATCAGTACAATGCACAGCTGGTTTCTGCCCCAAAGATGTGGAACTGGTTTTCCCCAAGCGCAGTGCTGAGGAGAAGATGGCATGTATGAGCAAATGTAATGAGTGCAACCCTCACAGAAGCGCCACTGCTGAAAAGTATGTAGCATGTACACACCTTTGTCACGATGGCAACACCCTGCCTCAAACCTTCAAGGGGAAGAATTTTATTTATTTATTTTGGTGGTCTCCTATTTAGCCTGATCCCATAAATTTACCCTCCACATTTTTGCTGGAAACTCGGCGTCACTGTAAATCATGCCTCTCCCATTCTGCTCCTTCCTTTATTAGCTTTTTCACACCTTCCACTTTTAATTGCAGAGGCTGATCTCCAAGGCATTTGGGGATCCACTCACAACTCCACCCTGCTTAATTGTTTGGTGTTATCTCATTTCTTCCTTTTCATTCGTGTTCCCCAAAATTGGTGGGGATTTTTTTGGGGGGAAGGAGTGGGATGTCTAGAGCTGGTTGTGCTTTTCCTTTTAACAACAACAACAACAACAACAAAGATGTTTTCATCTTTATACAGTGGTACCTGTATTTACGAATAACTCTACTTATGAATGTTTCTACTTATGAACGGAGCTCCGTCCGCCATCTTGGATGCAGTTTAGATAGGGTTGCTTCGACTTACGATTTTTTTCGCCCAATGCATTCCTATGGGATTCGACTTACAATTTTTTTTGACTTACGAATGTGCGTTTGGAACGCATTAAATTCGTAAGTAGAGGTACCACTGTACTTTTTTCCAAACTTTTTTTATTTGACTTTTCTCCATGTCCCTTAGGTTAACAGAGTACTTTGGTAAATGGGATTTGTGCCGGGATCCCTATGGGTGGAGAACCTTTTCCATTGGAAGGGACACATTCCTTCAGAGCAGTCTTCTACAAGTGGTGGTAGGGCCAGAGGCAAAAGTGAGTAGAGCAATATCTGTTAATTTTTACCTTTGCAAAATAGGTTAGTATCTTCTCACGGCATCCCTCTCTGTCCTTCATCTAGGCAAGCAGGGTTCAAGCACACATTCCTACCAGGCAAAAACACTCAAGGGGGGTACATGCAAAGCAGATGTCAGGTGTGGCTTTGATGGGGGTGTGGCCTGGGAGACTCCTGACTCCTGGGTAGGCATGGGCAAATATATCAATTTGCTTCTCTCTCTTTCTTATATTTCCAGTCTTAAGCTTGTGGTTTGTTTTTTTAAAGTGCTCATGAAAATTCAACATCACTTTAGTGTGGATTTCTCACGATAGACACGTTTGTATACAATGTTACCCAATACACACGTGTTTGCAAAGCGATTTTCTGTAATAGAATTCATTTTTGTGCAGTATATCCACCAATACAGAGCTTTCCATACTTTTCATGTTGGTGACACACTTTTTTTAGTCATGCATCATTTCGCGACACAGTACTGTAATTCAGTTTCACTAGCAAACCGGATGTTAAACTAACCCCTTTCCAGCCCCGGAAGGAACGTGGGGAGTGTTCGTGCGACACACCTACACACTGCAGCCGGTGCACTAAATGTGTCGTGACACACGGTTTGGAAAGCTCTGCACTAATATATGCATTTATATGCAAACTTTACACTAGTATATACAATTTTTTTTGTACGCGTTACTTGGCTGGAGAACTACACTGCAAATTTCAGAGAAGTGCAAATTTCAAAGGATGCATGTGTTTCATTCAGTGTGCAACTTGTTTCAGGAAGTGCAAATTAGGTAAGTTCACCTTTAAATGCAAACTGAATCAGATTTCTTCCCCATCCTTATTCCTGAGTGCCAGATAGGAACTCCTGGAGGGCCGTGTTTGGGCCCCCGCCCCCCCCCTGGTTTACTTCTCCCTCTCCCTCTAGCTCTTGTGTTTTCTATTTTCACCCTTGTTTGCTCCTTGGATGCTATTCAAGGCTCCTGTGGAGCTGAAAGCTCACATTGGGGCTGTACTGAGGATTCTGTTTCTGGCTTAATTGGTTCAAACTTCTTGCTGTTTTATCAATACAAAAAGGCACACCCAATGTCTAATTAAAACTGGAGCAATGCCATAGATCAATTGGTAGACCAGTGTTACTCAAGACCAGGTGTTATCTCACACTTCTTTGTAGCTGTGCATCTCTTTGATCTTAAAATGAAACCCTTTGGGCAATGGCAGCAACAAATTTAGTGAGTATTAACACTTTTAACTAGAACAACAAGAAGGATGGTGAAACTACGGGCAGCACGCTGTGTAGGATATATGTTTAAGTGTTCATGTCCTGGGCATGATTTCTTAGTTAAAGAGAGTTAAGGCTTGTGAGAGGCAAGAAAGGAAGAAAAAACAGGAGCATTGACACTCCTTAGGGTAGGACCCACAGCTTGAGTATTAAAATGGGTGTGACTCATCCGAGTCTTTTTGTTCCAGAAGAAGCCACACCTCTTGGAAAAAGGTTCTCAGTGCCAGACAGAAAATTGCTTGTGCGAAAGATACCAAGGACATGTTTGAACAAGCAGGTTTGTGGATTTCTGCCAGTAGCGTGCGCGCGCGCCCACACACACACACACACACACACACCATTGTGATTTTGTTGTTTGATTAATGTGAATGGGTCAATTGCTCTGTTTCTGCTAGTGGTCAGACCACAAGTGACACCCAGGAGGAGGCGGCAGAGACTTGGACAACATTAATATTTCTTAATGACTGTCAGCCGTATGGGTGGAGCAGAGACCCAGCAGATGAGTGATGGGAAACAGCAGTTAATGCTGTCATAATGAGAGAGAGAGAGAGAGAGAGAGAGAGAGAGAGGGAGGGAGGGAGGGAGGGAGAGAAAGAATTGTGAGTTGGCAGAAAGAGAAGCATATTGAGCTACAGGGCCTCTCCCTGGGGATCTGTTGCCTGTTTGCCTCCATATGCACTGGCTCCGTACTTGTAAATAAAATACAAATATGCCCAAAGTCACCAGTGTATTTTTGGATACTCTGCAAATAGTCCAAAATAGGAATGCAAACAACACTGAGAGAGAAAACGACATTGTCACAAACTGATCCTACTTAATTGAAGACATACGGTAGATAGGCTGTTGTCTTGATCAATTGTGCGGGGTGGAGCTTTTATTCAAGTTGGCACCCCAGCGCTGTTTAATTTTCCAGTGGCGACCTGGAATTGGAAGATCCCAACTCTGCAAAGCAGTACTCAAAGTAGAGTAGTCCAGATTTTCCTCTTTGTAAAAGCAATCATTTCTACACATCTATCCACCCATAACTTGGTTAGCCTGCAATAGGTCCATCCCTTCCCATACACACTTCGCTTTAATTAAAACCTGCACAAAGAAGGTGCGTACACATGGCTTTGGTGTTAATGAAGATTAGGATCTAGGCCTGGCCATCCTTGGATAGTCTTAGGGAAACCTCTCACTATGGCTCCAGCATGAGTGCAAGCCTCTTAGGCAGGACTGATTCACAATTCTTCTTATTCACTAGGGACACTTTTTCGCAGTATTGCATGCATCTTCTCCAAACCTCCTGATCTTCCCGGCTGGAAAGCACCATGCTGCACACGCACACACCCTGTTGTGTTGGCACCATCTCTGCAGTCTCTGATCCACATAGGTGTTGCAAGAGGTTGTGCATAGATGGGAAAATTCCACCCCCTAGACAAGAATGGCTAAGAATCCAGTACAGGCAAGAAGAAAGAAGAGTGAAATGAAACTGTCAGCTAAAAAGCATCTAGAGAGCCTATGCATGCACGAAATGGCCAAACTAAGCACCAAGTGGTAGATCTGTGATCAGATTATTTTTATTTCTCTCTCCCCCCCCCTTTAAAGTATTTGCAGAGCCTGCCAGCTTGGACAGTGGAAGGGAGATACAGTGGTACCTCTACTTACGAATAACTCTACTTATGAATGTTCCTACTTACGAACAGAGCTCCGCCCGCCATCTTGGATGCGGTTTAGATAGGATTTTTTCTACTTACGAATTTTTAGATAGGGTTGCTTCTACTTATGAATTTTTTCTCCCAATGCATTCCTATGGGATTCGACTTACAATTTTTTCCGACTTACGAATGTGCATTCGGAACGCATTAAATTTGTAAGTAGAGGTACCACTGTAACCATTTCCTTAGGTCACTTCCTTGATCCACTCCAAGGCACCACTTTTTTGCACCACTGGAGAAAGCCACACAGCTACCTATGGCAGCAGTATATTCTTGTGTGTCTATTTATTATTATATTTTCAATTTTACATCCCAGAAATCCATCCTTCGTGAAACAATTTAGTAAATATATCTGAGAGTTAGCACTTGCACAGAAAAAGAACTGGACTCAGGGTGCATTGGGTCACATCATACCAAGAGAATAGCTGCAGAATTATTGCAGCCTGAAGATGTGAACAAGCTGCCCGAAGAAGCACAGTCAACCACCTACCCCCCTGCCTATCTTTTTAGAGCTAGCAATTGAAGGACTGACTGGGTAGCTCCAGGGTGTGATTAATCGGAGGAGGGTGAGGTACCACCTGCCTTTAAGGAGGCAGTGGTGCACCCCCCTCAAGTGGGCTTTTTTTGCACCCAGAAGTGCTAAACTACTATCACCCAGTGGCAACTATCTCTTAATTGGGCAAGATGCTGGCAGTCTAGCTTCAAACACACTTGGAGGAAACTGCTTATCTGAAGTCTGGACCTAATCAAGTCTGGCTTGAGGCCCAGTCATGGCACTGAAAGCGCTTTGGGTCTAGGGTTGCCAGACTCAATAGAGGACAGGGCTTCTGTGCCTTTAATTGCCCTGCTCTCTTTTGAGTCTGGAAACCTTAAAGAGAAACCAGCAGACCCTTTGTTTAATTTCCAAGCAAAGGGTCTGCTGGTTTCTCTTTAAGGTTTCCAGACTCAAAAGAGAGCAGGGCAATTAAAGGCACAGAAGTCCTGTCCTCTACTGAGTCTGGCAACCCTACTTTGGTCATCCTGGCTGATGACATTTGTTGGGAAAAGGTGGCAGGAGAGTGACTCCTAGACATCTCAGTGGCTTTCAATACATGGTTCTGCTCCTGCCTCCATTTACGGAAGAGGTAGTTATGGGAGGGCACCATGGCTTGTCTAAGAACAGAAACTAAGGTCCTGACAGAAAGGAGGTTTTTGAATGGGAGACTTTCTAGTTCAAAGCTTATAAAGCTACAGCCCTGTGCACCCATACTTGGGAGAAAGCCTGAGTGGACACAGTGGGTCCTAATTTCCAAATAAGCATGCTTAGGATTGTATACCAGCTATTACTGCCAGTACAGGTAATGTTTATAATAAAGGAGGGTTTCAGAAAGCCCCCTTTTCAAAGGGAAGGAAGGATGCATAGCTTCAGTGGAAGGAGAAGTAACTTCAAGTTTCCCCTTCTGCAGCCAGAAGCTTGAACTGAAGCTCTCCCTCCTAATCGGTCAGCTCTACAAACAGTATTTCTAAATGTTTTGGGTTGTTGTTTTTTTGCTGACTGTGACAGAGTCCATCATTTATAATGCAGGGAATTGTTCAAGAAAATGTCAAGGACAGCAAGTAATTAAGCCTTCCATTTCACTGTCAGAAAAGCCTTGTGTGAGGCAAGTAACATGATCCACTCTTGTCTATTGTCTACGGTGCCAGCTGCGCTGCCTTACTCCACCTGAAGCAAAACTGCTTAGGCATTTCAAGTTTTTCGGCTGAGCTGTCCATCAGGTCTGACAAGACTGAAACTTCATTCACCACACCCTCTGTGAGAAACATTCTGGGCGCTTCATGGAAGCAGGCATGCAGTCCTATAAAGGTTTTTGAAATGCTCTTTGTCTTGTGCGAAATAACTCATAACTGAAGACATCCTGTGCAAAGTACTTAGAATAGTTCTGTCAAGGATGACGTATTTGGGAAGGAGCTATAGACAGAACCACCTCGCTGAACATACTCAAGATACAGAAGGACTGGATGAAGTCTTAATTTTCTTGCTTATCTGACTTGGATCTGACCTGACACCCAAATTTCTTCCACGGGGGACTCAGAAAGACTTATTCTGAGGCGGTCTGCCATACTGGGCGAGGAAGATCAGCATTGTTTAGTAAAGTTGTTAGGCCTTTCTCACCACCATGAGAACATTGCCATGCACATGCCTTCTGCTCTGTGAACCTGACAAATGACAAGTTATTTCAGCTGTATCTACTAGAACAAAAACACGGGTAATGAAATTGCAGGATTCTTCTTTTAAAAAAGACACTTTTGACTCCCATTGATTTCAGTGGGAGAGATTACATCCTCAAGTCTCCTCTGTTTAAATTCAGTGTTGTGTTTAACAGGGTTGTATTGAAAGTATGATTTACTATTTTTCAGTCCCGAGGACATTATGTAATTGCTGCGCCACCACTGAAAGGGCCTTCTCTGTGGTGGCCACCTGTCTAGTCTAGTCTAACCAATGAACCTGGAATAGGACAGGTACAGTATATAGAAGAGGGGGCAAGAAGTAGGCGTGGAACTGGTGGAAGATAACTTCCCGTGTAAGTAGAGGTCTTCATGAAAATAGCACAAAGCTATTTGTGCAATTTTCCCTCTTAAAAATGAGTGTGAGGTGGGAATATTGCACATTTTCCCATCCATTGAGCTTTCTCAATGCTCCCTTTCTTCCAGCAGCGAATGTATGAACTAATGAACAGAATGGAAGCACACATGAAGGCAGTTAGTGACTGAAAGGATGCTCAACTTTACAGAGGACAGTCCCCTATCTGAAGGGTCATCCTGCCCAATTTAAAGAGCCATAAGAAGGGAAAACGGAGACCTTGAAGATGTCTGTCAACAATCAGCATATGGACAACAGACTGGGCAGGTACCCACCCCACCTAGTTATAGTGATCCACATGGTAGTGAGATGCACTGTATTTTTATTTGAATTTTAGTTATTTGTTCTACAAGTGCATCTATCCATATAAATCTGTGCATGCAAATTTTATTTAAATTTGTGTAATGCATTGCCTCTTTTTGGAGCGAAAAATTAAACCCTTCCTTATCCAGCTCCACGTCCTAATTGAATCCTCCCTCTCCCAGTGTCTGCCATTAATGTCTATGGGTTAATGGATCAACTACATTATGTCTACTTTAGCTCGTAGTCTAAACATTTAAGTTACATAATCGGCATTCACAGACTTTATCAGCCATTTTAGTTAACTTGTTTAACCACTGACACTCTGATTTCTTTGCACTCTTACTGATACTCCTACTTGAAAATGTAATTAGTCAGATGCAAGTGATGCTGCTACATGGTATTAATAGTGGGCGATTAGCTCACTGATTAAAAGATGTTATTATCATTTCATTTACATATCAAATTACTGTAGAGGCATTTCACATCTACAGAGGCAAAAGTGGCATTCAGAATTTAAGTTCTAAAATGAGACTTGTCTATTCTCAAACTCAAATTAGAAGTAATCCCTATTCTCAAATTCAAGTTAGAAGTAATCCCTTCTCATTTTGCCTAATTTCAGATGTTTGAGTGAGGCAGGCTGAAGTCTGTCACAGGAAAGCAGTTTGCACATGCTTTCTGTGTTTTAAATTGCAGCACCAGTCTGATCCTTACACCTATTTTCAAGGAGTCCAGGAAGAATGCCAAATAGCCAGATTTAAACTGGATATGGAACAACTGGATATGGTTCAAAATTGGGAAAGGAGTACGACAAGGTTGTATATTGTCTCCCTGCTTATTTAACTTATATGCAGAATTCATCATGCAAAAGGCTGGACTAGATGAATCCCAAGCCGGAATTAAGATTGCCGGAAGAAATATCAACAACCTCAGATATGCAGATGACACAACCTTGATGGCAGAAAGTGAGGAGGAATTAAAGAACCTTTTAATGAGGGTGAAAGAGGAGAGTGCAAAATATGGTCTGAAGCTCAACATCAAAAAACCCAAGATTATGGCCACTGGTCCCATCACCTCCTGGCAAATAGAAGGGGAAGAAATGGAGGCAGTGAGAGATTTTACTTTCTTGGGCTCCTTGATCACTGCAGATGGTGACAGCAGTCACGAAATTAAAAGATGCCTGCTTCTTGGGAGAAAAGCAATGACAAACCTAGACAGCATCTTAAAAAGCAGAGACATCACCTTGCCTACAAAGGTCTGTATAGTTAAAGCTATGGTTTTCCCAGTAGTGATGTATGGAAGTGAGAGCTGGACCATCAAGAAGGCTGATCGCCGAAGAATTGATGCTTTTGAATTATGGTGCTGGAGGAGACTCTTGAGAGTCCCATGGACTGCAAGAAGATCAAACCTATCTATTCTGAAGGAAATCAGCCCTGAGTGCTCCCTGGAAGGACAGATCGTGAAGCTGAGGCTCCAATACTTTGGCCACCTCATGAGAAGAGAAGACTCCCTGGAAAAGACCCTGATGTTGGGAAAGATGGAGGGCACAAGGAGAAGGGGACGCCAGAGGATGAGATAGTTGGACAGTGTTCTCGAAGCTACGAACATGAATTTGACCAAACTGCAGGAGGCAGTGGAAGACAGGAGTGCCTGGCGTGCTCTGGTCCATGGGGTCACGAAGAGTCGGACACGACTAAACAACTAAACAACAAACATTTGGCTCTTCACTTTGACGCACCTTTAACTACTACTTTTCTAGTCAGTGTCACACAATTTAAAACAAACATTAAAATACTAATGCAATAGCAATAGTGCTTAAATTTTAGCACAATTGTAAAAACTGACTTAAAAAAACCCCACACTGATGAAATTGTGTCCATAGACAAAATGGTTAACATAGCTGCCAAGTTTTCCCTTTTCTCGCGAGGAAGCCTATTCAGCATAAGGGAAAATCCCTTAAAAAAAGGGATAACTTGGCAGCTATGATGGTTAATGTCTCACTAAGGTGGACAGAACATAGGATGGAACACACACAGAGAATTGCTATCCTGGCTGAAATGTGAAGTCAGCTGCAATTCTGTATGTAGCTTAAGAGTGGAAGAGATAGGACTGGGCAGCATTCAAAGCTCAGTCTGGAAGAACACTTGTTTGTAAACACCTGCTTAACCTCTGCAGTCATTTTATCTCTATTATGAAGCAAAGCCTCTTGAACATTGCACTTTAGAACTTCAGTTTTCTAATACGGTCCTTGCCTAAGGGGTCAAGGAAGGTAACACCAGCAGAAAATGAAACAAAATAAAACCACACACAACAAAGGCAGTTACCCAATTAAATGAACATTATTCACTTAGAATTAAGTCTGGGATTTGGATGCCAGTATAAAGAGAAAAATTTAACGGCTCTTCCACAAAGGTTCAAAAATCTGACAGTCTTCTCAGGAAAGGGAATCTGTTACAATATTATCGGCAACCACAGATACTTTTTTTTTTCGCCTGTTCGGCTTTAACTTGGTGTGCTCAGACTTACTTGGCCTTAAAGGTCTTTAAGATATATTTAATAGTTGGTATAAGAAAATGTGTCCATTGGTTCATAGGAAGTAATTGTTTTTTGACTGATTGTACTGTGATTTTTTAGGGACGCAGGTGGTGCTGTGGGTTAAACCACAGAGCCTAGGGCTTGACGATCAGAAGGTCGGCGGTTCGAATCCCTGCGACGGGGTGAGCTCCCGTTGCTTGGTCCCAGCTCCTGCCAACCTAGCAGTTCGAAAGCACACCAGTGCAAGTAGATAAATAGGTACCGCTACAGCGGGAAGGTAAACGGTGTTTCTGTGTGCTGCTCTGGTTTGCCAGCAGTGGCTTTGTCATGCTGGCAACATGATCTGGAAGCTGTACGCCGGATCCCTTGGCCAATAATGCGAGATGAGCACTGCAACCCCCAGGGTCCCTTTGCCTTTACCTTTACTATGATTTTACTACATACTTCCTTTTGCTACTGTTAAAAACTAATCAAACTTTAAGGCATAAATATGGACATACTAAAGGTGGTGGGGCATCCCTGGTCAAGCATACCATTTGAAAACAAATCACACACTCCATACATATACCCCAGACACAACCTGGTACTCTGCATTAATTCATATGGAATAACTGGGGCTGGTTCAAGACCCTTAGCTGCCTGATCCGGAACAGTAAATGGTATTCAGTCATGGTAAACATTCCTCTCCTTTGGAAGGAAGGACTGGATAGACATGTAATAAATAAAGTATTGGGGTAGGGGCCAGGTAAGTCCCACCCCGTACAATTGAGCACATGCACCCTGCTTGAAAGGCAATGCCCATCAACTTTGTGATGATATATAATGAAAAGATGTTCAAAATAATGTTCATAAAAAACCCAGCAGCTTTTCTCTTGGGAATTATAGGGATAGAACTACCTAAAGCAGGGGTAGGCAACCTAAGGCCCGTGGGCCGGATGCAGCCCAATCACCTTCTCAGTCCGGCCCATGGATGGTCCGGGAATCCGCATGTTTTTACATGAGTAGAATGTGTCCTTTTATTTAAAATGCATCTCTGGGTTATTTGTGGGGCATAGAAATTCGTTCACCCCCCCCCCACAAGTATAGTCCGGCCCACCACATGGTCTGAGGGACCAGCCCACGGCTGAAAAAGGTTGCTGACCCCTGACCTAAAGTGTATAGAAACATATTCATGTATGGGACTGCCAGCGGCAAGAATGTTACTTGCCCCAAAATGGAAAGAAGTCGTCCCAGCAAAGGAAGAACAGATACCAAAACCTATGGAATATGCAGAAATGGCGAAACTTGCCGGAAGAATAAGAAATCAAGATAACAAACTTTTATTTTAAAAAATGGAAACGGTTTATTGAATATTTACAGATAAATTGTAAACAGATAAAAACATTGGCAGGATTATTGTAATAACCTGCAATTTCATAAGAGTATATATTTAAAGAAGATGAATAAATCAACAAATTAAGTTAACTTGGCTGTGCAGAAGATACTAAAAATGAATTTAAGTAACCACAGAAAGCGGGGAAAGGAAGTCAAGTTTTGAAATGTCAAAAGGATTGTAAAATCAGTGCCAATGTATAAATATGAAAAGTTTAAATAAAATAAAATTTAAAAAAAAAACTTTGTGGGGGGGGGCGGTACCCTCGAACATTCGGCTCCTGGGAGTTGCCTTCCTGGGAGGTTTTCTCCCACTGAGCTGCCAGGCGCAGCCCGGCCCCCTCCGCGCGCCTTCCCGAGGCTCCTCGCCGTCCAGGGTGGGGCCAGCGGGGCCTCAGCACTTTCCTTTCCTCCTGCGCGGTAAGGACGCCTGAGCGAGCCGGGCGTTGGCTCCCTCGCCTCTGGGTTGGGCCCAGGTAAAGGCGGAGAGAGAGATGTCAGGAGGGAGGGCTGCCGCGCAGCCTCTCCAAGTGTCCCAAGTCGCCAGGCGAGGGCTGCAGCAGCAGGGGGGCCGGAGGGCGGCGGCTCCACGCCCAGGCTTGCAAGTTGAGCAAAGAATCGCCCAAGGTGTGGCTTGGCCTCTCCGGTGCCAGCAGGGAGGGGACTGGCCCGTCTCCTCCTCTTCCCCAATCCCCGCCCGCCGCCACCATCTCCAGCAACGCCGCAGTTTCGGCTGCCTCCTCACCTGGACGCCGCCGCCGCCGCTCAGCACCACCAAGACCTGCGCCTCTCTCTCTCTCTTTCTGTTTTCCTTTAAAAGTTCCTACCTTGCTCTTCATTTGACCCCTCCCTTCCCCTTCCAATCCCCTTCCCCTCTTTAATGCCCAACCCCGGCCTTTGACCTCCATTTTGCCTCACCACCTTTGCACGCTTTCTCTTTCTCTTTTTTGGAGGGACTTTTTTGAACTCTGTCGCTTTTGGGGTTTGGCTGCCCGGAACTAACTCCGTGAGGACTTGCGCCTTGCGAAGGCTCCTTGCTGCCGGGCGTTGGAGGGAGGGGAAGAAAGAGAGCCAGAGGGGAGCAGCCTTTCGCCCGCGAGAGAAGTTCATGCTTTTGTTCTGAACAGTGGCTTTCCATTTCTGATTCTGAGGCACCCAAGTCTGAGCGAGCATCCCAGCCGCCAAGATGAGCATCAACGGATCCCACCCCAGGATCAACACGGTGGGGAGGATGATCAGAACCGACTCCGGGCCGGATATGCGCTATGATATTAACAACCATGCGATGCTGAGCGGCGGCGGCGGAGGTGGTGGTGGAGGAGGTGGTGGAGGAGGAGGGGGAAGCAGCCATACCCACACTCATAAGATGTATTACATCCAGAAAAACTACGGGGACATGAGCTCGGAAGGATACACGTAAGTGCACCCTGCCTAGATCTTCCATCCTGTTTTTTTCGTATTTTCCAGTTGGAAACAAGACGCACGCGTTAGGCGCGCATTTGTAGCTCGCTGTTGCTAACCCGAAGCGGTTTATGAAATGGTTCCCACCCTTGATTGTGATCAAAGCTCTCTGTATGTGAATAATAAATCCATCCATTCATTTGACGACGCCCCTACCCACTTTCCACATTGCACTTAATTTATTGGTGGAGAAGATAGTGGTTGCATTTGGAGTATTGACAAAGCCTCGGGGGCCTCTTAAAAAAAAGTGAACGCGCGGCGAAGTTCAGAACTTTTTGTTGCTGGTTCTCTGCAGGTTCTGTGTTTTGAAGTCTGGCTCAGTTGTTTGTTGTTGGATTTTAGAGCGCGGGTGGGGGGGGAGAAGGGGCTGATGAGAACTCCTTGCAAGTGGGGGGGATCTCAGCCCCATTGAAAACGTAAAGTTTCATGGCAGCTCTTGTCCTTATCTCTTACATGCCTTTGGCTGATAACCTCTGGCTGATAACCTTCTGGAATCCAGCTAAGTTTCCCCAGATAAGGATCCTTTGCAGTATAAGAGACTGACTTGTGAGTGGGAGTTGCCAGAAATCAAGGCTGAGAAAGTCTTCATCCTTACCCAGTTCTTTCAAGTGATACAACTGCTGAAGAATAATTAAATGTAGCTAGCTCTCCCTTGAGAAAGACTTTGGATTTATTGCCCCAAAAAGGGAAAAATGTGTTATATTTTCCTGTTCAAAAGGCACTGCTGTTTACAAGATAACATGCACCTGTGAGTCACTTCACACATTACATTTCCTATGAAGCTTTAAGTGCACCCAAAAGGTATGCCACAAATGTTTTCCAAACAAGCTGTATCACTCAGATTTATCAGGGAGCAGTGACTGGCTTCAGCGTCATGTGAATTGCGCAGTCCTTCACATGTGTAGTTCAACAAACATGCATGTAGTGGGAAGCTGTAGACATTTGTGACTCATCGGTCATGCAGGTTGTGTTATTTCTAACATGGAAGTGCATTCTGTAGAAGGAAAACCTTGACATATCAAAAAGTCCTTTACCTTGTTTTATTATTTACATTTGATTGGTTTTCATTTAACTCCGGCTCATAATGTGGTTTCAGTGGTGTGGTTGAGCTGTGGAAGAGGTGGACTGTGATGAGAGTGCTCTTGTGAGCATTGTTCTTTTCACTGAGTCTGATACTGTCCTGCACATTTTACATTTGGGGGGGGGGACTTGAGCTTGCAGATTAGAAGTTACCAACTTCTGAGGAATGTGTTTTGCAGTTCAAGTTCGCATAAATTTATTCCTCCTTTTCTGAGGTTCAGTAATTTGTTTTTTACTAGCTGGGTTGTAGTTTGTTAGACAGCTCAGAAAGGACTTTTCCTCTGCACCTTGGACACCTCCAGATTGACGTTTTACAGAATTGTTGCTCTTGACCAGGCATCCCAAAACTGCGGCCCTCCAGATGTTTTGGCCTACAACTCCCATGATCCCTAGGTAACAGAACCAGTGGTCAGGTATGATGGGAATTGTAGTCCAAAACATCTGGAGAGCCGAAGTTTGGGGATGCCTGCTCTTGACACAACCAACCTGCACTACTCATGGATTGATCCTGCTTTATTAGTTGTTCTGCAGTGGTTCCTCAAATGCTACCACTTTAATGCTCTCAGCAGGAACTAAAGTGCCGCAAAGGGGGGGGGACTCCCTTTCTTATGCAAAATTTGGGGATTTCAGCAGAAAGTCACTGGATAAGTACTAGAAATGAAGCAGGATGACTGTGGCAAAACTTTTCCAGGTACAAATCCAGGTTGCATATGGCTGCTCTGATTAGCATTATGAGCTCAAATCATCATGAATGCACAGTAAAAATGACACCTGGAAGCTATTCCAGTAATGGTGCCACATTGGTGTGTGGTGTTCTATGAATGTAAAAATTCCCAGAGGAATGTAGATAAGCTGCTATAGGAAACCAAGGACAAGCTGATCTGTCTGCATGAACGATAAAAATACAAGTCCACAGTCCACCTTGCAATGCAGCTGTTTACTTTTTCGGAACTTGGGCTGCACTTTCTGTGTGGGCGTGTATCCACAGGCAGCTGGTAAAACAGCATGCTTGTTTTCAAGTCCCCCTTCTGTGTTTGAAGAATCATTCCATTCTCATCCCCACCCCACCTCATAACCCTCGGCACTTTATTTCTTCTGCTTTGTTTATATTGCTCCCCCCCCCCGCCCCACTGAGAAACTCTCTGTTTCTAGTGTATCTGAAGAAGTGTGCATGCACACGAAAGCTCATACCAAAATATAAACTTAGTTGGTCTTTAAGGTGCTACTGAAGGAATTTTTTTATTTTGCTTCGACTCAGACCAACACGGCTACCTACCTGCAACTGGCTGTAGGCAGCTTAGCAGGGCAGCTTCACATATATTTTACCTATTTATTTGCAATGAGAAAAATGTTCTCTGTTTGGCTTATAAGCAGAATTAAAACAGTAACTTACAATAATGCAAAGTGACAACAAATCCAAAACAAACTAAAACTAGCAGCAGAGGATAACACCAGTACAGTACAAGTGATCTGAAAAGGACTATTTCAGATTGAAAAGCCTGGGAAAATAAAGTGTTCACCTGATGCTGAAAAGACCATAATGGATATTTTACATATATTGTTCATGTGCAATATATCGAGTTTGAACCACGTCATACATCAGAACAGTTGCAGTAGTGTATTTTTGTGTGGAAGCAAATAGAATCAGCATTTATGGGTCTTGTAGAAACTCCAGCAGAAGTGTTGTCTCAGTGGTATACACTCAGAATGTGGTATACACTCAGAAACCTAAACTCTTCTTGAAGTTGGGACACAACTTAATTCATCCTAAATTGTTAATTCCCGTTTTACAGATGGGGAATGGAGGTTGAAAGAGTGAGTTAAAAGTACTGAGTACTGAGATAAATGGGGTTAAGTTCCCACGTCTATTGAAGAATGCTTCATGCAGTTCTTTCTAGTGGTACAATTCTGGAGCTTTCTGGGCACAGTTCTTCCCTTCTAGAAAGTAAGCCTTAACGACCTTGGAAAACGTGATTAGGATTCCCTATATATCTGGGCATTGTATATCTGGACATTCAACCACCCCAGGCTAGCTCAGCAACAGCTATGCAGAGGCAAGATAGGATTTAGCATATGCAGTACAATCTGTGATCATGGGCAGAGGTACTCTTGTGGATGTGGAAAATGGCAGGAATGCAGTAGGTTAAATATTTGGCCAGGCTCATGAATTTCACCTGTTGGATTTTTTACCTGTCATGTAGCTGTTTAAGTGCATAGGAGCCCTGAAGCAATTAAACCTGGTAACCATACACAGGATTCCAGGAACTTTTCCTCTCCATTGGGTGTTGAAAAGTTCAGGGCTCTATAAGTATAGGTTGACCTTAGCAGTCATGGTTCAGCATCTCATTATTACACTTCCTTTTGTGTAGGACTGAACAATTGAAGGTGCTCTGAGCTGTTCCATCTTTTTTTCCAGTTTACTGCTGTTGCATATCAGCTCCTTGGTGCTTGTGTGGCTGAACAGGGCCACCATACAAGCACGTTGATAAATAAGACTTCAGTCCTAACTCCGCTTACCATGGAATAAGCTCTGTTGAATCCAGTAGAACAGGCACCCCCAAACTGCGGCCCTCCAGATGTTTTGGCTTACAACTCCCATGATCCCTAGCTAACAGGACCAGTGGTCGGGGAAGATGGGAATTGTAGCCCAAAACACCTGGAGGGCCGAAGCCTGGGGATGCCTGCAATAGAACTTGCTTCTGAATAGACATGGTTAGGACTGCAGCCTAACTGAAGGTATGCAATAGATGTGCCTGGTTCATTATGACCCTAGTTTGATTCCCTGTATAAAATGCTGTACAAGTAGATATGCTAAACTATTTATATAATTTTGTACTTTTCCTGTTGCAGAACTGGAGGCTAAATTTAGGGCTGGTTTCCACAAATTTAGCGTCTTGCAGAACTTTTATTACAGAAAGTTGAGTTACTTGTGAGTATAATTTGGTGCCTAAATTAAGAAAGGAATGCTGGCTCTGTATTGTTTCAAAAGGATCTGCCCACTTGTTTGTTAATCAGTGATTTACTAGTTAGAACTGCACATAGTATTGCAAGTTTCGCAAGCTTCTTGTATTTCACAGGTTAAACCTTATCTGGGCCCAAATTGGAGTCTGATTACATGGCAGATTTACACCCTTGTCAGCCCAGCAAAAGCTGCCAGCAATTTAATTACTATCCCATGTAACCTCAGAAGAATATTTCAAGATAGACGCAGGACTAGAAACCTTGCTTTTGTCTTTAGTGACAGCATAGTTTATCCCATGAATTCATCCCATGAGTTCCCTTACTGAAAGTAGTTCAGATTACCGTAGATTAGTAAACCTGGTAGCAGAGGAAGTGCATTAGGCAATAGAAGGCTGTAAAAACAATAGCTTCTATCCTTCCGACAACTAGTGACTTTCCTGGAAAGCATGCAGCATTTCAGAGGAGCACTTGTTAAACACAAAATTCAGTGCGCGTTTTCTTTATTTCTCTGTGTTCCCTTTGTGCCTGCAAAAACTTCCGAAACTTTGCACACTTCTCAGAAATTAGTCTTCAATATCAGGCGTTTAGCCCAGTTACTAATTTTTCTATGAACTGCATCCAAACAAATACTGCTTGTGTGTGTGAGAGAGAGAAAGAGAAATATGAAAATTTAAATGCAAAAGTGACGATACTTCCATCAGAGTTTCAGCATAGTTACCTTTGGGGCGGAGTCTTTGTCCTGCTAAGGCTTATTCTGTCGCCCTTTGTTCATTTTATTAACTAGTACCTTGCTCAGGTAGCATTGCCAGCCTCTCCCTGCCCCGAGGGGTTGAGCAAGCTGTCTCTGTAATGTTCCCAGCTTCTGTAACCCTGGGAACTGAGGAAGAGGGTGGTTTCTGTGGAACCTCAACTGACAGGGAATTACCCTGCTGCCCTCAGTTGCCAGCCTGTTTCTGCAATTCAATTAAAAAAAATTTTTTTATAACACCCTTAGCACTGTTTTAAACCAGCAATCCCTTTGAATTGTTCACACCGCAGAGCACAATAGCTAAAGCTACTCCCAGTAGGTTTGAGAGAAACCAAAGGTCTTTATATACCTCTAGCGCAGGCAGATGCAAACTCTGCCCTCCAGATGTTTTGGGACTACAACTCCCATCATCCCTGACCACTGGACCTGTTAGCTAGGGATTATGGGAGTTGTAGTCCCAAAGCATCTGGAGGGCTGAGTTTGCCTCTGCCTACTCTAGTGGTATTGGCTTCTGTAACTACAGGGTGGTGTTTGCCTCCTGTCGACACACAGTCTTTGCAAGTATTTACTCGATGAACATCAGCAGCACTATGCTATTTGTACAGGTGTGTGTCCACATATTATTTTTTTGCTCAGATCTTTAGCCAGTTTGATGTAGGATCCACAACAGTGATGCTGAATGAGATGAAAATGATGGCGCTCCATGTGGTAGAGCAGTGTGGGTTCCCAAAATGTGGTCCATGGATCATTGATGGGTCACAAGCCTCATTGAGGTAGTCTGTGGCATGTCCTCATTCAATGTCTGTATTGTTTTAAAATTGTATTTCCCCCCCCTGCTATGCAACATCTTCTGTTTCTTAATGTTGCATGCGTTTTAATTGTGTTAAAAATAGAATTCTGTGGAACGCGAATTGCAATACAATAAAATGCAAGGAGCAATAAAAAGACAATATTTAAAAATGTACAACATCTGGCAAAGCACATTACATTAGTGACAAACACCGTTGTAATAATTAAGAGGTCCACTAAGACCATCAACAATTTCCAGGCCTCCGTTTGCGGGGGGGGGGGGACTTTGGGAACCACTGTGATAGAGCATTGGATAATTATGATGATAAAACATGTCTGCTGAAAATTTTATGATTCTGTACTTACTACTTTAATTTTTTTTTTGTAAAATCCTGCCCTGCCCCATGTAGTTCAGATTACTCGCCTATTTTCTCTTAACAACCCTGCAAGGTAGGTTGAGCTAAGAGATAGTAACTGGCCTAATGTCACCTATTGATTTTCCTGGCTGTGTAGAAATTTGAACCTGGGTCTCTCTAGTCCAAACTCTTAACCACTACATCCCTCTCACAGCTTTCCTTCCTCACCATCCCAGACCCCCATTTAGGCTTGAAAACATCTGTCTACTGACACCAGCAGAAGGTTATTTTCAAGCCTAATTCCAGCATGTAGCTTCTTGATCTCTTTATCTGGTGCTTTTATAACAGGATGGCCATCTTCTGCCAGGGGATTTTCTCCATCTTGCTGTTTGGAGGTACAGAGGTTTATAGAATAATTTGTATGCGTTATCTTAGAAATCCTACCAGTGACATATACTGAGGTCAAGGTTATTAAGTAGCTTGCATCAGGTTACCTAGAGAGTTCATGGCAATATTTACCTGGGGATTTCCTGCCTCACAATTCGCACTCTCAATCACCAAGTTACCACTGTTCAATACCCCCCCCCCCGCCCACCGCTGTAACTGTTTCCTTTAAAGTTGGCCTGCATAAGGTTTCCAAGTGTATGGTACTTGCATTGATACTAACGATCATAACAGCCGCTTCAAAATCTGCTGTAGCAAATGTCCTTCCAATGTAACTTGCACAGGCAAGTCGGAATAGCAGACTGAACAGTCATGCAAAGACCAGAATTGCAGCTTATTTTTTTTAAAAAAAAGAAATTGGGATCTTCCTATGTCTCAGTTTTCAGAGCCCTGCCCTGTGTGAATAAATATACCAAGTCTCTTCTTTGCTAATAAAGGAAGGCTGCCACCCCATCGCAATATCCCAAGTTGTGCGTTAGGAGTGTCCTGTATATGCCGTGACTAATGAAATGATCACACGATAAAAAGCAAAGAGCAGAAGCTGCTTGCCAAGTACACTTCAATTGCACAGAGCTAATTATCGCAGGTGGGTTAGCTCAAGAGAGGGAGAGAGAAATGATAATAATAAAATAAACCCACTAGAAGCAAAGAGTGCTGCAACACAGTGAATCTTTTGACATGAGAAACTACCAGAGGGATAAGCCTCTTTGCCACAGACTCTGGGAGAGCTGCACATTAAGCATTGCCCCAAAGTTGGGTGTGCTGAGGCAGCATGCTTGATGCCCAAATATTGTGTCATTAACTGTGCGATGATTCTCTTTGAAGTCAAATGATATGGGGTACACAGTCCTAAAGGAGTGAAGCCAGTGTGTCATAGTGGAGAGGCTGCAATACAAAGAAGTCCTGTGTTCAAATCCCTATTCGGGCCCAGTGCAGATTTTTAGTCTGCTACTCTCTTAACCATGGCAAATGGATCAGAAGTAGGTTGTGGGCTTGTATAAGCCTCCTTTCAATCACCATTCGGTATTACTTATGCACTGTTGCTAACCATGGTGAACACTTAAACAGGCTGTTTCTTGATCAAGGTTTTGCATGCCGACTTTAACTCTCATTTCAAGGATTGGTTGAAAGAATTGGGAACCATAGCGATAGTTTGCATGTAATGCTGAACCTTGGTTAAGGAGAACAAAGCAAGGGGAATTAATGCTGGAGAGTGACTATGCTACAGTAGGAAAGTGCAGGGAAAGTACAGTGGGGGATAACGTCACTGGATAATCCCTGGGAAGATTAATGTTTAGTTTTGCTGTTACGATTCTCCAAAGCTAGGAATGGGCAGTGTTTTGTGTGACCTCAGGCTGTTAGCATTTTAAAAAGGAAGTAAAGTTCTTTACGATTGCAGAGGCAGGTTTGCCTTATTTATTTATTTATTGGAGCAATTTATTAATTGCTTCATTTTTGGGGGAAGTGGTCTCCAATGTATAAAAGGTATAAAATTTGTAATTTCCCAAATAGCCTCCAACTTATTAAAAAAAACAAGCAAACAGGCTGCTTGGCACATTCCTGGGTTAGTTTTGAAAGGGACAGACATTGGATCTGTCTTATTTGTGCCATTTAACCTTTTAAAAGTTTAAGAAACAAAACCAATGGAAACCTAATCATAGCAGCATTCTGCAGCTGATGAGGAATGGGTGTGTGAACTCTTTCAAAATAGCAATTACTAGTGGTGTAGAGATTTACACTTGATTTTCATTTCTGTGCAAGTCGCATCCAACCACAGTTGTAAATGCCAGCAAAATTTTATTCTGGTGTTAATCTTTTTGGTGTGGGAGTATCCAATCTTAGGGGGCAGTGAAGTTCACAGTTGTGTATGTTTAAGGTCGCTTTGGGATTTTAAAAATGAAAATAAGCGTGTGGTGGATCATGGCTTTGTGAACAATAGATAACTGAGACTCTTTCAAAACATCTCCACCAGTTTTGAAGTAGGTATCATGGGCGATTTAGACTGGTGGAGTGTGGGTAGGAAACGTGGCAAAGATAGGGATTGGTTGAAATGGTATTTGCCTTATTCCATAGCATAGAATCATAGCGTTGGAAGGGACCTCAGGGTCGCCTTGTTCGACCTCTTGGAATGCAGGAATTCCAACTAAAGAATGCCTGACAGATGGCCATTCTACCTCTGCTTGAAAGCCTCCACCGCCTTCAGAGGTAGTCTGCTCCACTGTCGAATAGCTCTTACCCTCAGAAGATAATTTTAAATCAGATGTGTGTGGCAGGTACTTTAGGGGAGAATCTTGGCAGACCTTAGAGCAGGCATAGGCAAACTCCAGCCCTCCAGATGTTTGGGACTACAATTCCCACCATCCCTGACCACTGGTCCTGTTAGTTAGGGATGGTGGGAATTGAAGTCCCAAAATCTGGAGGGCTGGAGTTTGCCTATGCCTGCCTTAGAGGCTCTCAGTGGGACAGAGTGCATTGTATGATACACTTGACAGAGTGAGGAGTCCTGCCCTCAGTGATCCACGGCGTTTCCCCCAGCTCTTTCTATTCGTTTTGGAATTAGAGCATCTCCTGAAATGTTCTGTACCTCCGATCTCATATATTTACCACAGTGGTAATACGTTGCATCCATATACAGAAAAATTAATGCACATAATAACAGCTTAACTCCCTTTTTCTCTACGCCTTGTAGGCTGCATTATTTCTTTAAGGGCCACCATGTGTAATTAATGTCAGAAGTTACTGTTGCCTGCATTACCGTATCTCCAAGTGATGCATCAGTGACTGTACAAGGTCCTTCAATGATTTAATCGTGGCACACGGTATTCCCCCCCCCCTTTGCATCTGAATTTCTTTAATCCAGGGTGCCTTTCGTTGTAACCCCATGCTTGTTCAGACAGGTTGGTTGGGAGGTGAAAATAGAAAGCACAATTCCTTTTTTCACATGGGAGAATTGCTTAATTATTTAAATATGAGCAATAAGAAGTCACAACTAATTCTTGTTATGCACGTGCTCATACACACAGAGAGAAGTAGCTTATCTAAAAGTAACGCTTAAAAGTAATTTTTAACCATTCTTAATATTTTAATAGTAGTCAAGAGTTTTCCTTGTGGGGCCCCACCTGAGTAATATTGCCCTGAGGTTTCTTCCTAGGGTGGTGTAGAGTTTTCTGCCCACCCCGCCCACATCCAAGGAAGGGTGTGTGTCTGGGTAGGGCTCATAGGCAGCCATTTAAGAGTTTGCAATCTAAATAATAATTAGGGCCAGCTAGTGATCAACCTTTGTGCGAAAGCGTAAAAAATGGGAGGAGTCCTATTCCCATTTACCTCAAACTCAAAACGGAGCATACCTGGGCGTGCATTCTCACATGCGCACACTTTGCTCTGATCCTTTTCGTACAAGTTGGGCAACTTCTGTACATATAGCTGAATGAATTGGACTATCCACATTCATGTTAGCTGCCTCATGCAGTAAGCCCAAAGCACTTTGCTGAGCTAGGCCCAAGTGTGGAGCAAAAAACAGTGCTGTTTTTGGGGGGACACTCTTTTCTCTGTGACACTCGAGATGCCTGGACTGTTTACAAAGGGACATGAAAAATCTGATGGGTGGCTGTTGCTGAAAGGATGCAAAAGTTGTTGATTTGCAAACAGAAAATGACACCTGGCAGTTGGAAAATGCATGCAGGGAGAGCGGTTGCAAATGAATATTTTCATTATTTCAGCAGAGGTTTTTCATTTACTCCCCCCCTCCCCCAGTGCAGGAGGGGGACGTACGCAAAATGAATTGAAAGCTTCCTATGCTTTCTTCCAGTCCCCTATCTGAATTCTGGGCCAATAAACGCCAGTCTCTTATCTGAATGCTGGATCAACAAATATATATGGTCCTTCCCATAATGCCCTTGCCCTGAGCTGGAGGGAAGACCATTTCCTCAACAATAATTGCGAGCAATCTACTCGCAAAGCCTCCTGACAACCCTTGATCGATCTCTACCTACCCTTTAGGAAGCATGCCTATGAACTTCGCTTTATGGCTCACAGTGGCATCAAGGTGCATTATGGACACTGGAAGGGTTTACGTTTCCATGGGAGAAAACAGGTGGCTGCTTGTGCTTCTTTGGGGGTTCACGGACTTCTTCGGGGGGTTCACCTCTCTGCTTTTTCTCCTCTGCCTACTTCAAGGGTTTTGTCTAAAGTGGGAGGATGGGCACGAGGAGTATATAGACTGGAGAAGGCATCAGCAGGAACTCTGCGTACACAAGGTCACATAGGCGCCATGTTCCTCCTTAGAAGTCTTCTCCATTTGGCCTGGAAGGCAGACTTGACAGAGCCATGCCCACCTGTGCTTCACCTGGCATCTTACGATGCCATGCACTGAACAGGTGAAGCCACGACACCCAATTCCAAAAGAAGAATCTGGAAGACTTAGGAACCCTGCTTGAATATGTCGTTTCTGAGTTTGGTTCCTTTTTCCGTCGCCCTGCACGGCAACAATGCAGCAGTGTTAGAAACTGGCATGGAAAAACTAGGAGCCAGAGGGCTTCTGGGACATGGGTTGTGGGCGCCGAAACGGAATGTCTAGTCACCGGGCGAGGCGGGCGGATAGCAAATCTATTGAAAAATACCGCCACAGCAACATAGTAAATGCTAGAGTTCCACCGGTAAAGGGCACACACATCCTGCTGAAATGGTCACAGTGCAAAACTGATATAGAAAAGTCAGGCCTTGGGGAAAAAATGACTATTGGACATCTTTCTTAGGCTGAATCGCATATGCACATGTAACAGCACGTGAAAATGATTATGGGTTGCACTCAATGCTAGTTGTCAGAGTGGATTTGATTTATATCAAATCAAATTGATTTAAATCACAATTTAAATTACTAGTCAGTAAGACTCAAATCTTTTTTTTTTTTACAGAAAGACTCATTCTTGCTGGTATAATCTTAATATTTACAACCAGATGAAGGTTTCATTTTTGGAATAAATTTTCAGAGTAGTTTTTACAGTTTATATCAAAAATTTCTGATTTGGTTATACTATTAGAAATACATAGACAGATAATTATGAAATCGTTGTGAGGTTTAATAAGTTAACTGTTTATATTTGGACAACTTTTCTGCTGTACTTTATTGGAAGGAGAAAAATAATCATTTCCTTGGTAACAATTTAAGCAATTTATTTAACCAAAACAATAACATTGTAGCATATGTATCCATGTTTGATAACTGATGTGGTTAAACGTTTTTTAAAAAAACAAACAAAACCTTAGACTGAGTTTTAGCACACATGAAAAACTTAAAACAAATCCTTATTTCCTGATGAATAGCCTTTGGACTATAATGTAACTTTAGAAAACTATCTTTTGAAATATTTTTTCACCAAAAGCATTTTATTTTAAAAATCCAATTTAAATAAAAAAAAATCCAATTTAAATCAATAAAGCTGATTTAAAGAAATAAATTATTTTATTTATTTATTTATTTTAGAAAATCATTGATTTTTATCCACCCTGGTTAGAGTAGACCTGTTGAAACATAGCTCACTTAATTTCTGTTTCTTTTTTCCTACTCCTTTGCTTCGTTCGATCAGACATAGAGCCTACTTTAAATCAGGAGGGGCAGCCCTTGCTGTCATATGAAGAAAGTCATTTAACAGGCCGCAAAGTTTGGCAGATATTAAAAGTATTGTGCATTTGAACAGCAGTGGCTGTTTTGCATGTGCCAGTTGTCACTTGATGTTTAATTCATTGCTTTATGAACTTGCATGTAAATCCATAATCGCATAGAAGTCACTAGGTGAACAATTATTATTATTATTATTATTATTATTATTATTATTATTATTATTATTTATTATGGGAGCTCTTGAATCTGAGTGCACAGGATAGAATTTAGCCTACACTGCAGAAAATAATCAGTACAAGTGAATGTACTTAGCCAGCTGGATTAGGCTTGGAAGTTTGTTGGTCTGTTTTAATAGAGGTGCTTCCATTTGGGAAATGCCTGAGCTTGTTGGAGAGCTCTGATGCCATCAGCGAGGTGTGGCTCCTAGTTTGCAGCACCTCACCCATAGACTACTAGTGCAGGCTTGCACCTGTGGCTGAATCCAGCATGACCAAACACTTGCAAAGCAGCCTCTCATACACAGCTATCCTTTGTGTATGTTATATATAAAGCGGCCTTTGAAGCAGAACCCCCCCCCCCCTTTTAACAGGGAGGTTGTTTCAAACTGCACTTTGCTCTGCTTCTCCTATAAGCAGGCTGCAGCAGTCTCCCCCCTGCTGCCCCTAAAAGAAGTAGGCAAGGGACTTTAATCTCTGCTCATCAGTTGATGAGCAAAGATGGAAATCCTGTTGTCTAGGCTTTGTGATCCTGTTCGCTGCTGCGAACTGAGGAGTGCAGCCAATGCAGGATTAAACCCTATCCTTCCACCCATCAGCTGACAGAACCAGTGACATCAGCTGGTGGGTGTTTGGGGGAAATAATAATAATAATTTATTATTTATACCCCGCCCATCTGGCCGGGTTCCCCCAGCCACCCTGGCCTGGCGAGTTACGTTAGACAGGCCAGAGGTTCCCCAACATGGTAGCATACATTTTTTTTAAAAAAAAGTTATCCAAAGCTAGTACAGTAGTCTCTTCTCTACTGTACTGGTACATTTTACCTACATAAAAGGAGATTTTCTAAGCAGACTACATTACTAAGCTATTCCTGTTAGAGGCACGATTTCCAGAATGTATTTTTCTGCCTTGAAAGTAATAGAATTGTAGAGTTGGAAGGGACCCTGGGTTTTTTTTAGTCCCACTCCCTGCAGCAGTGCAGGAATCTCTTGCCCAGCGTGGGGCTCAAACACATGACCCTGAGATTAAGAGGTCTGCTCTACTGACAGAGCTATCCCAGCTCAGTCTTCCAGTTGACAATACAGAATTCCAAAAGATGGTTCTCTTGGACTGTTATCACTAAGGAATCATTGTGTCTAAAAAGACAGATTAAGTCCCAGGTACGGAAATCCTCTGATTATACTGAACGTGTTTTGAGCTCTTGGGAATACTTACCAATGGAAAGAACCACATTATTGGGTTCCAAATCCACTCTGATCCCTTCTCTTTGGACGTATATAATCCCAAGCTCCCAAACTGTCTCTGAATATCTTGTTCAGGATAGGATCAGTTTACTTGGGAATACAGTTCTGGATAAAACTTCAGTAGTGGCAGAAGTTTACGTTATGTGTTGGCTTTCTTCTTATTATTACAAAACCTTGTCGTGCCTGGGCCCTTAGGCGCTGTTACATAAAAGGCTGGTTGGCAATACCCTCACCAAGATGCCACATACAGTATATAAATCTGGAATAGTATCTGGTTTTGTAGATTGGTTGAGAAAGCAAGGTCTGGTCTGTATTCTCTGTCTGGTTAAATATCCATAACAGGTTCAGAATATCAGGTACAGGCTTCAGCTTGAGTATTTATCATCATCACATCATCACCATCATCAGTGCTCTTGATGCTTTGTAGTATAATGATAAGTAAACCCCTTTCCCTAGGTTCTTTTAGCCTAAATGTAGACAGTTAAGGGAGGAGGTAATAGAGGAGTTGGCCAAGGATAACAAGGGATGGGTACAAAATCAAATACAGAGGTGTGTGCTTTGGCTTCATTTGAAATGAGATCTCAGTCCAGATTTCACAGAAGAAGGAGGGATTTGAAGGAAGACATCTGGTGTCATATATAATTCTGGAGGAATTTACAGAATGATGGGTAAGAAGGGAGAATGGACAATTTTGCAGAGTATTCCGACTGTCCTGGTGGTCTTGTTTGTTTCTAAGCTAGACTAAGAATGTCTGTTTCATACACCATTCACCATTGTTTCATTGGCAGAATGGCAATCACAAGCCAGTTGGTTTTTTTTATACTTAGCTCACATTCCCACCGTGGTTTTTATGAGGCTGCAGACTCAGCATTATAACTCTTGTGTGTGACACACACACAAAGGAGGGGCAAGTGTATCAAGGAGAATCTGTGAAGCTGCACAGGTTACAACACTTGTAATTTGAATAAGGTGTGCTGCTTGCCTTTGGAAAACGCGTTTAAAATCCATGATTAATGACATCTGTGTGATTAATTCGCGGCCTCTCTTTCTCCTTCCCTCAGCCACAATGGAACCGGCACAATGTCCAGGCGTCAAAACACCATTCAAGACCTCCTGCAAAATTGCTCCGATTGCCTCATGCGGGCCGAACTCATAGTGCAGCCTGTAAGTTTTCTTCCATCGCTGAACCTATAGGAATGCTAACCTGGATGAGATGCTGTTTCCCTGCTCTGAATGAGCAAGCGAGAACGCAGACCTCGGAAAAAGTGCTGTAGAACAGTTTATTACAGGGGTCGCCTGCTTTTTAAGACTTGTGTGCACATCTGGCTTTTTTTGAATATGTGCTGTGGGTCCCACTCCCTCTGGTCACTTCTTTCCCCACTCCCTCAGATCAGCTGCACTCTCGTGAGATGGGAAAATATAGTAAGTGCACACAAACGTAGTTTCATTTTTCCAAGGTAGGATTCAGTAGAATTAACCAGTAGAGTAGAAAGAGTGTCGTCCTCAAGTTCAAGGAGAAAAGATATTATCTTATGATCAAGGGGGAGTAGTTGGGGGTCGGGGAGCTCAGGGGCTTTGTAGACACCAAGAGGACGCTTCAAGGGTTCCGTTGCACCCATGTTGCTGACCCCCCAGTTTATTAGGAAGAGAGGTTCTGTAGCTTAGTGGTGCAGCACCTGCTCTGCAAACTCGGAAGGTTCCAGGTTCAATCCTTGGTCTCTCCAGTTACGAGGGATTAGCTAGCAGGTGATTGCAGAAGATTTCGAGACCTGATACCTATCAGATTAGGCAGTGCTTGTCACTTTTGTTTCTGTACCTGGTGTAGCTTAGGCATGCTAATAATGATAATGGATAACAGCAACAATCAATAATACACTACATATTTTTCAAATAGTAGCTGTTTCATGGGTTTCAGTGCATTACTGACAGAAAAATACTGGAGTTTAGAACATCTTACACATGTTGCCTCTTGCTATCACATTCTTTTTGCGGTGGTGGGGATTTGAACTAAATATGGTGATTTTTGGTTTCTTTCCTCTCACTTAGGAGCTGAAATATGGGGATGGTATCCAGATTAGCAGGAACCGAGAGCTGGAGGATTGTTTTGCTCAGGCAAACGAGCACATGGACATCCTAGATGGGCTGATCAGAGAGATGAGGCAAATGGGGCAGCCCTGTGAGCTGTACCAGAAAAGGTACCACATTCTGTTTTTGTCTCCTGGCCTCCTTCCACAGAGTTCTAGTTCTTATATGTGGGGTTGCCTCAGTTTACACTTAGCATAGTCCCAGCTTCTGCCAACCTAGCAGTTTGAAAGCACGTCAAAGTGCAAGTAGGTAAATAGGTACAGCTCTGGCGGGAAGGTAAACAGCGTTTCCGTGTGCTGCTCTGGTTCGCCAGAAGCGGCTTAGTCATGCTGGCCACATGGCCCAGAAGCTGTCTGCGGACAAACGCTGGCTCCCTCGGCCTATAGAGCGTGATGAGCACAACCCCAGAGCCGTTTGTGACTGAACCTAACGGTCAGGGGTACCTTTACCTTTACCTCTAGTTGCAGACATGATCCGTTCCGGGGTGGGCCGTTCACACCCCGAAAAGTCCGCAACTAGAGCGGCGCTTCCACGCAAGTGCGGAATGCGATGGAACACCTCCACGCATGTGCGAAGGACGCAGAATGCTTCTGTGCATGCATGAAGCATGCAGAACATTTCTGCGTATGCACGCAGCAAAGCCCGGAAGTATACACTTCTGGGTTTGCCACATTTGCAAGCCGAAAAGACGTAACATGAACCTAACGCAACATGAGGTATGACTGTATTTCATTCTGTGGAACACAAAGCATGGATTTCCCCCTTCCATTCCTATTGTTTTCAAGCCAGGAATGTCATGTTCATTGCACTTATTTATTTGTCTTTTTTAAAAACAAAAACAAAACTGCAGAGAACAAGTTTTGTGGATCGGGCATCTAGTGCATTATCCTCATATTCCATTGCTATTACTGGGTGTTACCCAGTAAGTTTATAGTGCTGGGGAACATTGGAGGACTTTATCCCCTATTTTTCATTACAAGCTTATGGTGGCTCAGAGCCACCTCCTCCTCCTCCTCCTTTGCTCCATCTCTTTCGGCTTACAGCCCCTTGACGTTGTTCTCCTTCGTTGGCCTTTCAGATTGCTTCAGCTTCAAGAGCAGATGCGCGCCCTCTACAAAGCTATCAGTGTACCTCGTGCCCGTAGGGCTAGCTCCAAAGGTGGTGCCTTTACCTCCCAGAGTGGATCGGGATGGGACGAATACACCAGGCGTTGCACCACAGAATGTCTGAACTGGATGAGGCAGCAGAAGGTAAAGCTGTGTGTGCTTCGTGTTCTGGCTTTTGTTGTTGAGAAAGTGGAAATGCATTTTTCTCCCCTCCACCAACACCACACCAGCCGGTTATTGCTCTGTCAATTCAGGGAGCGGCAGGCGTGTCTCCCTGGTTTCCCGTCGCCGGTGTTACTGTGGCATGCTGGGAAGGGTGAGGTGGGGAGATTGGCGCAGTGCAGACGCAGTGACAGAGCCAATTCAGTGCTCCTGCCAAGGTGTCCCTCCCGGTAAGCCACAGCGACACGACTGCGGAGAGGCAGTCCCCTTCCTATTGTCTGCTCCTGGGCATGGCACTTTCCAGCCTCAAAATAACGTATCGGCAGCAGGAGTCAAGGGAAAGTAAGCCCATTCCATTCTCTTGAGTCTGTGTTGTTTTAGAACCTTCTGGACGCACCTATTGCAAGCTCAGAACATTCATCCAAGCACGGCAAAGATTAACTCTATGTACACAATACATTGCTACAGTCATCCTATTTCTGCATAAAGAAAAGGGGTGTGGAAAAATAATGGTTCAGACAATGACTGAAGAAAAAAAAAGAATACGGTGGACAGAAAAAGAAACGAATCTAAGATCTCATGTGTCTGGCAAATTGGAAAAGAAAACAAGAGACCTGCAGATACGGCAATAAGTCATTTGCTAAAGGGGCTTGCAGTTTATATTTATGGTGTGGCTTCTTTAAGATGACTATTTGAATGGCAGCATAATTTCCCTACCTGTTCTGCAAGGGAACAGGCACCCCTCCTATAGCAGCAGCAGTAGCAGCCTAGGAAGCCCTTGCAGTGTTTAAGCTGTGACGGAGTCCAACTATGGTCACAGTTTACCTACCACAAATGTGAAATGCTCTTTCCAAAGGAAGCAACGTCACATGCATGGGGCAGGAAGCAGGAGGGGATGACACACACAATCACACTATTTCTACATAGTCTGTAGGTACAGAAGGGGAGGTGGGCCCCCCCTTTTAAGTCCCTCCCCAAATACCTGCTGTGTTGTCAGCCCAATGTAAATAGGCTTCCTTACCTAGTTGCCTTCCAACTTTCTTATCATACCTTGACCTTCTCTGGCTTTGCATTCTGTCTGCAGAGCCCAAGTTACAGCATGCCAAAGAAATGTGATACGTAGGGAAGCCCTCCCGGTAGCTTTTGTTTTCTTGCCAGCGTTTTGTTTTACTTCCCTGTCTTGGAGATAGGAAAGCTGTGGGCTTCAGACCTGGGTTGGGTTTCTCTGGTGGGGCTGGGAGCTGGAAATGAGTCACCTTTTTCGCTCGCACACTTTGACAAACGTTCATTCTTGCTGCTGCTTTGATGGCTTTGGCTCACAGCGAGCTGAAAAAAGAAGAAGGAATAAAGTTCTTTTTTTCAGATGGCCGGCAGCCTAAAATGGCTTCGCTTGCTGGAGCCATTCCAGCTTCGCTTAAGCACAGGTGTGGCTCAGGGTGGTGTCTGCTGTGGTAGCGTTATTGCTGTGCTGAATCATAATTAGTTCTTTTAAAAAAAACAGCTGATACCTGATTTTGAAGGTAGAAGAGAAATATCCTACACCATTCGAATGGGCAGAACATTTTCTGAAACGCAGCTCAGCTCTCCCAAATGACTTTCTTGCCCAAGGCTGTTTAGTGTCTCCCTTCCTCAGTCCACTGTCTGCAAAATGGGAATCTGAAAGAGTTGGCATGTGAAAGAATAGGATAGGGCACACTTCTTAATACTGTACTTCGTATGTTATCAGTACTTACATATTTACTGGTCATCTTAATTTTCACATGTTAAAAGCAACGGTAACACATGCTAGCAAGGACTGTGTGTGTGTGTGTGTGTGTGTGTGTGTGTGTGTGTTTATAGAAAGAGCTAGTTTCAAGTTCAAATTATTACAAACTTTCTTAACTTTACCATTTAGAAAATATGAAAAAAAATTTTTTGTCATGGTGTGCATGGAGCTGAGGGCTGCAGGGCAACAAGACATGGTGCACAAATTTAATAGTATTTGGGCGATTGCTGCACTAATGTGGCTGGAAAGGGTGGCTGGATGGAAATTAATCTTCCCTGTAAAAAGGTGGCATAATAACTTGGCTGCTGCTCATCTGTAGCTACCTGGGTGACGCCTCCTGAAGTTCTTCAGTGCCTGCTCTACTGTGGCACCTAAGGTAGTTTGTTACCTTTCTCCCTGCCTTGAAGAGCAGAAAGGGACGTTGGGGAAGGCTTTAGTCTTTTTCAATTTGCACGACTCCTGTGAAATAGTAACCCCAAGCAATAATATGCCAATCAAGGATAACCACCTGGTAGCTGACAAGCCATGTCTTCCTTGCAAAGCAGCTCTATATAACTTTGCTTATGCACCATTGTTTTAATTTTGCTTCACATTGGCACCTATATAAATGAACCACTAAAGAAGATGCTCATTCTTCCTTTCAGTCTGAAATGGAGTTAGTAAAATGGGGGTTTGATGCGGCAGCTATTGAGCAACAAATTGCCGACCACAGGAGATTCCATAATTCCATTGGAGACTATCGCTGGCACCTGGACAAAGTCAAAACCGACCTGGTAAGATACTGATTCTGCTCCCTTGATTTTTTGCATAGCTGCCTGTTTTAAATTGCTAACTGGCGGTTTCACATCTGGTGAAATATTTGAAAGAGCCCTGTTTTAGCACTCCTGTGTCTTGCTTATTCAGAAGTATTGGTGCATGAAAGAGCATTCTCTCCCCCCCATCACCCAAACACACTTTGTGTGGTTGTAAATGAGTCTAACTTGGGGTCAGCAGCAATGTATCGAGGGGCCTCCATTACACATTTTGGTATTCTATCAAAATATTTTAAGTATCTACACCCACTCCTTTCTACACTCTTTCTGCCTCTGTTCTCTTATGGACACTTCCTGGGTTGGGGACCCTTTGCCCCTACAGGTGTTGTTGAAATTCAGCTTGCATTGGCACCAACCAGCATGACCAGTGGTGAGGGATGATGGAAGATGGAGTCCTTCAACACCTGGAGTGTCGCAGGTTCCCCATCCCTGATCTAAAACACCCTGTGTTTCCCACTCAGGTTGGTGTTAAGCCCCAACACGGTCTCCTTTGCCATTTCTGCTTCTCCTTTGGTTGCCAGCATTCCCTTGCTTCTTCTTGTTGAGGCATGTGGTCATTGATGTGGCTATTTGTGATATAAAGAGGCTCCCCAGGAAACTGACTACAAATTATTTCATCTTAAATTTTGTTTCTGCAGAGGCACCCTTGGTAAATGGGTCAAATTTGTAAGCTGTAGATCTTTATTCTTTTTATTCTTTTGTCTGCAGCGTGAGAAGGCTGCTGTTCATCAGCTGGAGGAGGAATATGAATATCTTCTGGTAAGCTAAAGAGCAAAGGCCTTGTTATATGCGCTTTGCCCTCTTAACAGTGGAACATCCTTTTGAGTCAGGGAAGGCAACTATGAATCCCAAGAGGATGAAAAATGCAGGTTCAGCCCAGTTATGGTGGAACTTGACCGTTCTTAGCTTTTATTTCAACAATTAATCCTTAATTATAAAGTTGCATCTAAAAACTTGTGGGCAATACTTGCTGAAGTATCTCTGCATGGCAATTTACCCTTGCCCATTACAGTCGTACCTTGGAAGTTGAGCGGAATCCATTCTGGAAGTCCATTCGACTTCCAAACGTTCGGAAACCAAAATGCAGCTTCTAATTGGCTGCAGGAAGCTCCTGCAGCCAATCAGAAGCTGCAGAAGCCCCGTCAGACATTCGGTTCCCAAAAGAATGTTGGAAAACCAGAACACTCACTTCCAGGTTTCAATCGTTCGGGAGCCGATTTGTTCAGGAACCAAGGCATTTGAGATCCAAGGTACGACTGCATTTGCATTTTTAAAAAATGTTGTTGTCATGGAGCAGAATGCAGATTTCCTCTCCTTTTTTTTTTAGTGCAAAGTATCCCCAGCCCAAATGGGGCAAAAGAGCATTGGGTGTGTAGCCATTTGCTTTCCAGAGCTCTGCCTTGATCCCTCTGTTTTGTTCCACAGTTTTGTTTGCACAATATGCTTTGATCCTTAAGTCTGAAGCTCATTACTTTGATGTTTTGTAGAGATTCTCCTTTGAAAGAATGGATCAGTTGCGCCAGCTGCAAAACATTATCCAGGCCACTAGCAGAGAAATCATGTGGATCAATGACTGTGAGGAGGAGGAGCTTCTCTACGACTGGAGTGACAGGAACACCGATATTGCCCGGAAGCAGGAGGCCTTCTCTGTAAGTTACGCTAAGACATCATTGTTCCGACAGGCTTTCCCAGCTGGATAAATGGGTCATTACCATAAATGCAATAAATAAAATAAAATCTCCCACGAGTGTCTACCTAGTTACAGTTTCAGTCTTTTTAAAAAATGTATTTGCTGGCCTGGGGTTTGAACTGTTTTTAATTATCTTCAGTGTAATTCTCCTTGAGACAGTTGTTCAGAAGCAATTAATGAATCAGTGATGACGATAATACTTTGTGTGGCAGGGAAAAGGTACGAAAGATATTTTGGGTGCTTGATTCAGTAAGGCTGTTCTTGCTATCATATAGCACAAATTAAGTCTGGAAGGTTTGCAGGCCTATAAACGTTATGCCACGATATAAATATGCTTGATTGTATTAATTCCATTGACATTAGTGGGCTTGACTAGTTTAGCTTCAATCAGTTACAAACCCACTAATCTTACTGTATGCTGGTGATATGACCTTATATGCATTCAACTTTTACTGTCATTCTTCTTCTTATTTTAAGGTTGGCCTTAATGCTTTTTCCTTTTCTGTATACAGAAACGCATGAGCCAGCTGGAAGTTAAGGAAAAAGAACTCAACAAGCTGAAGCAAGAATGTGACCAATTGGTGGCTAACCAGCATCCTGCCTCAGACAAAATCGAGGTATATCTTAAACTTTCTGCGTTCTTGCTCTGCTCTTTTTTTCTGGAGGGTGTGATACAAAGGTTCCACAGAAGTGAAAGGTACTGCAAATCAGATCCTGAACCTTGACATTTTTGGTGGATCAACAAGAGTCAGTGTTAGAAACAATGCAGGACGACCTGCAGGCTGAACACGCCACAGTTGTGACGATTCAAAGACTGGTTGCTCTGGTTGTGTGGGGGACCATTTTATAACCCTGGTTTACAACTACGCTTAGTGATGGGCCGCTTTTGGTGTCTGAAGTGGAGGGCCACGTTTTCCTGTTGGTTTTCCTTTAAGGAAGTCCAGTTCCTTTAAGCCAAGTCCTGTTTATTGTCTCTTCCTCCCTCCAAAGCTGTTTTAGGAAGTTTAAAAAAACCCACAAACATTTTTAAATTGAATTTTACAATTTTATAATCAACATACTCTATCAGCAAAAATCACATAGAAAAAAAAAACGTAAATCCCTCAAGCTGGTCTGTGACCATAATAAAATATGAATTATGAACATAAATCCCCTTTCACCGCTCCCCCCACCCAGCGACTTCCCTCAACTTCTCCTTCTGGTTCTTTTACTATTTTCTCATTCTGCATACTTTAATATATTTTAAATTCATACTCTTTTACCTAAATGTTCTATTATCATCTGAATTTTATGTCAAACAGTTGAAATCACATATTTGTTTGTTTTCATATCATTCTTCTACATCTTTAACATACATTTTTTTAGTTGTGTTTACTCAAACCCTGCTATTGAGTCTACCGGTAATTCTTTACAATATTTCTGCAAATATAGTATAAATAAATTCCAGTCCTTTTTAAAGTCTCTGTTGTATTTATCTCTTAATCTTGCTGCAAGTTTCTCCATTTCTTCGTATTCCATCATTTTAAGTTGCCAGTCTTGGTATCTTCGTTGGTATCTTCGTTGGTATCTTATCGTCCTTCCATCTTTGAGCTAATAGAATCTAGGCAGCCGTTGTGGCGTACAAATAAGTTCCTTGATTCTTCTGGTATTTCTTGTCCTGTAGGAATTATAGCTGTTTTAGGAAGTTTTGAGAGGTGTCATTGCTAGCTAGGTAAAAGAGATGAATGAACAGAGGATGAACTGTGATTTATTTACTCTTTAAATATATAGGCCTACATGGATACCCTGCAAACTCAGTGGAGCTGGATTCTCCAGATCACCAAGTGCATTGATGTTCATCTCAAGGAAAATGCAGCATACTTTCAGGTGTGTGCAGTAATCACAGATATTAGAAGTTGAATCCCAAGCATTTAAACTCTGTTTGGTTGTATAATTTTTTTTGGGGGGGGGGAGGATTCACAAACATGCAATATCTTGCATTCCAACTATTGGTAAGTAAGGAACGTCAGATTGTGAGTTTAGTTTGTAGTAAGGAAGGGTTGCTAAATAAAGCATCTGAAATTGGATTGAAGGTAATAGGCTGTCTTTAGCTTAGTTTCCTTCATTTATTCTTCATATAGCCATGCTCTTGGAAGGGGATTGTATTCATATGTTCAAGTGCTGCATTTTCTATTAATGCATATTAGTCCAGTGTAGATTTTACGAGTTCAGCATTACTAATCTCTTAAAAGTCTGTTGGATCCTACAAGACTATACGGAAATCTCATTCAGGGTCCACTGTTATCATTATGTACAAAAAGTATACTTCACACCTTTAATTTATTTTACACCATAGATTTTATCCCCACAACAACCCTGTGAGTTAAGTTACAGGTGAAACTCGAAAAATTAGAATATCGTCGAAAAGTGCATTTATTTCAGTAATGCAACTTATTATTTATTTTTATTTTTTCAAATGCTTTCTTTTGGAAATTCCACAGTAATAAAACAGATAGTTACAATACTACAAAAATAAACATCACTATTACATTTCATGAATTACATTCCATTTATAATTGACCCGCCTAACGACAAATAATTACAATTACAACAAATAAAGGCTTGACATATCTTGCTTTGCATGTCATGCATCTATCTCATATATTGGTTTCACCTTTTAAATTGCGTTACTGAAATAAATGCGATATTCTAACTTTCCGAGTTTCACCTGTAGACTAAAAGAAAGTGACTGGCCCAAAGTCACCCAGTGACCTTCATGACTGAGTGGGGATTTGAGCCCTGGTCTCTCAAGTGCTAGTACAACACTCTAACCACTATGCCCCACTAGTGTGATTAGATAAAGACAATCATATGTATGTTTGCTTTTTATGCATAGTTTTTTGAGGAAGCCCAGTCAACTGAGAGCTATTTGAAGAATCTACAGGATTCCATCAGAAAGAAGTTCATCTGTGATAAGAATATGTCCTTGCAAGTTCTGTTGGAGCAGATCAAAGAGTTGGAGGTATGGCTGCCACTGTGTTTTGAGATCCCAAAGCTTCTTTCCACTTCAGCAGGAAGGGCAGATTTCCTTGTATATGAAAGATACTTCGTTTGAATGACAGGCAGCATGAAAGCTCATTGTGGTTATGTGAAGCCATTGGGTGAGGAAAAAGAGAGGAGTTCAATTGCAACTTCCAGGCCTTCTTGTCACGCTGATGCGATTAAAAATGAGCAGCCTCTGCTCTGGTCTATTTCACTGAGTATCTTATGCTTCATATATTTGGGACTTCTGCAGCATTTTATGTAGTCAAGCAGAACTCCAGGAACTTCAGGTGGATTTCTTAGTTTTCTTTTCCTCTGTTAATGATTGCAGAACCCCTAATTTTAGAACTTGAGTTTATAAAGTTAGAGTTTATAACTCGTAAGAATTTATAGAATTCTAAAATATAAACTCTGATATTCTCAAAATGTTACCACTGAAGTCTACCGAGATATTAGTCTTAAATTTGAAGAGAATCTGGATTCGACCGATAGCAAATGAAGGTTGGTGTTGGTGAATGCGGTTCCTTGTTTATAAGTATTTTTTGCCATGACAAACTTTCTCTGTCTTTCTAGAGCGAGCGAGAGAAAATTATGGAATACAAGAGACAAGTGCAAAATTTGGTGAATAAGTCTAAGAAGATTGTCCAGCTAAAGCCACGGAACCCTGATTATAAGAGCAATAAGCCAATCATTCTCAAGGCTCTGTGTGACTACAAACAAGATCTGGTAAGAATCATGCTATTGATTAATTACTCAACCGTTGATCGTATATATTATAGATTTATTGGCATTCTCATTCCAAGCACCTGAGGCAGGCTACTGTGTATCTTCAGTTAAAATCTGCTTAAAACAGAACAAACGTATTGGATGATAAACCCGTTCTAGTTTCTTTTTTACTGCAGCTTGCTAAGCAGGTGCTCAGGTAGAAATGTCTTCAAATGTTTCCAAAGATGCATGGAGTTGAACTACATTCAAATCTATTGCTTGGTATAGCCCTCGTAGGACTGTGCCATTCCTGAAGGTTGGGGAAACTGCTTGCTTGAATGAAGTATGATGTGTTCTAAGTGCTACAGAGAACACCCTGTGATTGACCCATCAAATGGTAGATTACGGTGTTCTGCATCACACCGCTGGGCACAGAGGGCAACCCCAGCACATATTGCAGTAGTTTAGCCTAACAATTTTTACATGAGGTTATTTTATGCATAAAGGTAAAGGGACCCCTGACCATTAGGTCCATTTGCGGACGACTCTGGGGTTGTGGCGCTCATCTCGCTTTACTGGCTGAGGGAGCCAGCATACAGCTTCCAGCTCATGTGGCCAGCATGACAAAGCCGCTTCTGGCGAACCAGAGCAATGCACGGAAACGCCGTTTACCTTCCCACTGTAGCAGTACCTATTTATCTACTTGCACTTTGATGTGCTTTCGAACTGCTGGGTGGGCAGGAGCTGGGACTGAGCAACAGGACCTCAGCCCAAGGCTCTGTGGTTTAACCCACAGCGCCACCCGCGTCCATATATAAAAAGTTGCATGTTAATAGGAATGCATGCCAGCTTCAATCTCGTATGTCTAGGCCTCCGGGTATCCAAGCCTTTTTAATATGTGTATTCAGACCTATGAGTAAAAGTTGTCTAGTTCCAACTAATTACAGCAACTGAAAACTACGTCATAAGTATTTACATTGTCCCAGTGTGTTAATGCCTACCATCGTTTTCCCCTGCCTTTTCCATAGAAAACCATGCGCAAAGGAGACGAGTGCATTTTGAAAGACAACAGCGAACGTAGCAAGTGGCATGTGACTGGGCCAGGAGGAGTCGATATGTTGGTGCCTTCTGTCAGCCTCATTATCCCTCCCCCTAACCCGTTAGCTGTGGATCTGGCGACCAAGTGAGTTGTTATTCATAAGGACCTGAAGCCCATATTGCTTGAATAGTAAGTCAGGCCTCCCCAAAGAAGTACGAGTTCTTCCCTGGCTCCGTATGTTGTGTATCTTTGATGGGGTCAGAAAAGGGCCCAGTTGCGTGTAACAGTGTCACTGGGTGGACTTTGCGCTGAGCACCCATCTATATATTATTTATGGAACTCAAGGCCAGCGAGCAAAAATATAATTTTGTGTTTTGAGTGGGAAGTGCTGGCTGTGAGCAAGTCTTTCAGGAAAGGGGAACTTCTTAGGTGTTGTGGGACTCCAACTCCCATCATCCTGGAGCATTTGCCATGTTGGCTGATGGGAATGAGTGTTCAAGAACATCTGGAGGACCAGAAGTTCTCCATCCCTGCTATAGAACGTCAGTCTCCATTGTGTTGCAACAGGAAACCTTTTTAGAGAGTAGGTTTTCCCCACCCCTCAAGATCCCATTTTGCAGCCTTTCTCCCAGATTCTAAGCAAACCTAATACTGACTGGAAACAAAATTTTTGGTTTAGTTTAATTCAGATTTGTTTTAATTTGTGGTTATTCAGTACAGATTAAAAAAGAATAAGGTTCTTTCATATTTATGTATTCTTTGGGGTTAAATGAGGTCACATCATTAGTTGAATGTATCGCAATACAGTGGTACCTCGGGTTACAAACACCTTGGGTTACAAACACTTCGGGTTACAGACTCCACTAACCCGGAAGTAGTACCTCGGGTTAAGAACTTTACCTCAGGATGAGAACAGAAATTGTGTGCCGGCGGCGCTGTGGCAGCGGGAGGCCCCATTAGCTAAAGTGGTACCTCAGGTTAAGAACGGTTTCAGGTTAAGAACGGACCTCCAGAACAAATTAAGTTCGTAACCAGGCGCACCACTGTATGGTATCCAACCCACTTTAGCCCTGCAGTACCTAGTTTGGGAATTATTGCACAAGGAGCAAACTTCTAGCTCTCAATGCGCTGCATCAAAAAGAGTCCACATTTATATTGAAAACACTTGTGTTTTCCTATTTGGGGTTTTGATCCCTTACCTGCTCAGGACGCTCGTCTTCAGGTTGACTAGTAGACACTGATGTTGCTTTTCGAACCTGAGTTAACACATTCATTGCCCCCTTAGGATTGAGCAATACTATGAGGCCATTATGGCTCTCTGGAATCAACTCTACATCAACATGAAAAGCCTGGTGTCGTGGCATTACTGCATGATTGACATTGAGAAGATAAAGACTCTGACTATTGCTAAGGTGGGTGTTGAAATGACTTCTATAAAGTTAGACCTGGAGCTTTTTTCATAGTCTCTGCAAATGTGTGCTTTTCCTAACTTTTGATTATAAGCACATATATAAGAAGACTTGGGTATATGCATTATAAGAAGACTTGGGTATATGCATTCTGGATTTCACAGGGGCTGTCTGCCTTTTCTCAAGCCTTGTTTGTATTGATAACGTTACCGGCAATTCTGCGGTCGACTCTTGCTTTTGCTGACCAAGACTCTCCCTGTTTCCTTTTATCGGCTCATTCCATTGCCTGCAACCTTAAGGCTCTTCATTCTAACGTAAACCTCCACGGTTAGCTCATTTTGTCATTGTTAATCCTACAAATATAAATAACTCTCCAGAATACCCCTCTTCTGTAGTCATCATTCTGGAGGTAGGCATCAACTTTCTTTGGCTGCTTTTCCTTAAATTGTTTCTGCCTGTTCATTTCAGCTGAAGACCATGCGCAGAGAAGATTACCAGAGAGTAATAGCTGACCTGGAGATTCATTATCAAGAATTCATCAGGAACAGCCAGGGCTCGGAGATGTTCGCAGATGAGGACAAGAGGAAAATCCAGACTCAGTTCTCCGATGCTCAGAAGCACTACCAAACATTGGTCATCCAGCTGCCAGGCCAACACCAGCAGCGTCCGCAGCAACCAAATCAAGGTTGGCTTCCCACAAGGGTGGTAGTAAACACACCATCTGTTGCAGGGTGCAGCCGTGCTTCACATTGGAAGCCTGCACAACTTGCGACCCACTGAGCCAAATGCAGCCCACCAACCATGCATGCAATTCACCTAGGCTGCGGTCAATTGTGTGTCCCTCTTCCATGTCTGGGACTGCAGAAATACAGGAATGTCAAGTACATGCTGGGCCGACAGGTACCTGGTGAACTGCATTCAGCCTGACGCATAGTTTGTTGTCCTCTTCCCTCCTTTTGTGTCATGCCTTTTAGACTGACGGCCGGGGCTGCCTTGTTCATTACTGAGTTTATGTACGTAAGCTACTCTGGGAGCTTCAAATCTAGTTCAGTATGGCCTGCATTGACTAGCCAGGAACCCCAGGGTTTCTGAGACTGTTCTCCTCCAGCCCTACCAGGAGATGACAGCGATTGAACCTGGGTTCTTTTGTACACAAAGCATGTGATTCACCACTGAACCATAGCCCTTCCCCGTAGCTTCCTCATAGGTAGGCCTCCGCTTCACCAAAAGGCTTAATGGGTACACTTAACCAAAAAATAGGACATTTGATGTGTGTGTAGGTAACTGGGTGCTGACCGCTATAGGCAAACACCTTTTAATCATCTGGAACCTCGCCTGACACATGCCCAATCGCTTGCATGCTCCTTGCCAGGTGGTGGGGCAGGAGAAATGCAGGCAGACTTATTCAGCAGTGTTTACAAGTTGTTCCCTATCCACAGCGCATTGTTTGCCATGACGTCACACCACCTCGATTCACAGGGGTTAATTTACCAAAACCGAAAACTGACCCACTGGTTGTTTTCCCTTTCTTCCCCCCCTTTCTAAAACCAGTTGTGACAACTGAAGTCACTCACCTGGGCTCGTCCAACCAAGTCCAGAATCAGAAGCAGGAGTTAGAGAAGCATGAAGCCTGGATGCTTATGGAACTCCAGAAGCTCCGTCGCCAAATCGAGAACTGTGAGCTCCGCATGGTGCAGAGAACCATCCTTCAGCCAGACCAAGGGGCCTCTCAGAATTTGTCCATCAGAATCAATGAATTAGAGGTACGTGTTGATTTGCAGCGGGCAAGCATAGCATGGTTGTGTGTGGTTCTGACCGAATGAAACACAAGCATCCCAAATCGTCTTGATTCCCTCTTTCCCCACTCTTCATATTCTTAAGAAGCACCAACGGTGCCAAGATGAATTGATATCACTAGTATAATAACACTGGTGGCATTTGTGGCCAATCTGTTGTGCAGTGAGGTCACGAGATGACGTCTTTCTACACTACAGCAAGTACTATAGCAGCTACTAGGAGAGAGATCATAGCTCAGTGGTAGAGAGCCAAGGATCAGCTAATACGTGACACGAGAGCCGTTGCCCGTCACTAGAAAATACTGAGCTAGATGGACACAACATTATCACAATAAAACACCCACCAACTCTGCTTGTTTATAAGCAGCGCAGCACATTTAGTATCAGTCAGGGCCACCACTGAGAAGACCCTGCCCCTGTCAGTCCTAACAACTCTTTCCGGCAGACTTTTAAAAAGTATGCATTTATCTCATACAATCAGAATTTCTTAGCTTGCAAAGATGGCCATCTTTCACAGCTGGTGGATCTGGTACCTGCACAGTATGTGTGTGCAGAGAGCTTGGAAGGATAGTAGAAAGTTTTTGGGGATTTGTACTAGAAGTTGCTTATTATGGGATTGCATGCCATAGAGCAGTGTTTCCCAACAAGTGGTCCGCGGACCCCCAGGGGTCCGCGGGCTATGCCAGAGGGGTCCGCAAGATCACCTCCCCGGCCGACGGCAGCACCGGGCGGCGGGCGACGTGTGCGCACCGGGCGGCGGGCGACGTGCGCGCACCGGGCGGCGGGCGGGCTGGCCAGCGCAGCGCCCCCGGAGCCGCGGCAAAAGTGTAAAGGAGTCCACCACAGCCGCGCTGTAAATGTGGGAGGGGCTGACGCTCCCGACGTTCGGGAGACCTTTGCGCACAAGCACAGTGGGGCGCATGCGCACAGCGCGGCTGTGGACTTCGGCGGCCACCGCGTGGTGTTCATGCGCCCATGGTGGCAGTAAGGCCAAGAAAAGGCTGTGTGGCATGTAAGTGCAAGAAAGGAAAAAGGAGGGGGAGGCGTGCCACATGCTCTGAGTCTGAGCCATCCGTGAACGGTGAGGAGCAGCCAGGCAAGGCTGGAAGGGAAATAATCGTAATTCGAGGGTGTGGGGCATTCAACATGCAAAGCAATTGAAGAGTGAGAATTTGAGCCAGCTCACCACCACCTATTGCCACGCAAGGAAGAGGTTTGGGGGACAGGTGCCTCAATGTGGCACGGTTTAGCTGCTCTGCTGTGCTTTGGACTCTGCACTCACTGATGTCTTTTTCTTCCAATCTTGCTCTTTGGCCACCCACCCTTCCTTGCTCTCCCCCAACCAGACCCTCACTCTATCCACATAGTTTTGATGATGACTTTAAATATGGGACAAACTGCGTCCTGTATTAAATCAATAAGCGAGTCCGTATTTTAAGGTTTAGGTGGCAACCCTAGAAGTAGACCATGAATTGCCATAATCTACCTGGGAGGGGAAAGGGAGAAACTGGGAGCCTGGTTTCATCAGCAGTTCTCCACATAGGGCACTTGGCCTACTCCTACACCACCTTGCCAAAATATTATGCTTTCATTTTTGTTTGTCTTCATAGCTGTTTTACTGCTGCTCTTATCCGTCAGGATGCCAGGGTTTTGGCAGGATGCCAGGGTGTGTGTGTGTGGACTAAGGCGGTTGGCAGAGTTATAGTTATTTTAAATGTCACAATGGTTTTGCGGCTCCCAATTGTTGTTGTTTTCTTTCTTTGGTTTGGAACCTAATATTTCAGAAATAATGGACTCAAAGGACAGATTTAACTCATCTCATTAAGAATTGAAAATTAAAACTAACTGTATACTGATGGAGTACTCTGTTGTAACTGTAAAAAACGTATAAAAAAGACTCTTAATTTGGCTGTCACTTTTTAATTTTAGAATTAGGAATTAATGGGGGTCCTTGTCACAATAGCGGCTCGATGAGGGGTCCTCGAGAAAATTTTGTTGGGAACCCCTGCCATAGAGAAAAGTACTGTCTAAACATCTCTTGCAGTACTTTTATTTTCTTAACATTAGCTGAAACACATGTTCTGTGGGGCAAGATAGATGATACGTCAATTGCAGGTTGTATATGTGATCTTAAGAAGTTTGTGAGAGTAAATAACATTTCTTTTCTCTCTCTCAGGGTATACAAAACGATTCTCAGACAATAGCGGTCGCTCTTAATGGACAGAAAGATTATCTCCCCAGATTTAGAGGCTCTGAAAAGTATCTCTATTTGCAGTCTGAAATAAGTACCTTGTTTCAGAAACTGGAAAATATTAATGGGGTCTCTGCTGGTTATTTGGACAGGTAAGGAAACAGACAAGCAGTCCTATGGTTATCCATATTATAGGTGTGCTTTGTTGCTATTTTTTAGTGATTAGTGCTTTTATTTAATCAAGTGCATGTTTTGAGGATTTAAATCCAACATACACCCGTAACTGTTAATATTTTAAACTAAGGTAACTCTAACCAAGGAGGTCCAATTTCTTCAGCAAAAGAAGCTGTACACAGCAGTGTCATTTATGCAGATGCCTAGTTTTCTATACTGTTGTTGACATCTATCCATCTCAAGAGACGATGAGAAAGTGTGCCATCGGGGGTGAAGTCAAGCCGTAACAAGGCCTGCTGTAGTTGTGGAGACTGATAGGAGAGAGACATGTTTTATTGCAGCTGGGGCAAATGAAGGCGTCCAGTTTCGTTTTCTATATATATTACTCAGATTGCATGTGGAACAGTTTGCATGCGGGCTTGAATTTCCTTAGATTCGACCGGCGACCAAAACCAACTTCATAGAGCCTATTACTCAGAATTAAGTTCTGCTGTGTCCAGTGGCACTTACTCCCAAGCAATGAGGGGTGGAGAGAAAAGAGACTGAAAGCAAACAATCTTTTCACAACCCTGCATTTGACTCTCTGATGGCATTGTTTTGCTACAGCTTGAATGCACTGAGGTCCCTGCTCCAGGCAATTCTCCAAACAGAAGACGTGATCCGAGTGTTCGAAGTCAGACTTACAGAAGAGGATACTCTTTCTTTGGACCCAGATAAAGTGGAAGCTTATCGAGCCTGCCTGAAGGTAAGAGAGAGGGTTTTATGTATATATCGGAGATTGAGCCATGAATTGGTTACTCACAATGTCTTAAAGACTTTGTGCTGTTTTTAAATTTGGGGGGGGGATGCTTAATGTTATAATATATTTGTATATTACGATTCATAATTTGGTCTTGCTTCCATAAATTAACATATTCTATTTCCTATGAATAAATAATCCAGTTTATGATTGTTCGCGTTCTCTAAATATTGCCAGATATGTTAAGTTTGATCATATGCAACCTATTCTGCTCTTTCTTGCAGCTGTCTGGATTATGTTGTGGTTGTGTTTACTTTCTGGTGAGAACTAGGATACAGAAGATAGCTTATTCTGTTGCTTATTTTTTTTCCAGAAAATGAAAGGAGACCTTAGTATGAAGAAGTCGCTGCTTAGTACCTTGGAGGCAGAGCTGCAGAGGGCTCACCAGGTCCACTCGCAGTCTTGCCAGTCGTATCCTCTCCACGATTTAGATTTTGGAAAGTTCACTGAAAAAGTTGGGCACCTCACAGACCGCTGGCAAAGGGTGGATAAGCAGATCGATGACAGGTTGGTTTGTGATTTCTAAAGAGTAACTTCAAATCAGGTGTTCAGTAAGTTGTAGACCTCGTGCACACATTGATGCTAACCATAGTTAATAGTTAAAGCTTAGGCATCTGGCAAAAAAAAAATCATTTAAAACTTGACTTTCCTAGTTCCTAGAATAGTTAAAGGCATCAGGGAGATCAGTTGAGCCTCAAGAGTGGTTTGCATTTTTGCTGGTCTAGACTCATAACTTTGGGGCTGTGACAGCTCTTTAGCCATAGTTAAGAAGGTCCAGGTTAACATTAGGTATGGTTTGTAAAGAAGCTACAGACCTTGGTTGACAAGCAACTTTTAACCATAAGCCAAAGTTAAGCTGCTGGGCTGGGTTCATACATAATGCCAAGTCATTTTCAGACTGAATTGATGAGTGTTTGACTTGAGATTGTAGTAGCTGAAAACGTGTTTCCCTAGGAAACTACAGCTACTTCTATGAAGATTCGAGTTTATAATATTTAGAATGGAATGCCACCACAGAATGTTGGAGGGAGGTAACACTTCCCTGACCTTCTAGCAACTGAGTTGCCACTGTTTACGGGAAAGGAGAGGGGTGAGGTAGCATGCAGGTCAGTGTGGAGCAAACACACTGGCAGGAGCACTGGATTGGCTCTGCCAGTGTGTTTGCACAATTCTGACCTCCCTGCAACTTCACCCCTCCTGGTAAGCAGCAGCAATTCAGCTGGTGGGAGGTCAGCTAAGTGCCATTGCCTCACTGCACTATCCACCACTGACTGGTGGATGTTAAAGCAGAAGGCATTTATGTTGGCATATGTTTATATTTCAGCTGTTGCATGGTATGCATATATTTCATGATATGTGCATTTACTTGGGACTTTTTGAAGTAGCAAAGTGGCTCTCTTTCAGTTCTTAGGAAGAGGCTGTGGCTCAGTGGAGCTTATATGCTTGGTGTATTGTTCCTAGGATTAATTCTGCTTGCAAAAACCTCTACCTCATATCTGGAAGATCTGCTTTCAATTATAGTGGGCAGCACTGGGCTGCATAGACTAGTGATGTGAATTAGTTTAAGGCAGCTTCATGTGTTCCTACATTGTCTTACAGGACCTGGGATTTAGAAAAACAGGTGAAACAGCTGAGAACCTATCGGGATCTTTACCAAGCTCTGAATAAATGGATCTGTGATGCCAGGCGCCGGCAGGAAACTATTGAAGCCATGAAGTTGGGAGATGTTAGCACCGTCATGAGATATCTGCAGGAGCAAAAGGTATTGTCTTGCACTCAGTGTTGCAAAGTGTTTCCCCTAAGTAATTTGGCTGATGTGAAACCAACTTGAATTCGGTGAAGTATTAGGAGTTTGTGTCAGAATCCCCGCTAATGTAATAATGATTAAGGATGCAAGTTATGAGCTTGATGTCCTGATTTCAAATCCCATCTCAGCTAAGCTTGCTTTGTACATCTTTGTCACCACAATTGTCTCTTGGGATCATCATGAGAGAGATATAGTATCATCAGTGGAGTGATTGACAAGTGTTGTCATTCTCTTGAACCAAAATAATACTTGACAGCTAGAAATCTGATAAAATTAATATTGTGGGGTTGTTGTTGTTGTTGTTTTGCAGAACTTGCATGCTGAAATCACAGGCAAGCGAGACAGAGTGGAAGATGTGATGAAGAATGCGGAGGTGTGCTCAGCTGCAATCAAGGTACTGTTATTTTTGAACATTTCCCTAAGAATATATCTTTTCCTACAAGAGCTTAATCTTGCAAGGCTTCCCTCTCTCTTCTTAATCCTAGACTAAATCCTTCTCACCCCTCAACACACTCACATTTCTCAGCACAATAGGCTCAGTTACTGGGCAAACCAAAGTTTACAAGATACAAATCCACTGACAGCCTCTGTATTTCTGGAAGTGTTTCCATGGCAGTCTGGCTGGCCCAAAACTTCCAGGGCAAATTTGGAAAAGCACAAATGCTGACAACAACCTGAGGTGACAACACCAAGCGATAGAAAATACGCACAGGATTATCTTGTGATTTTATTTTTGTGTTTCTAGTAGTTCTGTTCAGATTGCAGTACTGAGCATGCTTCCAGGAAGCATTTGAAAAAGAAAAAAATTGGTGGGTCTTACTTCCAAATCATTCTGTCATTCCCCTCTCTGGGTTAATCATGGAGCTGACTTTTGGAAGTTTAAGACATGTTATTTAAACCCCATTGATCTGCTTGTACAATAAATCCTTTTCTGTTGCCTTTCATTCATTCAAAGAGTTTTTAATGCAAGTTGTGTAAAAAAGTTTCTCTATCTTGCTTCCACCATGTCTGGTTATAAATGCATTCCTTATTCTTCTTTTTAGCAACTACTCTCTCCTCCAACCCTCTACCGTGCTGATTCTTAAAATCAGGATTTGGGGTTTTATTTATTATCTGTCTGTCTAAAACACACTCTTCATTACAAATGCCGTTCCAGAGAAGCTTGCAAATTTAATACATCACATAGGGACTGAAAACAAGGCAGATATTAACGACCTGCCAGCTAAAATAAACATCAACACTGGCACCAAAATTCCACCAGAAACCTGGGCAGATAACCAGGTCTTCAGCTGGTGTCAAAAGGTTGAAAGAGTAGGTTATTGCCTCCTTGCAACTCTGAACATCCAGGTCAGGAGGCATACGGTGGCTGTCTTTATGAAATGTGTTTTCTTCTCCTTCTGCAGGATTACGAACTGCAGGCTGCAGCTTATTGCTCAGGACTGGAGACTTTGCTGAACATTCCCATTAAGCGCAGCATGGTCCAGTCTCCTTCGGGGGTAATTCTGAAAGAGGTAAGTGATAATAAAGTGCATTTTCATGATAATTTGTAATGCAGGTTGGGGAATTGCATACTTGGGGTATACCTGTCATGTCAGAACCCCTCTGCGAATCAAAAGCTGGTGTGTTCTAGCCTAATTTCCCTCCTTGCTGACCTGTTTTTTCTGCAGGCAGGGTGGTTTAGGGTGGTTGGTTGGTTTTTTAAACACAGAGAAGAAGTTAAGCATGACACTCTTTCCCCCTCCCCCCCGGGCTTATAGTCTAAAGTGGCAAAATCTAGAAAGGGCTGCACCACAGGACGTTCCGTTATTGGTAGATCAGCTCTGAATCCATTTCAACTCGTTTATACTTACGTCAGGGACGCAGGTGGTGCTGTGGTATAAACCACTGAGCCTAGGGCTTGCCGATTGGAAGGTCAGCAGTTCGAATCCCTGTGACAGGGTGAGCTCCCGTTGCTCAGTCCCAGCTTCTGCCAACCTAGCATTCGAAAGCATGTCAAAGTGCAAGTAGATAAACTGGTACCGCTCCAGGCAGGAGGGTAAACGGTGTTTCCGTGCGCTGCTCTGGTTTTGCCAGAAGTGGCTTAGTCCTGCTGGCCACATGACCCAGAAAAACTGTCTGCGGACAAACGCCAGCTGCCTCGGCCAGTAAAGCGAGGTGAGCGCCACAACCCCAGAGTTGTTTGCAACTGGACTTAACGGTCAGGGGTGCTTTACCTTTTCCTTTACCTTTATACTTACGTCAGAGTCAATCTAGGATCAGGCTGGCATTTTATGTTAAAATAATAACAAAACAAAACCCCAGGCCTGTCGATGCAGACGAAACATAGCGTTCAGGATAGGTTGACAATAGATTGCTTTCTCCCCCCCTCTCCATGCAGGCTGCCGAGATCCAGTCTCGTTACATTGAACTTCTTACAAAATCGGGAGACTATTACAAGTTTTTGAGTGAAATGTTAAAGAGCTTGGAAGATTTAAAGGTAATATCCCTCTTCCTTTATGTATTGTGAATTGTCCAGTTCCTGGGTGCTTTGTAAATAGTTTTGATGCTGTTAATAATACCTTCATGCAATCAAAAATAACATTCTAAGGCTACACTTCTACAATGGAAACCAGATTTTCTTGCTATACGCGATTCAGCTTTTTTAGTCTTAAATTTTTTTAGTCTTAAATTTGAGGTGTGCATTCAGCAGATTCATACGATACAGATTTTTGTGGACTAGACCAATTTAGACTGCAGATAGAGCTGTTTCCTTGTTTGAACACTGCTTCCCGTAAGACAAAAGCCTCTCTCTGCACATAAAAAATGAGCATATTAGGAAGATTTTAGAGTAGCTTTCCTGGATATGTTAGTTGTTTAGGTGCATGAGGCTCCCCCCCCCCAAAAAATGAGGCATCCTTCAATCAAGTGATGGGCTCATCTGCAGTTTGAAGTTGTAATAGCTTAGAATGAGCTATTATCAGATGATTTGTTGTCTGTGTAGATTGATTCCTAGTTATTCCTGTTACAGTAGATGCAGGGTGGATAAAAAAACAATGTTTTTGTAAAAAAAATAATCAGATTTTTTTTTATTTAAATCAGATTTTTTTAAATAAAATGTTTTTGGAGGAAAAAATCTTTCTAAATATAGTTTTCTATTTAAGTTACATTATACTCCAAAGGCTATTCATCAGGAAATAAGGATGTGTTTTAAGTATTTCATGAAACTTTCATCTGGTTGTAAATATTAAGATTATACCAGCAAGAATGAGTCTTGCTGTAAAAAAATGATTTAAATCAAGTCTTACTGACTAGTGATTTAAAGCAAGTCTTACTGATTAGTGATTTAAATAGATTTTATTTAAATCAAATCCACCCTGAGTAGATGTGATTTTTCATTTTAGCTTCAGTAGTCACTCCCTCAAGTTCAGGACCCCTGAATTTGGTTTTGCACCAGCTTTACATAGGGCATAACCTGAATTTAAGCATGGCTTTGGATGCCCAGTCTTGGCCACTGAAGACATGAAGCAATAAAAACAGGATACTGAGAATGTACAGTTGTTGTTAAGGAACCAGTTTTCCTTCACATATTGAGATTAGCGTGCAGGGCACCCAAGAGGGAGAATACTATTTAGTGGCCGCTGTGAGTATTAGCACCTTCCCCTCTTTTTCCTTTTTGTATAAATTAGCCTGTTTGTGGACACCTGGTTTCTGTACAGTTGTTTTCTATTTGGTCCAATATTGGTTCAGACATGATATGTGATCAGCAAGTTTTTTTCTTTCAAAAAGCATTTTATATCATGCCTTTAAAAATGTTTTCCTAGGCTAACAAATGTGTAAAAATCAGAAAATGAACCCTAGAGCTCTGTTTTAAGTCTGCTTTTGGAGCTTGACGTAGGGTAGCATATATTCCTCCAGATTCAATGTTTTCTGGTGCATTAGGACTTTTGCACTGAAAACCATGGCATATTAAAAAGGCCTTGTTGAGAATGTCAGGAGTCTTGTCCATTATGGTTAACAAGAGAATGTGAAGTTTTTAAATAAAATAAAATAAACCAAACAGCAAAAAGGGCATTTTATTAAAATTAGCTGTGGAGTGGTGGTTTTTTGGTTTGTGTGTGTGTGTGTGTGAATGAGTAGCATATTGTTGGTCAAAAATGGTTACGATGGGTAATTTTTATCTTTCATGCTTTCTGAATCTGCAGATGAAAAGCACCAAAATAGAACTATTGGAAGAAGAGCTGAGACTAGCCAGAGATGCCAATTCCGATAACAGCAATAAACACAAATTCCTGGAGCAAAACCTGCAGAAGTACCAGTTGGAAATTTCCCAGCTGAAGGCCAAACTGATGGGTTTGGAAGAGTTGAAGAGGCAAGCAGAGTTGGATGGTGGCTCTGCCAAACAAAACTTGGACAAGTGCTATGGTCAAATAAAAGATCTGAATGACAGAATAACAAGACTGACTTATGAGATTGAAGATGAGAAGAGGAAAAGGAAGCTATTGGAGGACAGATATGACCAGCAGAAGACTGACTTTGACCAACTGCAGAAGACAAGGCAGAATGAGAAAGAAAGCCTTGGTTGGCAAAAGATAGAATCTGAGAAAGTCATCAAGGAGAAGGAATACGAGATAGAAAGGTTAAGGGTGCTTCTCCAGGACGAGGGGACTCGGAAGAGAGAATATGAGAATGAGCTGGCTAAGGTAAGAAACCAGTATAATGAGGAGATGAGTAATATAAAGAACAAGTATGAAACAGAGATTAACATTAAGAAGACCACCATCCACCAGATAGCATCCCAGAAAGAAGATGATGCCAAAAACCTCCGAGCCCAGATCGATAAGCTGCAGAGAGAGAACAGAGATCTGAAGGATGAGATCATCAGGCTCAATGACAGCATTTTGGATGCTACAGAGCAGCGGAGGAGAGCAGAAGAAAATATTCTTCAGCAGAAGGCTTGTGGCTCGGAGGTGGCTCAGCAGAAGCAACAGATCGAGCTGGAGCTGAAACAGATCATTCATCTGCGCAACGAGGACAACGCGAGGTACAAGCAAGCGCTTGAAGATGCTGCTTTGACCATCCAGGACAAAACCAAGGAGCTTGAAAGAGTAAAGATTCAGCTGCAGGAAGAGGCTAAAAACCGATGGGAACTTGAGAATGAATTGGCTAAGGTAAGGAACAGTTATGACGAGGAAATTATTAGTTTAAAGAACAAGTATGAGACTGAGATTAATATCACAAAGACCACAATAAATCAGGTGACTGTGCAGAAGGAAGAGGAATCCAGTAATTACCGAGCACAGCTCGACAATGTCGTGAGAGAAAATAGGAGCTTATGTGAGGAAATTAGGAGACTGAAGAACACCATAAGTCAGACATCGGAGAACCTTAGACAAGTGGAAGAAAATGCTCACCAGCAAAAAGCCTTTGGCTCTGAGATCTCCCAAAAGAAGCAGCAGCTTGAGATTGAGTTAAAACAGACTGTCCAGAAATACACTGAGGAGACCATGCGTTACAAGCAGTCTCTTGACGATGCTGGGAGGACAATTAAGGACAAAAACAAAGAGATTGAAAAGCTGAGAAAGTTGCTAGAAGCAGAAACAAACCAGAGGAAATCTCTGGAGGAGGAGAATATCCGATTGCAAAGAGTCCAGTACGATTTGGAGAAAGTTAACATCAACGCCACGGAGACCATCAGCAGGTTGAAAATCCAAGAGCAGGAACTGGGGCGGCTAAAAAGCGAATACGAGAGGCTTGCCCAGGACAAAAAGGGGAAAGATCAAGAAAGTACAAGGCTGCAGGGCACAATGAAAGAGCTGCAGCAGCAGAAACGCAAGCTGGAGGAGGAGCTTAGTAGGCAGGCTAGAGCCATAGCAGAAGAAACTTCCAAGAGGAAGGAAGTGGAAGTAGAGTTAGAAACTATGAGGAGGTCTTGCAGAGAGCAAGCTGTCAAGATCGCAAACCTTACGCAGCAGATAGAGGAGGTCTCGATGGTCAAGAAAAGGAGTGAAGATGACTTGAAGCACCAGAGAGAGGTGCTAGATGGTCAGATGAGGGAAAAGCAGAGATACCTGGAGGAGATAAGGAAGTACACTTCAGAGATCGAAACCTTGCGCCGCCAGGTGGTCCAGGAGCAAGACAATCTAAAACAAGCTCACATGCGCAACGAGCACTTGCAAAAGGCTATTGAGGACAAGAGCAAAAGCCTCAATGAGTGCAAAATAGAAATCGAAAGGCTTCAGTCTCTTACCGAGAACCTTACAAAAGAACACTTGATGTTAGAAGAAGAGCTGCGTAACGTGAGATTGGAGTATGATGATCTAAGAAGGGGCAGAAGTGAAGTGGATGAGGAAAAAAATGCCACAATTATTGAACTTAAGAGTCAACTACAAACAAGCAGCAAGCATACCCTGGAACTTCAGGGTCTGATAAATGGTTTACAGAAAGAAAGGGACAATTTGAGACAGGAAATTGAAAAATTCCAAAAGCAGGCTGTGGAGGTATTCACAAATATTTGATCACAACTTTACTGTCCCTCAGATAATTCATAATTCAACAGCAAATGCATTTTCAGCCAGTCATTGGACCCTAAATTTATGTATATTGATTTTAATTGATTCATTTTAAAATTTGATATAAAAATTCAACTGGCTTCTAAGTGCAGGTCTCCTGCAGGCATTTGGTTAGTCCTGTGAGAACAGGATGCTTGACTAGATGGGCCATTGGCCTGATCCTGCAAACTGTTCTTATGTTCTAAGCTGTAGGCCCAGATTTGGGTCGCTTCTAGACTAGTGCAAAGGAGCTATAAATCTTACCTATCATCTGCCATGCTTTTGTTACCTTTGGTGCTTAAAAAATATATATTTGGGCGATATTTAATTCCAGTAGAATTTAGCGTTTTTCCCTATGGAAAATTGGCCAACTCTTCATCATCCTTAGAAAGGAGCAGGACTTTGAAGACCAGGCCATATTTTCAAAACCTGTTGTTTCAGAGGCTACCCCCTGAAGTTCGGTTACTCTGACATCTCAACCTCCAAAGAGAAATGTACACAACTTTAATAGATAACTCAGGATTTATCTTTCACTGTGGTGCGGTATGCAATATGTTATTCATGAAGTTGCATGTTGGAGCTTATCCTTATCTCCTTTGCTTTTCTCATTTTTCATTTTGCTGTAGGGTAGTATATGTATATACATAAATACATACACACCTTAAAAAGTGTACATATGCAAAAGTGTATACATTGGTGTTGTATATTTGGTATACATTTTATTGCTGCTTATGTACCTATAGTATAAAATGCACATGTATACATATACATATATATATATGTATATATGTATATGCATGCTATACATGTCACTGCTTTCATTTCTTTCTTTAAAAAAGAAAAGAAATCTATGAGTCACAATCCTGCACAGAGCAGAGCATACTTAAGCCTATTGACATTGCCTCAAGTGTGCTTTATTCTGTGTTGGAGTCTGGCCATTTAGCCTAGTAGCTTGGGCTCATAATTTTCAAGTAAAATGATAGTTATGTTTCCCTATCTTTGTTTACTAGGAGCAACCCATCAGGCATTGCTACAGTTCAGCCTCAATTCATATCAATTAACTCGTTGAAATGAATGGAGAGCCTGCCTTAAGCAATGTTTGCTGAACTATATTGGTTTGCTAGTGGTCCAAAAGCAGTATTTTCCTCAGTGGGGTATCTGTTTGCTCTCATTGTCCCCTCCCCACACCTGTAATTCACACACACATTATTTTCATTCACTCAGATTCATCACATAGATACGTGATGGAACTTTATCCATTAGTCTAGTTGTAGTCTCAAAATGAGTGCTTTCTTGAAAGAAGAATCAGATTTTTGGAATTAATTAGAACTTTTTTGTTCAAATCAAAAGTTTATTGCATTAGCCATATAGCCATAGCACATATAAAAGATCAAACAGGCAACTGTCACACAACCAACATAGAATACAACAAATACAACTATAACATTAAATATATAATCCAGCTGAGTGTGGCTGGTAAGGTAAAAGACAAAGCAAGGCATGCCGACTCTGAGTTTTGTTAATGTAGGTAAATCGGCTCCAGGGAAGACCAGTCTGGATCTGATGTCGTGATGCAAATGTTTTGTAAACAGAGCAAAATGAAGGTCTCCTTTCAGTGGACACAAGATTTTATTAGCAAGGCAGTACTGAAGTGTAGGCATCCCAAATTACTTAGCTTCTGCTAGACTACTGTCAAAATTAAGACTGGATGCCGTATATATGTACAGGTGGGAAAGGGAAAATACTAAGCACTGACAGTACAATCCACCCCAAGTTAAGTATTTTTAATTCCTGTTGATTTCAAAGGGAAGAGATAGGATTGTGCTGTATGCACAAAGCTGCAGTCCTATGCACGCTTGCCTGGGAGTAATCCCCATTTAATTCTGTGGGTCTTACTTCTGAGTAGACTTGTATAGGACTGCGCTGTTAAATACATGCTTAATCTTTCCACTGAAACTGGCAGGACCCCAGTGTGCCAGACTCTCTGGTTAGAATTCTTTTTAGCCCATTTCTATCAGTGTGCTATCCTGTATTAATAAAACAAAATCCACAGCTGCATCTAAAACACCAGATTTATTACTCAGGGCTACAGTTACCCAGTGCCCCTTACAGGATAGGTTGAAATATAGGGAATATAGGATGTTAAGAAGAGGTACTAATTTTCTCCTTGTTTGTTTCTTTTTTTAAAAAAAACCCCATAGACATCCCATAGGATCCAAGAATCCAAAACCCAGTATACTCATATTATGCAGGAACGAGAAGCGCTGCTGATAAAAATTAATACCTTGGAACAAGACAAAGCAAGGTTGCTGAGGTTAGAGGAAGAGCTGAATCGGGCCAAAGGCACACTGGACTCAGAATCCCGCTTGAAAATGCGGCTGGAGAATGAGAAGCAGCAAATACTGAACGACTTAAATCAGTGGAAGAGCCAGTATTCCCGGAAGGAAGAGACAATCAGGAAGATTGAGTCTGAGCGAGATAAGAGCGAGAGGGAGAAGAGTGCCTTGCTGATAGAAATTGAGAGGCTGCAAGCAGAGATTAAGAGGATCGAAGAAAGGTACCGCTGCCGTTTGGAAGAGACAAGCAGAAAGAGCCATTCGGAGATGGAGGCTGAGCGCCTGAGGCTGCAAAGGGAAATTGAGAAACTGAAGCAGCGCCCATATGTGGCCAGCAGAGTCACCCAGACAGAAGAGGACTTTGCCATCGACCCTTCCAAATTACTCTTCAGCGGCCTGCGGAAAAAAATAACTGCTGTCCAGCTGCACGAATGCCAGCTGATCGACAAGTCCACCCTGGATAAGCTGCTGAGGGGGCAGAAGTCCGTGGAAGAAGTTGCTGCTGATCTCGAACCCTATCTCAGAGGAGCTGGGGCTATAGCTGGGGCCTCTCTTAGCCCTAAGGACAAATATTCCCTGGTGGAGGCTAAACGGAAGCAGCTTCTTAGCCCAGAAAACACCGTCTTCCTTTTGGAAGCCCAGGCAGCCACCGGAGGTGTGATTGACCCCCACCGCAACGAACTTCTCAGCGTGGACAGTGCAGTTGCTAGAGACCTGATCGATTTTGATGACCGGGAGCAAATCTACACCGCTGAAAAGGCTATCACCGGATTTAAAGATCCCTTCTCAGGGAAAACAGTGCCTGTGGCACAAGCCATTGGTAAACAGCTTATCGACAGGGAGACTGGCATACGTCTCCTTGAAGCTCAGTTGGCTGCGGGAGGAATCGTTGACCCCATCAACAGTGTGTTCTTGCCGAAAGACATTGCTTTAGCTCGTGGGCTGATTGATCGAGACCTGGTCAGATCCTTGAACCAACCTCAGAGTTTAAATAACTTAATTGACCCAATCACCAAGAAGGCCATAAGTTACACGAAGCTGAGGGCGAAATGCAGAATCGAACCACACACTGGTTTGCTCCTCCTTCCCGTGCAGAAGAGAAGCATGTCATTCCAAGGCATCAGGAAGCCCATTGACATCTCTGAGTTAGTCGACTCTGGCATCATTCGGGAGTCGACAGCAAATGACCTGGAAAGTGGAGTAATCACGGTTGAAGAAGTCAGTGACCGAATCAAAGATTTCCTCCAGGGCTCCAGCTGCATAGCTGGCATTTATAACGAGGCCACCAGAGAGAAGCTTGGCATTTACCAGGCCATGAAAATAGGTTTGGTCAGACCAGGGACAGCTCTTGAGCTTCTGGAAGCCCAGGCAGCCACTGGATTTGTCGTGGACCCTGTGAGCAATTCACGACACACTGTGGAAGAAGCTTACAAAAGAGGCCTAGTTGGAATAGAATTTAAAGAAAAACTCTTGTCTGCTGAAAGAGCAGTCACTGGGTACAAAGATCCAGAAACGGGAAACATCATCTCCTTGTTCCAAGCAATGAACAAGGAACTCATCGAGAGAGGCCATGGGATTCGTTTGCTGGAGGCACAGATAGCCACTGGTGGGATCATCGACCCGAAGGAAAGTCATCGGTTGCCAGTCGGCACGGCATACCAACGTGGCTACTTCGACAAAGAGCTGAATAACATTCTCTCCGATCCCAATGACGATACCAAAGGCTTTTTTGACCCCAACACAGAAGAAAACCTGACCTACTTGCAGTTGAAAGAAAGGTGCATAGTCGATGAAGGAAGTGGGCTCTGTCTCCTGCCCCTGAGAGAGAAGAAGAAAGTGGTGCAGACTTCGCAAAAAAACACCCTCAGGAAGCGCAGGGTCGTCATCGTAGATCCAGACACAAACAAGGAAATGTCCGTCCAGGAAGCGTACAATAAAGGCCTCATAGACTATGATACTTACCTGGAGCTTTCTGAGCAGGAATGCGAATGGGAAGAAATCACTATAACAGGTTCAGATGGGAGCACAAGAGTAGTGCTTGTTGACAGGAAAACGGGCCACCAGTATGACATCCAGGACACCATTGACAAAGGCCTTGTGGACAAGAAATTTTTTGAGCAATACCGTTCCGGGTCATTAAGCCTCACTCAGTTTGCAGACATGATTGCTTGCAAGAATGGCGGTGATGAAGTTTTCAGACACGAGTCCACTCGTTCCCCCACGGTCCTGAGTATCAAGAGTTCATCTATCAAGCTAAAGAGCAGTTCGGGCTCCGGCTCCGGCTCCTTTTCGGAGTCCCTCGAGGAAACGAGTCCAATCGCAGCCATATTTGACACAGAAAATTTGGAGAAGATCTCCATTTCAGAAGCCGTGCAACGGGGCATTGTTGACAGCATTACTGCCCAGCGTTTGCTCGAAGCCCAAGCTTGCACAGGAGGCATAATATGCCCCGTCACAGGACAACGGCTTTCCCTTCAGGAAGCGGTTGCCCAAGGCCTCATTGACCATGAGATGTCGACACGTCTGAAGCCAGCTCATAAAGCCTTCATAGGGTTTGAAGGCATCAAGGGCCGAAACAGAATGTCAGCCGCAGAGGCTGTGAAGGAAAAGTGGCTTCCTTATGAGGCTGGCCAGCGCTTCCTCGAGTTTCAGTTTATCACCGGAGGTCTCATTGACCCCGAAGTCCGCGGGAGAATAAGTACCGAAGAAGCCATTCGAAAAGGGTTGATTGATGGCCGGACAGCCCAGAGGTTACAAGACACCAGCAACTATGGGAAGATTTTGACCTGTCCCAAAACAAAGCTGAAAATCTCCTTCAAAGATGCAATGAATCGTTCGATGGTGGAAGACATAACTGGGCTCCGGTTACTGGAAGCTTCTTCGGTTTCATCCAAAGGCATCTCCAGCCCATACAATGTCTCTTCGGCACCAGGCTCACGCAGTGGATCCCGCAGTGGATCCCGCTCAGGCTCACGCAGTGGATCGAGGAGAGGAAGCTTTGATGCAAACACGAATGCCTCGTATTCTTATTCCTATACAACCATCAGCAGCAGCTCGCTTGGGCGCTAGTTATTAGCTAGCTAGCCTATCTGAATTTTGCACGGGAAGCATCTGCTGGGATCTGTATTCCTTCTTTGTTTTAACAAACAGAAAGAACTGGTTGGTGGTGATATTAGCACTTGCTTGGGTGAAATAGTTAAGCTGCAGAATAGAAGCCAAACCCAAATGCCAATAAAATAAATCTTTCTGGATGGGATGCTATGTTTCTGCATACATGTATATATAAATACACACACATATATGGATGTGTGCATGCTTTAAATGTCTTGGGTGCAGACTTCTCATAGTAAATGGAGGAAGCAAGTTCTCTCTCTGGTGTTGGCGTGCATCTTTCCTCATGTATTTAGCATTTGCTTTTGTTCCCTTCAAATAGTCATGCACGGCCACAAACTATTATCCCAGGCTTCATATTGTTTTTGTATCGGTGTTGATGTTTTTAAAGCCACTTTTTTATCAATGTGGATGTTGCAGTACACAACAGTTATGGTCTGAAAATCCTCTTCAACAAATGTTATACCCAATTGTGCTATGCTATATTCTCATTTGGTCACTCTGCATTTATTAGGGCAGGTTTATTATGATGTGCTTTTTCTTTTGCCTGTGGCTAAACATTTTTTGCTTGCTTGTTCCCTTTGTAATACCATGCAGGCCCATCTGTGTAACATTTACTATTCTGGCAATAAAAAAAAATTAACCACCTCTGATTCCTTTGTGGTAAATATCTTGGCATTAAATGTTTGTTATACTTGCAGTCTTGGCAGTGGCTAAACTAGCTGCAGTAGTTAACTGCAAAGTGAGTACTGCGAATTGGAGGTTCCCTTAGCCTCACATTTAACGGCTGCTTCAAATCTCAGCTGTAAATATCTGTGGTTGTCAAGGAAGCTAGGCACTTTAAATTCATGGTGGGGATATGATCACTAGAAACCATAGAACTGGATGGGAAGCCATTGGCAAGTACATTCCAAATTGCTTCTGGTTTCCTATCGGAAGTAACTGGTGAGCAGTTTTCTAGATCTACAACTCCATTGCTAAATGCTGAAGTACAGATGTGGAGAACTGCATCCATCCATTTAAAACTTACTTGATCATAGGAACATAGGAAGCTGCCTTATATCAGACCAGAGTATTTGTTCCATCTAACCCAATACTGACTGCTCTGACTGGCTGAAGTGTCTTTTCCATCACCAGAATCTTAGGCAGAGGTCTTCTCCATTACCTGCCATCTGATACTTCAAAAACAAGGGATTTGAACCTGGGACCTGCTACATCATGTGCTGTACACCTGAGCTATAGTGTCGTCTCTACTTTCAGCTCTCTTCTGTGGCAAACCAGTGAGATTAGCATGGAAACAAATTTCTTTTCTCTCAAAAAAGCAAGACACGGGTGGCTTATATCGTAGCCACCATTTAAAGCATCCTCTATCTATTGCAAGAACTACTACTCAAAAAACAGCATTGCTGGAAAGAGGTGGACCCAGGTGGCGCTGTGGTTAAGCCACTGAGCCTAGGGCTTGCTGATCAGAAGGTCGGCGGTTTGAATCCCTGTGACGGGGTGAGCTCCCGTTGCTTGGTCCCAGCTCCTGCCAACCTAGCAGTTCGAAAGCATGTCAAAAATGCAAGTAGATAAATAGGTACCGCTACAGCGGGAAGGTAAACGGCGTTTCCATGTGCTGCTCCGGTTCTCCAGAAGCGGCTTTGTCATGCTGGCCACATGACCTGGAAGCTATACGCCGGCTCCCTCGGCCAATAATGCGAGATGAGCGCGCAACCCCAGAGTCGGTCACGACTGGACCCAATGGTCAGGGGTCCCTTTACCTTTACCTTTACCTATCTATTGCAAGAACTACTACTCAAAAAACAGCATTGCTGGAAAGAGCAGGGGAACAAAGCACAGGAACCCTTGTTAGCTTGGCTGTTTTATAGTGGTTACTTCTCTATACCTGATGGGGATACACCTGTGATTTGGGGAGGCAGCACACTTTGACAATACGCAAATTAGACAAGGATGCATATAGTAGAAATTAGGGAAAGGAGGAAAAATGACACTTGGCCATTTTTACTTACAAATTATCATAATCTCATGTTGCAGTGTTCCAACACATGTCAGCAGAATCTTCCAACTGAATGTTCTATAAATGGGCAACTCCTTTACTAAGGGTGAGTGCCACAGTCTTTTACTTCACAGTCCAGAAATATCCGGGGGACCACTGTATCCAGGGAAGCCTAGTGGAATAGCCAATTTTGGAACAGCCAAATTGCAGAGTAGCCAAGAAATCCTGGATGAAGAAGCAGAAATTAACAGGGTTATAGCCCTGTCACCCTTCCTGCTACCTGGTTTCTGAGTGCAAAGTTAAAGAATATTCAGTCATTTACATTAGTAAAATATGGCATATGCAATCATCTTTTGCTCCGTTGGTAGGGTGGGATATAAATGAAATAAATAAAACACAGTTATCTTAATCTTATCCTCGCAACAGCCTTGGAGGTCGGTTAGGCTAAGAGTTAATGACAGAATGGCCTATGGTCACCCCCTGAGCTTCATGGTTGAGTGGGAATTTGAACCCTACTCTCCCAGATTTGACACCAACCAACTACACTGGCTCACCCGCATTTTGAAGTGGTACAAGGCAAGATGCAGGTTTGGGATGGAATGCCATCAGGCACTCGGTTTATTACCTCAATGAGAACTAACCTGTATTCTTGGCCACAGTACACCTTTGTGTAGAAACATATCTATCCAGACTACATACCCCAAGGCAGACCTGCTACATATCAACCAGTATACAAATATTACAAAGGATGCTTTGGGAAACAATGGTCAAAATGGTTGGCTCAGCTGCATGCAAAAACAGCTGTGGTTACCGGTAGGTCTGGTTGCTTTATTCTACAGTGGATTCGGAGTTTCACAGAAGGTAGCTGAAAATAATGGGGAAATGGAGTAGCACACTTAGACATTTGCCTTGTAAACTCTGGAATCTTACCAGGTCCAGGAAGGCCTGAACCCAGTTTTCTCCATTCACTTTTCTACCCATTTTCTCTTAGATAGTAAAAGCATATCACACAAAGTTCCATGAGTTGAAATAGATGATTTAAATGGTTAAGTAAAAAGCTTTGGGGTCCTTACCTTTGTCTCCATGAGCTCCTTTAGCTCCAGGATGACCAGCAAGTCCCACTAGTTTAGTCAATCAACACAGGGTTTGCCCTCTCTGCAGAGTAACTGCATTAATTTTCCCCCAAATATTAACCCAATGCAGCATGTCAGTGGTGCCTGTTCAGATGGCAATAATATGAGAACGGCATTGCTGAAAGAGTCTAAACTCAGTTATAAGGGTCTGCCTTAAAGTCTGCTAATGTATGCGTGTGCACATCATTTGACGACTTCAGTATCAAGTGATAACTTGCATGTGTGGATACAATGACATAGAGGTTTCATATCGCATTGCCTTTAAAAAGTATGTTTTTCAGTGGAGTTGGTTCATAAATTCAGTTGCTCATGATCAGGAGTAGAGATATCAAGTGCATGCATTTAGCCAAAGGGCTGCATTGTCTCATGGGGACCGCATGCCAATGGTGGCTGGTCAAAAAACTGAGCAGAGCGACAGATACCGGTACAGGACTGTTTTCATTTAGTGGGCTACATTCCAGCCGAGCAAACGAGAGGTTTCTGAGTGCACACAACACATCTATTCGTCCAGACAAGTGAGGGTCGTTATTACAGTTCAAGTACACAGCATTCAAGGAGGTTGTGGAGTAGGACCAGCAAGAGCCTGCAGACTGCACAAGCTGCACTTGTGCCACCTGAATGACAAAGAGAAGGGATGGACTGCAACAACACTGGTGGGAAACCGAAAGCATTTTTCTAGTTGTTGCCATCAAGGGTGAAGGGGTCCTCTTGATTATTCACCGGAGGTTATGCCCACACATTCAAACTTCAGCGGCAGAGCTGTGCCTGCAGCACCATCGTCACAGCCTTCCTGTGTACAGTTCCATGCACAGAGGCCCCCCTCAATAGCCTACCACAAGTGTTCAGACAACACATGCAGATATCAGAGGGCAGGGCAGCAAGGTCTAGCTCCCCATTCATGCACTGACTAAACTTGAGACTTATAAGGTTTTCTGCACTGAGCCCTAGCAAACTTGGTCCCTATACACCAGACACCCCCAAACCTCGGCCCTCCAGATGTTTTGGACTACAATTCCCATCTTCCCCGACCACTGGTCCTGTTAGCTAGGGATCATGGAAGTTGTAGGCCAAAACATCTGGAGGGCCACAGTTTGGGGATGCCTGCTATACACAGGCTCTCAAGGCTGCCGCTCTGCTATCACCCTAGTAGTTGTGTAATGCATCACACACATTACAAGAATGCAGAGCTGTGTCACACTTTCTCATTTAGCCATTTAAGCATTGCTTGAGACGACAGTGCTATCGTCTCATTGACCAGGAATCAATTGGGCTAACACTGAATCACCCACTGAAGGCTGCCAGCTGCAGGCCAAGAAAACAGGTGTTTTGGTCCCCTTGGTCCCCTCAAATATTTTATTGGTTCCTGTGCAAGAAAATGGTCCCTTGAGATCTTCCACCTCTGGGGCGAATTGCTCGCTATTACTTGCCACCACAGCCCTAAAACTATGGAGGCCTAGGCGATGGTTGGGAAACCAAGGGAAGGGCGTGTCCCCTGTCGTTGCCTTCGGGAACAGAGAAGCAGATTTCCACATGGCAGACCCTCCCAAGTGTCCCTATTTTCCAGGACAGCCCCGGATTAATAGGCTTCGTGGTCCCCAGCCACGTATGCAAAGCAGGAGGAGAGCCTGCCTTTGTGCAAACAAGGGGGCTGACAGCTCCGCGGTGAGTAATCAACGTTCATTCCACTTCGAAGCCATAGCGGGCGCCGTCGAGCCCTGCCGTCATTGGAGCCCCGTTGACCTTTCCCACTGCGCGCCCTGGAGAAATGGCCCAGCAGCTCCTCCGGTGCCAGTGCGCGCCTCTCCTCAGCCGAGGCCTCCGGAGGCCGAGAGCAGCCGCGGGGACCCCCGCCGTCGTTATGCAGGCGAGCTCGGCCAGCTCGAGTGCCGGAGAGCCGGCCGGAGAAGGTGAGTCGTTCTCCGGTTTTGGGGAGCGAAGACGAAGAGCCCTTTGGAAAGCAACTTTTTCGTTTCGGCGCAAAAGCGAGCCTCCTCGGCGCCGTGGTGGGCCGGGCTGGGAGTTTTATTCTGCAGCCGCGCGGCGACGCCTGCAGGTCAGGCTCCAACGCTGCAGAAATGAAAGGACAATGCGCCAAGCAAAAATTCAGCAGGTCGAGTCCCCCAATCCCCACCCCTATCAGCTGCTGGCTTGGCAGAAGTCCTTCTGATTTTCGACTTGTATGCAGCACAAGGCTGTGGTTTTAAATGCATCTATTTATTTGAACACACACACACACCTTACAGTCACAGCGTGGTGTACAGAAACAAAGCAAATTAAACTTAATGGAAACTGGACCAGATTAAAATTCCAACAAGAGAAGAAAGCAACATCAGAAATAGTGCAAGATGGGGACACTCATCAAAGTCGTTGTTGTTGTTGCATATTTGTTTATACCCCATCTTTTTCTCTTGACAGATACGCCAGGTGGCTTGCTGGTAAAATCAGGGGAACCACTCATTAAAAACAAACATCAATAGGATCTATTAAAAGCACATTCATCCAAGCCACCTGCCATCTAAGGATGTGCAACATTTGCTGTTGTCTGAAAGACTGGTGTCAAGATGGACCTCAGTGGGCAGGGAGCTCCATGGGTGTGGAGCCACCACAGAAATGGCCCTTCCCTGTGCCCCATGTGTTGGATCTCCTCCAACACAGGGACCGTTAGGAGTGCCTCATTTGCTGACCTCAGTTTGATATGGGAAAAGGTGCTCTTTCAAGTGCTTGGAATTAGGTGCAGTACTGCCAGAAAAAAAAGATGGCACCCTTTATCGCTGTCATGAACAACTAAGGACACAATCCTAACCCTAGTTGGCAGAGATGAGGGAGTTAGGATGTGGCAGACCTCCAGTTCAGCCAGCAGGGTCCCGTCCTCAGGCCATGTAGTAAATTTGTGGCTCTTTAGGGATCTGAAGCAAGGAGCCTCTGGTATGAAAATCCACATTGGGGTTAGAATGTTAAGTCTGGACACTTGCCCAGCTATGAAGCTCACTTAGGTGATCAAAGATTTTTGCCTGTAACCTTGAGGCCTAGAACCATTAAACATGAAAGCCAACGTTCTCATGGATTCATCAAAACTTGGGCCATGTTCCCCTTCGTCTTTAAAAATCTAAAACAAGGGCTAAACTAGACTAGAGCTAATACATCCTAGAGCCAACTGTGCCTCTTTGCAGACTGTATAGGCAGTCCAATAAAAGATGGCGCACATTGCCAATACATAGTGGGTGTAATTTCACAGCGTTCGAAGTGGCTCTAATTGTGCTTTAAGCGTTCTCTCGTGGGCAGTGAGAAGGAACTTGTTCAGAGACTGAAGTCCTTCATGTTCGAGTAGGCTGAGTAAACAGCTATGATGTAAATAGACTTTGATCCATCAAGCTGCCACGTGCCTACATTTTAATGAAAGGCATTTCAGGAGTAACTAAGCATTACTAAAGACCCTTCATACTGTAGCCTCCTGGTTTTTGAAAAATATTTTATTTTCTGGTGGTCTTTCTTACCAATTCATGTGGTAGTAGTTGTATCCATTGCATGCTGAGACCAATTATAAGCCAGCTTGTGAGCTTTATGTTATTTATGCGGCTGAACATCAGCAAAGAAATATGTCATTAAAAACTTTAAAAACTTGCTTACCCTGGCTATTTAAAACAAGACAAATGAATTAAGTTATACATCTTACACAGTGTTACAAATTGTGTTTGTAGGCATGAAAATAACAACTGGTTTTAAAATACTCATTATATGAATCAATTCTCTTTGTTCTTTGAAAGGGAAAGCAGTGTCTCATAATTAGGGTTGCCATATTTCAAAAAGTAAAATTCCTGACACCCACAAAGTTGCTGAGGTTTATTTTTGGGAAACCACCCCCAAAAATAGTGATTGTAAGCTTTTGGAGCTGTTTCTGTTGTTTTTCCATCGTGTTGCCATACATCTGGGTTTCCCCTGACATTATTTTGCTTATTCTGCAAAATTCCCCCCTGACGCCATTTTTATACCCGAAAACCAGGACATATCAGGAATTTTCCTGATGTATGGCAAGGCTACTCATAATTAGCTAAGTCAGTAATGTAAGAGCAAGTTCTGTCTTCCTTAGGGTTACTGCTATTGAGAGATGACTCATTAAAAAACTGAACATCTATTTTCCATTTTAATAATTTATAATAACTCCAATGTTTTGATGCTTTGATGGTGTTTCCTGCCTGGCAGAGGGTTGGACTGGATGGCCCTTGTGGTCTCTTCCAACTCTATGATTCTATGATTCTATGTTCGTTAATTTGTATTGTGGATATTTCAGTAAAAACAAGGGGTTGTAGTACATGCATTCAAAGCAGACCTAGCACAGGGAGAACTTTCCACTGCAGCCACCTGAGTTCTTGGATTCTCCTGAGAGTTGGGGAAGGACTTTGGGGAAGGTGTGGGACAGGGGAATGGAAAATATGAGTTAATTGCCTCTAGCTAATTTCCCCAGATTTTCTCCCCAAGGGAAGCAAGCAACAAAGAATTTGTTACAGTATTTGCATAAGCATCTTATACTTCAGATGGAAACCGCTTTTGAATGTTATGAAACACTTGTTTGGAGAGCCATTGTCCAAGATTTGGAATCATGGAATCATAGAATGATATAATTGTAGAGTTAGAAGGGACCCCAAGGGTCATCTAGTCCAACCCCCTGCAGTGCAGGAGTCTCCGCTAAAGCATCCATGACAGATGGCCATCCAGCCTCTGCTTAAAAGCCTCCAAGGAAGGAGAGTCCACAGCGTCCTGAGACGGTTCCCCTGTCGAACAGCTCTTACAATGGAGAACCATTGTGGTCCATTAGACAGATTTCTATCTGGAGTACTAAATTAAAATAACTCCACTGCCTCATATGTACTGGAAACGAAATGCATGGCTTATTTGAGCTGTTCCTGGGTCTTTGTTGATTTAAAGTGGAATTTGTGCTCCCCCCATCCTTGTTTGTGAGATGCACAGGCTGCTTATGTTGGAAGCATGCACATCTTGCTGCAGGTGGCATGGACCCAAGTTCCATTTTGGACATCAAAAAGAGGTGTGAAAGTAAGACTGGTTGCATTGCCTTCAGTGTAATCAAGGCAACATTGCTCAGCTCCCAACATTTTGGAGTTTGTGGACTGAAAAAAAGAGATTCCTAGCAAGAAAAGTGAGGAATCTGGAATCTGGGGGCTATGTGCCTGACAGTTTGGGTTGGGATCAAAGTTTTAAAATGATTCCTCGTCTAAAGCATTTTTCAACCTAAGACATTCCTTTTCAATTCAGTTATTTCTTGCTGTGCCTCAGCCCATTTTTAAAATAAAAAAATCCAGCTGTTCATTATTATTAATTTCCAGGAAATGCCCAGTGTCTTAATTTTATTCTTTGTATCCAAGCCTGATGATGAACTGCCTCACACTCTTGTCTCTGGGACAGGGAACGACAAGCTGCAAACAGATTGAATCCAGCCCATAGTGTTAGTTGTGTTCATGATGACATTGTAAACATGATACAGTATTAGCTTTACCTACTAACCGTTTCACGTGTCACCCCCTTCAGCCAGTCTTCCAAAATGTAGTTTACTATATTAATGGGTGACTCTAAAAAGGGGGGGGGGAAAGGAAAAGAAAGAATTAATAACCACACACCAGGGTTTCTTTTTGACCTGTTCTGTTTTCTCAGGAAGAAGGAATGTAATTACTGAAATCCGTGGGACCATAATGACAATTGGCATCAACAGGCCGGAAGCCAGGAATGCTGTGAACCAGGAGACTGCAGGATTGCTGGTGGAGGCTTTCAGATCGTTTGAAGAGAACAGCACGTTGACTGTGGCTGTGCTTCATGGGTTGGGTGAGGCCTTTATGCTGTATTCCTGGGCCATTCCTGAGCCTATGCAATGGCCATTGAGGGCCATTGGCAATGCAAGTGAACTGTCCTTTCCCCCTGCCCAGAAACTGGGTGTAACTGGGTGTGAGGTGACAGGTAAAGAGTGTCTTTAGTAAGGTGTGTTGGGAAGAAGTAGGGGGAGAACACAAAGACGGAGATCCATCTTGGGGCAGGCTGGCTGAAGGCCGAGTGGGAAAGATGCCTGGCTCTCTCCAGTGCTGCACTGCTGTGCGGAACAAGTGCCTCTTGAAAGGACCATGCTGTAAGATCTGGACTCCCTCCCTCCAAACTCAGATGTAAATATATGAATAGATCATACTTCTAAAAACTACAGCAACCTCTGCTGCATCTTCAGTTTTCCAAAGGAGGACAGACCCTGGAATCCCATGAATGGCTCTGCAGGGATTGGGGTGGCCTGTAACAATACTCTTCAGTCGTGCTCTCATTCGAAACCCTTTCCATCCAGCGTTCAATGTTCTGCATATACAGTAAGCCCACAACTTCCACACATTTAATTTGTGAACATTCAGCTTTAGACACATAGCAATATAAATAAATAAATGAAAAGAGGGCAGGGTTCTGGGGAAAATAACCTTGGCAATCTCACCAACCATTGAACCCAGTGGGCTTTGACTAGATGTGGTTTTGACTTTTAGCACAATCCAAGGAACATAGCCCCTGCACAAATTACGGGCCTACTGTACACTTAAAACTGTAATATTTGAATAGACACAAGAGCAAATTGATGCAAGAGGTATGAAGGGTATTTGTGTCATAAAAGCCTTAAAATAAGTTATCTGCTGTGGCTCGGGATATTTGCGCCAGCATCCAGAACTCATACATGCCTACAAAATTTCCCCTGGTAGTGAGTAGGAGCAACCATGATCCTTGGCTTAGCATTCCATCTTCAAGGAAACCATGGTTGATAAGCACAGAACAAACCTTGGCTTCTGATTGTGGTTTGTATGGAGAGAAACAAACCATGATCCCCATGGTTTGGATGCAACACTAGTGTTTGGATGCAACACTAAGCCAAGCATTGTGGTTTGTAGCTCCCACTTGCTTTAGCGGAGAGGAGTGAAGTGGGAGCAGTCTGCGTGTTCATGGTTTAACCATGGCTTCCCGTGATGTGCGAACACAACCACGATGTTGGCTAGAATCACATTGTGAAGGATCAGTTAAGTTTTTAACCAAGGAAAACAGCTGCCAGTGGCAACGGGCACCAAAAAATAATGGTGGTTATTTGGAGTGAGGCGTACCTTTTTCCAGGCCTTCTGAAAGCAGTTCTTTGAACCAAAAAAAAAAAAAAAAAAATGAAATGGGCAACCCACTTGGCACAAACTTTAGAAAATTGGCCATTGTGATATGTGATAATGAATCACACATTTAAATATGCGAGCGATAGTTGCAGCTACCAGCATGACAACATAACAAGCTTTCAGAGAAAAGCAAAACAGAGCGCGGGTTTTTCCTTCCTCATCTCTCCTTCCTCAGTAGATGGTCTACTTAACAATTCTGCTCTATAATTACAATATTTACTTTGCTGAGATAAAGAAAAACAGTATTTAGTGGAATCAGAAGCAGCTGCATTATTGGTAGTCTTGAGGGGGAAAGGATAGAGATTAGAGTTGGAAACTTTAAAACAAGAAAGATTTATGTATATTTTTGTTTTTTTAAGGGCTTTGTCCCTCAAGGATGTGTATACATAAGGTTATTTTTAGACCATCAATTTGATTGAGAAAATTATAGTGTTGGGACTTGATCCGAGAACAGTGGTCCCATCTGTTAAGCTCATATCTGGGTGATGCCTGCTTTGTGGCCTTTTATGTGCTGGGCTCAGCAAGTGAGTTATTCCCCTCCTCCCTTCACTGCACAGTTGCAGAGCTGGTTCTTAAAGTAAATACTGCGGGCACTCGTGCTTTGGTTTTCATCATGGTGGCACAGTCAACAGCAGCTCTTTCTTCTGCTTCCAACGCACACAAGAAGTCATGGTTCCCCCGCCACACAAGAAAAGGCTTGAATTAGCTGCCTGTGCGGTAGAGGAGGGAGTAGGGAGACACGGTTTTTGCTGATGACGTGGAGGATGTGCTGGCCGGTATACATGCCATCAGGAACCCTTTGAATGAAATTCTTGGCTGTGGTTAAAATGCTTCTTGCCCGGGGGGGGCGGGGATGATGTGCCCCTGTTAGGTTTTTGTACTGGAAGTTATTAAAATGCCATTCTAAAAAAGGGAGTGAATTTGATACACTTACATCCCCCCCACCCCAATTTCAGGTTTTGGCTGTTCTAATATTAGACTTAGGATGAAAAGCAATTTTGATTATTTTAATTCTGTGCTTTGTGCTCTGTATAGTGTAACTTTGTGTTGTGAACCGCCCTGAGACCTACGGGTATAGGGCAATATACAACTTATACAACTTTAATGAAGGAGGAGGAGGAGGAGGTTGATTTGGCCTGCAAAGTTTAATTTAGTTGATCACAAGCTGCAGACCAACCAGCAAAAAAAGGCAAAAGCAATTTTAGACTGCATTAACAGCAGTTCAAATGCATGCCAGTGCAAGCAGATAAATAGATACTGCTTCTGCGTTTCTGTGCGCTCTGGTTTCCATCATGGTGTCCTGTTGCTCCAGAAGCGGTTTGGTGATGCTAGCCACATGACCCAGAAAACTGTCTGTGGACAAACACCGGCTCCCTCGGCCTGAAAGCGAGATGAGCGCTGCCACCCCATAGTTGCCTTTGACTGGACTTAACCGTCCAGGGGTCCTTTTCCTTTCCCTTTTTGTTTGGTCAGACTGCATCTGGAGTATTGTATCCAATTATGGACACCACATTTTAAGGAGGACATCAACAAAGTGGAGTACACCCAGTGGGGGGTCGGGGGTCAACCAGGATAGTGAGAGTTCATCAGGAACATAGTCCCATGAGAGACTGTTGAAAAAGCACCATGAGTGGTATTCAACTAAGTGTTACTCAGAGGAGACCCATTGAAATTAATGAGCATGATTATTTCAGTAGGTCAATTCTGACTAAAACTTAGTTTTACCACCCAGTGTGTTTAGCCTACGGAAGATAAGAGTAAGTGGGGGATATAATATAATAATAATATAATAATAATAATTTATTATTTATACCCCGCCCATCTGGCTGGGTTTCCCCAGACACTCTGGGCGGCTTACAACAGAAAAATGAAAAAAAAACAATTAAACATTAAAAGCCTCCCTAAACAGGGCTGCCTTCAGATGTTTTCTAAAAATCTGGTAGTTGTTTTCCTCTTTGACATCTGATGGGAGGGCGTTCCACAGGGCAGGCGCCACCACTGAGAAGGCCCTCTGCCTGGTTCCCTGCAACTTGGCTTCTCGCAACGAGGGAACCGTCAGAAGGCCCTCGGTACTGGACCTCAGTGTCCGGGCAGAACGATGGGGGGTGGAGACGCTCCTTCAAACAAATAGTGGTCTTCAAACAGCTGAAGAGCTAACATGCAGAAGATGGAGTGGACATAAATCAGGTCTAGAACCAATGAGGGGAAATTGCAGGGAATCGGCTTTTGCCTAAGCATTAGCAGAAACCTCCTGGTGGTATGAGCTGTGTTAGACCATGGGAAAGGCTTCCTTGGGAGGTGGTGTGTTTTCCTTTGGTCGAGATATGTACATGGAGACTAGATGGGCATATGTCAAGGATGCTGTAGTTTCATCCTGCTCTGCAGGTCTTGGATGATCTCAGAGGTTGCTTCCAACTCTGCTATTCCATGAAAATTCCTCTACCCCATTGAAGAGCATCTAGAATGGCTCAAATAACCAAGAGCCTAGCCAAACAACAAAAAAGGCCGAATAGAAACCAAACTTTTTTTCTTTATTCCATAATCTTAACTTTTGTGTGTGTCTTTCTTCTTCTATGTGTGTGTGTTTTTAGGTGGCAATTTTTGTGCTGGTTATGATTTGAAGGAGTTGGCCCACGCCCCAACCTCTATCAAATTGGAACAAGATGTCACCCAAACGCCTGGCCCCATGGTATGTTCCGGAAGGAAATCCTGACGATTTTCTGAAAATCTGATGCCCTTCTCCACGGTAGTGTTTTGTTTCGCTATGGAAACCACAGCGCTTTTCAGTTAAATTTATAGACATTTTAAAAAAAAGTGGGAGGGAAAAGAGGAATCTTTCCTTCTCAGAAAATAACTCAAACCAAATGGGATTGTTTTCCCAAAAGAAAAGTTGTAATTTGTCTACTCCCAGCAAACGTGGGAATCAAGCACACTGTGCCCTGTGCTTTATATAATGTGAACTTGGTGTTTGAGTGTGCAGGGCCAGTTGTAGTGCCTATGGAAGCAGAGGTAAATAATGCAGTGTGGATGGGAAAGCTGTGATTCAGTCTACATGAGCATTAATTTGCGGTGCTGCTTCTTGCTTGCCCATGAATCACACAATATGTTTTGTTTCCTTCATGTATCACTGGGTTCGATAGACAAGAGTGAGTAACCCATGACCCTCCACATGTGGCTTGACTACAACTCCCCTGACCATTGGCCACGCAGCCTGGGGCTGATGGGAACATCTGGAATAGCCACTAATCCAGACACTAAAGGCATAGACTTTGAACTGATTTATCAGGATTATATTCTTAAAGGACATCAGAGGAGACAAAAGAGATGTGAGAAGAGGTGCCACGAAGTATGGGTTTTTGTTAGTTTTTAAATACGTTTAATAGCCCTGTAATGATAAGGGTTGCTTCTCAAATTCTGGGTGGGCAGTGGTTGTGGCCTGGCATGGCTCCCCCAGGATGCGGAAAATATTTTCTCCCTCACGGCTGGCTATTGGGATCCTCAGCTGGCTATGAGGGGTGATGGGATTGCCAGCCAAAACATTGAATCTGATGAGGCCAATGGTAGCCTTTGTGGGGTGTGGGCCATAACCCAGGCACAACCCTGTTCGATTATCAGCCTTCAGCCAGAAGGCTAATACAGGTTACATGCACAATGCCTGAGCCAAAGCCTACCTAGATCTGTAATCTGAGTGGACAGTATAGGACGCTATCTTCCAGAGATGCCTCAAAAGTCTATTTGGGTGTTTATTTAGCTGAACGTGTGAAGGGGCTGTGGGGGTCATTGTGTGTGCCCCTTCATTCCTCTGTAGCTGGATTTTAACTGAATGCGACCAAATGTTCTCCTCCCAGTGGTTGCGAACACCATGTGAAGAAGGTTTCCAGTTATAGGAAGGACTGTAACCACTTCCACTGTGGTTCCACCTGAATGTGTACAAGCTCCTGTCAGACCTTCCCCTTCAACATGGGAAGAAGGGCAGCATACGCAACTCCTCCATGGACACAATCAACAAATGTCTGAATGTATTTTTTGGTTTCTGGAGACTTGGACATAAAGGGCTCCCCTCAGTAATCCTAGATGGCGGGCCTCTTGCTTAAGGGATGGGCGAAATGCAATTAACTTCTTTTTCCTTGGAATTGAACATGGTAAAAAGGTAAAGGTAAAGGGACCCCTGACCATTAGGTCCAGTCGTGACCGACTCTGGGGTTGCACGCTCATCTCGCGTTATTGGCCGAGGGAGCCGGCGTATAGCTTCCAGGTCGTGTGGCCAGCATGACAAAGCCGCTTCTGGCGAACCAGAGCAGCACATGGAAATGACGTTTACCTTCCCGCTGTAGCGGTTCCTATTTATCTATTTGCATTTTGACGTGCTTTTGAACTGCTAGGTTGGCAGGAGCTGGGACCAAGCAACGGGAGCTCACCCCGTCACAGGGATTCGAACCGCCGACCTTCTGATCAGCAAGCCCTAGGCTCAGTGGTTTAACCCACAGCACCACCTGGGTCCTGTAATTTCCAGCTAACGTGGACACACTTCGCACGTTAGTTTTGACTATATGCTCTGCATCACCGTGAATGTTATTAATACGTTGTCTCTGGGTCAATACTGATTGGAATATACTGTATTCTAGTCCTATTGAATAATAGTTCTAACACTATTCCAATACCTGTTACAGGGTCCTTCCCGGATGAAGTTTTCTAAGCCAGTGATTGCTGCAGTGAGTGGATATGCAGTGGCTGGTGGGCTTGAACTATCCCTCTTGGCTGACTTGCGTGTGGTAGAAGAAAGTGCTATCTTCGGAGTGTTCTGTAGGCGTTTCGGTATGTTTTGTGAATTGCATGGAGTTTGGTTTCGAATGGGTATAAAAAGTGTGTGCGCCCTATATCTTTATGGTCGGCACAGCACATGGCCTCTGATTAGTTGATTAAGCTGCTAATTAAGGTTTACAGCGCTGACAAAAATGGGATAGGCTATAAAAGTATCAAAAGAGATTTTTTTTAAAAAACAACCTTTTTTTTTAATGTGAACAGTCTACTATACCTGCTCAAAAGACTTGCGAGCAGATTGGCACAGCTGACTTACTGAGTATATGTAGTAAATACATAGTAGGGCCAGTTTGGCTCAGCGGAGAGTGAAGCTATTTCGTCTTCAAATTGAAGATATTTTTGCAGCGCACGTCGTGTTCATTAATTTCAATGTGTTTACTCTGAGCAGAACTTCACTGAGTCCCACCCAATGGATTCATGGAGACTTAGGGTGGAATGCAGTGTTGCCCTGATGGTTCCATCAGGGAAAGCACTTCGGCTTGCCAGATGGAACAATGTCTCCTCTCCACCACCAACCCACATGCTGCTCCAGAGTTTATCGTAGCCCAGGGCTTCCACTGATGGGTCTCATTAGTTCATAGAATTGTAGAGTTGGAAGGAACCACGAAAATCATCTAGTCCAACTTCCTGCAATGTAAGGATCTTTTGCCCAATTCGGGCTAAACCCCACAATCCTGAGTTTAAGAGTCTCATGCTGTACTGAGCTATCCCTCAGGATAGTTGAATCCTGTCCTTACTCTCTGGCCACTATTCTTGGGCATTTCAGACAAATTGCTGACTTGAACTGTTTCCTTGCTCACTACACTAATTTTGCACTAGCTAAAGTCAGCCAAGGGTATAAAACATCTGAAAAGGGAACCACTGCAGACCAGGAAAAGATGGAAATTCAACAGGTGCAGGGGACAGGTTCATTGACACCGGCATTACTAAGCATAATTAGAATCAGAAATTAAAGAATTAAAAGAATGACCGCTTCCCCAACATAAAGGGGAGGCGCATTTTGCGCAGTCGCGCGCAGCCCCCCTTGGGAACCCTAGGGCAGATCTGGAAGTTTGGAGGCTGGCACAGCCTACCTGAGGCTGGAGGCTGGAGTCACCGCCCACTCCATCAGCCGACCAATCCGGCCGAAGGGGGCGTGCCAGGGGGATAGGCCAGGTAGGATCAGGTAGGCTTACCTGCACACAAAGAAGAGGGGCCATTCCTGGGAAGCAGCCGACCCGGAAGCTCCCTTTGCCAATAACGCGAGATGAGCGCCCCAACCGCAGAGTCGGTCACAACTCGACCTAATGGTCAGGGGTCCCTTTATCTTTTAAAGAAGCATTTGCTCAAATTGCACTGGGATCAATACACCTGATATCAGTACATTTGTCTCCTGTGCTTGCTGGGTTTTCAGAGTGTTGGAAGTAGCCGTGTTGTTTGCACATCACAGTAAACCGAAAGCCGCGCAAGGGCTGATTGTGCCCTGCTCATGCTGGGGAGAAACAATCCATGGCATCACATGATGTCTGCTCAAACAGATAATGATTGATAAGCCAAGTGCAAACCTTGGCTTGGGAACCAGTGTGGTGTAGTGGTTAAGAGCAGTGGACCCGTAATCTGGTGAACCGGGTTTGATTCCCTGCTCCTCCAGTGTGCCAGAGAGCCAGTGTGGTGTAGTGGTTAAGAGCGGTAGACTTGTAATCTGGGGAACCGGGTTCGTGTCTCCGCTCCTCCACATGCAGCTGCTGGGTGACCTTGGGCTAGTCACACTTCTCTGAAGTCTCTCAGCCCCACACACCTCACAGAGTGTTTGTTGTGGGGGAGGAAGGGAAAGGAGATTGTGAGCCGCTTTGAGACTCCCTCGGGTAGTGATAAAGCGGGATATCAAATCCAAACTCTTCTTCTTGGCTTAGGGTGGTTTGCTAGGAGTGAATCAAACCATGGTGCTTGGCTTGCACATGACCCTAAGCTCAAATATCATGATTTGCTTCTCCCCAGTGTAATCAGGGAGGAATGAAGTGGATGTGATTGGCTTGTGCACAGCAAACCATGGTTTATGGCTTACTGCGATTGTGAACATAGCCAGAGTCTCTGTAGGACACATCTCATTGCTTACCTTTTGGCCATGTGTTTCATGATAAGAAGGCAGTTGGATGGTAGATGAGGATTATACATGCCTTTATCCCACATTATGGGAGTATAACGTGTTAGGGTTGCCATATTTTGAGGAGCAAAATGACGACTCTCATTTTGCATACCCATGAAAAAGTGGGTGTGTCCTAGAAAAAGAGGACAATGGCGACCCTAGTTTCAGAGACATTAAGATTCCAGTTTGCTTAAAACTTGCTTATTTGAGTGGGGGTTCCCCCCTTTAACTATTGTTGGTTGGTTGTTGTTTTTTAAGGTGTTCCGCTGATAGATGGTGGCACTGTTAGACTACCAAAGCTAATTGGCCTTTCACGCGCGCTGGATCTCATCCTCACTGGGCGGCCCGTTGGTGCACAGGAAGCATTTCAGCTTGGGCTTCCTGTCGTGCCGCGCAGCCATTCAGTCGGGTTTCAGTTCAGCTGAGCTGAAACCGACGCGTCAAGGACTGGGCGCCCTGCTCCGGCGAAGCGGGCACCCTCAGAAATCTCAAGAGGGGCTTCTTGAGAACATGGACGGTCCGGCAGCGCAGTTTTGCGGGCTCCCCCCTCCCCGGAAAGGCTTAATTTTGAGCCCCCGAGAGCGAGGGGGTCGGAGCTGCAGCGCTATGGTGGACACAGCACTCTCCTTGACAGCGTGAAGCCGCAGGACTGAATGGCAACAGCGGGCGATTCTTCCTAACAAAAGGCTAAAGAATGGACCGTGAGTACTTAGGATATTAATCTGACTTAATTTGGAATAAATTGGCCACGGATAAGGGGTTTAAAAGAAGGAAGCCAGCCCCTTTCTACTGATTGAAACGGCAGCAGCAAAAGTTACTGAAGCCGCAAAGACTTTTTTCTTTCTAAGACTCTTTCTGGAGAGCTGTCAAACCTCCCCCATAGAGAGGGGGGGGGGAGACGATTTAGGTGTACTTAGAGAGCAATTAAGCAATTAAGCAATAAAGATCTAAAGGGAGTCATTTGCTGGAAACGGAGGACCTGTCAGCTCAGCCAGAGAATAGAGGCTTTGTTAGTGTAACAATGCCTCAAAAGAACTGAAAAAGAGCTGTTGAAGTCTGCCTCTTTTTAACTATTTGTAAAATTGGAGACAGTGTTATTTGGGAGTTAAGGACTTGCCACATTGTTGGAACTAAGTTATATTAAGAAGACTGCAATAGACTTTGTTGGATTTTGACTATACCCCTATGGACAGAAAGAAAGTACTTGCCGCCTGTGAGAAAGGAGCCTGATTTCCAGCACCTACCCAGTTGTTTGGGTTACAAGAAGGTTTGATGACCTTGGGAGCCAGCTGGGGGAAAGTGAGTGTTTTCCAGCATTGCAGCCTCTGTTGGTAATACAGGGGTGTTTCGAACTAAGAGGAAACGAAAGTAAATTCCAGCACGTTGGCTGCTGTGTGGATTACAAAATATTTTGGGTTTTGGAGAAAGAGAAAGTGTGTTCCAGCACATCAGCTGCTGTGTGGATTACAAATGATTTTTGGTTTGGTTGTGGAAGAACTTATGTGATTTCCAGCACGTTGGCTGCTGTGTGGATTACAAAATAATTTTAAGGGCAGGAATCCCACTGGTCTAGCACGCTAGCTGCTAAGTGGATTATAAAATTGGGGACTCTGCAAAGAAGGCATCTCTTTGGAATTAGAGACATAATAATTGCATTGTGGATTACAGTTTTCTGGCTTGGAAAGGCACATTAGCTGCCTGGTGGATTACAAATTATTTGGCAATCATAAAGGTGGAATATATAAATAAAAAATGTCGGGCACCGACAAAAAAATGCAATTGAGAAGGGATTCTAAAGATCAAGTTTTTCAAGAGCAAATTTTGGAATTTATGAAAGAAAATAAGCAGAGTCTACAAAGTTTAACTAAAGAGGTAAAAGCCACCACAAAGTGTCTCCAGGAATTTAAAGAAGAATTTGGTGTGATGAAAAAAGATCTTCAGGAAGTTAAAACACAGGTCTCTGGTTTAAATGTGAGAGTAACAGACATTGAAACAACTAAGCTAATAGACTTAGAAAAGTTGCAGGAAGAAACACAAATTAGGCTTGCTTTTATTGAACTACGGGATAAGGAGAATCAATTAAGACTCAGGAATTTGCCGGAGCTGGAGAAGGGAAAAGGAGATTTGGGAGATTTAATCGCACAAGAATTTTCTGATTGGTGGGGCCTGGACAAAGAAGAGATAAAAGCCACTATTTTGAGGGCTTACAGAGTAGGCCCAAAAAAGAAAAAGGATTCCAATTTCTTGAATGACTGTATAGTGGTTTTTCAAACAAAGGAGCAAAGAGATAAGATACTAGGTCACCACTACCAGAAAAAATTGGAAGTTCTCCAGCATACGGTAATTTTGTTTAAAGAAACTCCTAAATTCTTTTTGGCTAAAAGAAATAAATATTTAGACCTGACAACGATTTTGACGAGGAAAAATATTTTCTTTAAATGGAAATTTCCAGAAGGCCTGGCATTTAAATACAAACAAAAAGAATACAAGATCCGATCGGTTGAGGATAAAAGAAGATTTTTGGAAAGCCACGCAGAGGATTTTAAATCACCAACTGGAGGAGGCCAAGGTTTGGGAGCAGGAGCTGGACCAGGAGCATTCGATTTAGAATTGCTGGCAGGAGCAGGAGCAGGGATTGGCGCTGGACCAGGAGACGAAGATTAAACTTTAAAGTAAAACAAGATGGCGTTAAGAGTACTTTCGTGGAACGTGAATGGACTAAATTCATGCGTTAAAAGAAGGAAGATTTATCATGTAGTTAAAAAACAGAATTTGGACATTATCTGTTTACAAGAGACCCATGTAATTAGGACTCATAGAAGAATTTTACAAAATAAGTTATTGGGCCAAGAATTTATATCTTCTGATAAAGTTAAGAAAAGAGGGGTAGTCATCTATGTAAAGGAAAAATATAACCCTAGACTATTGTTTAAGGATGAAACAGGGAGATATATCGCAGTGGAAATATCTCTGCAAGGCGAAAAATGTTTGATACTTGGAATTTATGCACCAAATGAAGCTAAATCAGACTTTTTCAAGAACATTCATACTGCGCTGTTGGAATATTTGGATTATAAGATCATAATGATGGGAGATTTTAATGGGGCTGTATCGACTATGATGGATAGAACTCAAAGACAAAAAATATCTAATGATGGCAAGCTTCCAAAAACATTCTTTGATTTGGTGGAGAATTTTGATTTAGTAGATGTTTGGAGGCTAAAAAATCCATTAGAAAAAGAGTTCACTTTTTTTTCGGACTCGCAAAAGTCAGGAAGTAGATTGGACTATATTTGGATTACAAAGGACTTATGTCCAAAAGTGACAAAAAGCGAGATATGCCCCAGAACTTATTCAGACCACAACGCAGTTTTAATGGAGTTAAAACAGTACCTGCAGGGTTCTTTTAGATGGAGGATGAATGACTCTTTACTGAGAAATGAGCAGATAAATAATAAGGCCCAGAAGATGTTGAAAGATTATTTTGAATTAAATCTGAACAAAGGACAAAATATTACAATGGTTTGGGATGCCGGCAAAGCAGTAATGAGAGGATTCTTGATTCAACAGAATACAATTTGGAAGAAGAGGAGGAATGAAAAGAAGGAAAAGATTTTAGACAAATTGAAAGAAAAAGAAAAAAAATTGAGAGATAATCCAAAAAGTCAGGAAGTTCAAAAAGAGATAAAAGCTTTGCAGGTGCAGTACTCCCAAATAATAAATGAAGAAATTGAATGGAAAATTAGAAGAATGAAGCAAAGATCTTTCGAATCGGCCAATAAATGTGGAAAATTGTTGGCTTGGCAATTGAAGAAAAGACAAAAAGAGAATACAATTATAAAGATTATGGATGAAGGAAAATCTATTGAGAACCCTGCAGAGATACGGAAATGCTTTACAAAATATTACAAACAGTTATATAAAAGGGAAAAAGAAGATTTAGATGGAATTGAGAAGTTTATAAAAGAAAATGGACTGCAAAAAATTCCAACACAACAAAAGAGCCTACTGAATGGATTGATTACAAGACAGGAGGTTGAAACAGCAATACAAGAATTGAAAAACGACAAAGCCCCAGGACCTGATGGACTTACCTCCAAGTACTACAAAACATTAAAAAACTGGTTGATACAACCATTAATGGAGGTAGCAAATGAGATTTTAGGGGGGGGCAAAGCACCAGAGACTTGGAAAGAAGCTTTTATCTCTCTGATACCAAAACCGGATGTGGATAAGACTCAGGTTAAAAATTACAGACCAATCTCCTTACTAAATGTGGATTATAAGATATTTGCTAGTATTTTGGCATCAAGATTGAAAAGGGTGTTGAAAGACTTAATTCATAAAGACCAGGCAGGATTCCTGCCTGGTAGACATATGAAAGACAATGTGAGAATTATAATAGATATTCTTGAGAGATTGGAAGTGAAAATAAACACCAAAGCAATGTTAATTTTTGTAGATGCCGAAAAAGCTTTTGATAATATCTCTTGGAATTTTATGAAAAGAAATTTTGTAAAAATGGAGGTTGGCCAAAACTTTGTTAATGGGATTAATGGTATTTACTCTGAGCAAAGAGCTAAGATTATTGTAAATAATGTGGTCTCAGAAGAGATAAGAATTGAGAAAGGAACAAGACAAGGGTGCCCACTCTCCCCCCTGCTATTCATTTCCGTTCTGGAGGTTTTGTTGAACATGATAAGGAACGATGATGGTGTTAAAGGAATTACAGTGGGTACAAAACAATATAAGTTAAAAGCCTTTGCAGACGATTTAGTACTGACCTTGCAGAACCCTGAACAGAGTGCAGTGAGAGTACTGCAGATAATTCAAGAGTTTGGCAGTGTGGCAGGCTTTAAGTTAAATAAAGGGAAAACTAAAGTACTAGAAAAGAACTTGACATTGCAAGAGAGACAGAATATAGAGGATTGCACAGGACTGAAGTGTGTAAAAAAGGTGAAATACCTAGGAGTTAATATGACGTCAAAAAATTTGAACTTGTATAAAGACAATTATGAGAAACTTTGGAAAGAAATCCAAAGAGATTTGGAAGTATGGTCAAGGTTGAAATTGTCCTTAATGGGAAGAATTGCAACTGTTAAAATGAATGTATTGCCGAGAATGTTGTTTTTATTTCAGGCCCTACCGATAGTTGACAAAATGAAATGTTTTCAAGAGTGGCAGAAGACACTGTCTAAATTTGTCTGGCAGGGGAAGAAACCCAGGATTAAATACAAACTTTTGACTGATGTAAAAGAAAGAGGAGGATTCTCCTTGCCAGACTTAAAGATTTATTTTGAAGCCGCAGCTTTTTGTTGGTTGAAGGAATGGTTTTTGTTAGACAATGATGACTTGTTGGATTTAGAGGGCCATGATAATGCGTTTGGTTGGCATGCATATTTATGGTATGATAAAGTAAAATTACACAAAGGTTTTAAAAGCCATATAATTAGGAAATCATTGTTTAATGTTTGGATTAGATACAAAGATCTATTGGAAAGAAAAACTCCTAGGTGGATCTCACCACTTGAGGCAAAGAAACCTAAAAGGACAAATATGGATGAGAATAGGTTGAAATACAAAGATATCCTGATGGAGGTGGGAAACCACTTTAAGTTAAGGCCATATGAACAACTGAAAGATAGGTTGAGTGACTGGTTTCAGTATGTGCAGATAAATGAAGCATTCAAGCTAGATAAAAAAATAGGATTCCAGACAGAAAAGTCGAAATTAGAAACGGAGTTATTAGAGACAGACTACAAGAATTTGTCTAGAATGTATAATTTGTTGCTAGAATGGCATTTGAAAGATGAGCAAACAAAATCAGTGATGATTGAATGGGCCAAGGACTTGGGTCATAATGTGATGATGTCGGAGTGGGAAAAATTGTGGAAGAAGGGTATGAAATTTACGGCTTGTACTGTGTTGAAGGAAAATTTGATGAAAATGATGTATAGATGGTATTTGACGCCGGTCAAGCTGGCTAAAATGTATCACAAAAGCGACAATAAATGTTGGAAATGTAAGCAGGATGTTGGCTCATTCTACCATATGTGGTGGACATGCCCTAAGATAAAAGGCTTCTGGGAAATGATTTATAATGAGTTGAAAAAGATGTTTAAAAACACATTTTTGAAAAAACCGGAAGCCTTTTTGCTTGGAATAATTGGGGAAGAAATCCCCAAGGACGATGTTAATTTGTTTATGTATGCCACCACAGCCGCTAGGATCTTAATAGCACAATATTGGAAAAAAGAGGAACTGCCTTCGAGGCAGGAATGGCAAATGAAAATGATGGATTATATGGAATTGGCAGAATTGACAGGAAGACTCCGGGACCAAACAAATGACAAAGTTTTAAAAGATTGGAAGAAATTTAAAATATACATAGGGTATGAATTTGAAAACTAGATTTTGAACATCCAGGAAAATAAAGAAGTTAAGGCAATAGGGAAATAATAGAAGATTGAAAGGGAGAAAATATGATAGATGATATAAAGATGAAATTTTTGAAGTGTTAAAGAGACTATATGATGGGTAAGAAGGATGATTTAGAAACTGCTACAGAAGTTTATAAAAAAGAAAATCAGATAGTAGGGAATTGGGGAAGCCAGAGGACAATGAATATTAAAATGGATTAGAGATGATATATTTTTTGTTGTTGTATTTTTGTATTTTTGTATTTCTGTATTTTGATGTTTACTTTTTGTATTTGTGTTCTGTATGTGTGTTGATAAAATGTTTAATAAAAAATATAATTTAAAAAAAAAAAAGGAAGCATTTCAGCTTGGACTGGCTAATCGAATTGTTCCCAGTGGCCAAGGTAGGTGTCTTATGCACCATGTCACTAGTACTGGGTTTAAAACCAGTCACAGTCTCACAACATAACCTACCTCACAGAGTGAGGGAGCAGGAGAATCATGTGTACCTTCTTGGAGAAAAGGTGGGGTATAAACAAAGTAAATAAATAATAAGATTGGACTAATCCAGGGGTCAGCAAACTTTTTCAGCGGGGGGCTGGTCCCCTGTCCCTCAGACCTTGTGGGGGGCCGGACTATATTTTGAAAAAATATATGAATGAATTCCTATGTCCCACAAATAACCCAGAGATGCATTTTAAATAAAAGAACACATTCTACTCATGTAAAAAATGTCGATTCCCGGACCATCCGCGGGCCAGATTGGGCCGCATCCAGCCCCCGGGCCTTAGTTTGGGGACCCCTGGACTAATCCAGTGTATTATTGGGCTGCTACAGTCCTGCATGTTTCAGTTTCATTCAACCTGAATGGAATTAAATGCACCGAGTGGGATGCAAGACTGCAGCCTTTGTTGTGCTGAGTCATGTTTTTAGATAGGGAGATGACTTGTGGTCAAGATTGGACCAACAGGCTGGTGCAGAACAAAGGTCTAATCCAGACACCCCCCAAACTCGGCCCTCCAGCTGTTTTGGGACTACAGTTACCATCATCCCTGACCACTGGTCCTGTTAGCTAGGGATGATGGGAGTTGTAGTCTCAAAACAGCTGGAGGGCCAGTTTGGGGATGCCTGGTCCAATCTGTTGCAGGGCTCTGTTGGCATCTCCTTTAGTGAATGAAGGACCTGGTGCGCACCAGGAGTTTTCAACTACAGCTCCCATCAGCCCCAGCCAGCATGGCCGATGGAAGTTGTAGTCCAAAGTGTTCAGAGGGTTCTGGGTTTGCAAAGGCTGCTTTAGAGAAGTTCTTACTGGCCATAGACTAGCAGGCAAAAAGCAATTCGGAAGCCTAGCTTTCTAGCGTTTTTTTCCTTTTCCCCATGGGGTGGGTGGGAGAGGCTAGGCAGGATGCCCCCCCCCCTATCTCAGAGCCCTGTAGAACACATACGTCGCATGTGAACGTATAGCACCCTTTCTGTAGCCAGCAACTGGCAGCTCTTTGCGAACTTTCATTCCATTCAGAAGGCAGAACCCTGATTTCTGTTTAATTTAGAGCGCGGGTTTGACAACATGGAAATACATTTCTTTCAATAACAAGGGTGTGTCCCATCACGAAAACACATTCCTGCTGCTAACCTTTGACCACCGAGGGGGAACTACCTCCATTAAGGTAAATGCACACAGCAGTTCTCTTGACTAGACTCCGGAGGTTTCCTGCAGAAGGAAAAAGGAAGACCCTTCTGAATCAGGCTTTACCTCATTCTGAATTGGCATGGAAGCTGGCTTAAAAAAAACGACTAGCAACAGCTGCTTTGATTCAGCTTAAGCTGGTGGGGCTGCTGTTCTCCTCCCCACCCCCGACTTGTTAACAAAACGATGACAGCATGTAATGTACGTATCTGAATGCAAAACAAGATTTGGAAATTGCTGGTGGGGTGAGGCATCCGTATTGTAGCAGAGTTTTTAAAAGGAAATAAGCCAGGACTCAGAGTCAACTAGCCATAACAAAAAAGGTACATATTCAGATGTTTCTCTCTTTTTTTAGGCTTCCTGTGTATGCGAGTGTGTTAAAATTTAGATTATTTTGATCGTGGAAGTGTAATGGTGGGGTGGGTGAGGGAGATCATTAATAACACAGTAAGTTATTCAATCCCTCCTGAAGCTGCCGCCATTCTTCAGGTCCAAGAAGTGAGTAACGTCTCCACAGACTTTCTGCCCATGTGCTCTGTGCGTTCTGATATCCGGATTCCTTTTGAAAAATATGGCTGTTTTGGTTGGCATCTGGAGAAGTATCTTTTGAGAGAAACATGAATGAAACCCTGTTTTGTTTACCGTGAGCCAGGGATGTCCAAGTGGGGCCCCCCTGCAGACCAGATCCACACACACACACCAACAATTTTACCTGTCTCCCTCTAGCAGCCCTTCCAAACCTAATTGGAGATGTCTTTTCATACAGTTTCACTTGTAAGAAACAGAGCAAATGTTTTCAAGTACAAGAAACTGAGGATGCGGGTCTTACCCAAATTTACCTGGGGCTGGGATGGGAGCAAGTCCTGCTGAACTCAGCGGGAATTCATTTTGATCAGGCAAGCATAAAGGTAAAGGAACCCCTGACCATTAGGTCCAGTCATGACCGACTCTGGGGTTGCGCGCTCATCTCGCGTTATTGGCCAAGGGAGCCGGCGTACAGCTTCCAGGTCATGTGGCCAGCATGACAAAGCCGCTTCTGGCAAACCAGAGCAGCGCACGGAAATGCTGTTTACCTTCCCACTGTAGCGGTACCTATTTATCTACTTGCACTTTGACGTGCTTTCGAACTGCTAGGTGGGACCAAGCAACGGGAGCTCACCCCGTCGTGGGGATTCGAACTGCCGACCTTCTGATCGGCAAGCCCTAGGCTCTGTGTGTGGCATCTCTTTCGGATGTTATAAATATATGTATGTTAATAATAATAATAATAATAATAATAATAATAATAATAATGTAATAGTAAGTAAAGCACATACAGTCTATAACTGGAAATCGCTTTACTGCTTAGGAGCAACAGTTGCAGGGGGCGTTGGGCATCCATCTGTCTGAGAGACAATGGAGTGCGCTTCTGGGGGTGAAGTCAAACTGCTGCATTAGCAGCAATCAAGTGACCTCTCTAGGATGCAAGCCTGGGCAGTGTGTATGGAGGTCCTGGGCTACCCAGATGACAACATACCCCCCCCCCCCGGCTATGCTAATGTGGTCCAAAGCAGAGCAGAGCTATACATTTGTCACCATCTTGGCTGCAGGAATTGCCGGAAGGAGCCGTACAAGGCGCCATCCAATTGCCTTAGGGAGATAACTCTGGATTTGTGTTGGGTAGCCTTTTCTTTTCTCACAGATACCCAATAAGGCAGTAGAGGTTTAGGATCAGAGTGGAAGTTGCTGTTGGAAGGCCATAGGACTTTGGACTTTGTCATCATAGCTGTCAAGTTCTCCCTTTTTTTTAAAGGGAAATTCCCTTATGCCGAACAGGCTTCCTTAAGGGAAAACTTGACAGCAATGCTTTGCCATGGTGGGCCTTCCAAAGTCTGCTTCCTGGAATCATCGGGAAGCAAAATTGGGGCTTTGTTCAGGCTTAAATTTATTAAATGTAATATCCTGTGATTACTCCTATGCTCCAGCTTTATACTTTTGGTATGTGTGTACTGAAAATCAAAACACTTTTCTTATAAACTCAAAGCCACACGTAAAAAAAAAGGCCACATGTTCCTAGTGACAGAAATTGTACAGTTCTTGATTTCAACATAGGCCAAGAACAGATTTGCACTTCTGTGCTGCTGCTGCTTCTTTCTTATTTATTTATTTATTTATTTATTTATTATTTTAAATAAAATTTAAAAAACAGCATAGGCAACAGGTTGCACCTAAGCATGTACCCTGCCTGCCCCTATTTCCTAAGGTGAATTCTTGTTTCTCGTTGCTTTGTCCATGGCAAAGCCCATATTTTTGTATTTGGGGAAGCTTTTGAGAATTTGCTCTAAATAATATTTGCACGTTGACCTAAGTTACTATTCCAGCTCCCAGAAGTTAAATCCCCCCCCAAGGATTGGGGGTGGGTGAACAGATGCTCTGTGCCACAAAGCAAGGGTACAGCTTGACATTCGTACACACTGTAGCTGGTTGTGCTTTTGAACTTGCTAAGTGTAACCATATTTTGGGAGAATTTTTAATAAAATGCATTTTTTATATATTTCTTTTGCTTTTTAAAGTCATCTGAGTCCCAGGCTGTGGTTGTTAACTTAATTCTTTTCTGGTTGTCTAAAGACAGTGTGGCTACTTCCTCTCTAGCCCTTTATAGGCATTGCCAAAATACTGTAAGTGCAAAAAGTTAACCACAAGGGCCTGGGCAGTCCGGGGACCAGTGTCTTACTTCTGCTACCCCCACTTGTGTTCTCATCCCTCTCCAACTTGCGGAAGGCTGTCTTCTGAAATGGGGAGGCACCAGTATTTGTGGAGGCTTCCTGTGTGTTCTAGAACAGCGTTTCTCAACCACTGTTCCGCGGCACACTAGTGTGCCGCGAGATGCTGGCTGGTGTGCCGCAACGTGCGGCAATGAGAAGGGCGATTTGCATTGTCGCGTGCCTGGCGGCCGCCAATATACAACACTGACCCGCCGGAAAGCAATATTTCTCCTCCTCTTTCCCAAAGCTCAGTGCAAACGAGCCTGGCGGCCGCCAATACACAACACTGACCCGCCGGAAAGCAATATTTGGCAAGTGTTTCTTACAGTCATAATTATAATATAGGGCGGCACAGAGTTAACTTTTTAAACTTTTTTAATGGTGGTGTGCCTCGTGATTTTTTTCACGGAACAAGTGTGCCGTGGCCCAAAAAAGGTTGAGAAACACTGTTCTAGAAGCCTGGAAAATCCAGGTTCTAGAACCCCAGGGGTCTTCCAGAAGTATAGGAGGCCCCCCCACTTCAAAAGGTCAGCCTCCACCAACTCATGATAATGGTGAAGGGGGGGGGGGAGAGCTGGCACTCTTGTCCTCACTGTGCCTGAACAGGGCTTTTGGTCTGTTCCACAATTCCTTTCTCATCAAGATAAGATACTAAATGTTACAGAATGTATTTCAGCTATTCTGTAACAACTGTATCAATTATAAGATCCTTAAGTTTGGGTTTTGGGGTGTTTTTTTTAAAGAATCCTTAAATTTGGGTTTGTTTTTTAGTTGGTTATACTGTAAAGGAAAGTGTTGTGGCTGTTTTATTAGCGTACTGCATCAGAAACTAGTGCTTGGCAGGGCTCAATTAATAGTTCCAGTAAACAAATTCTTTTATTCTGTATTGCTTGTCTGTGGCAAATCACTGGCTCTATTTTGGTGATGGCATGTGGTGGGAGAAAAAGGGTAAATATATGAGAGACCCAGTTTTCGTCTGTGACATTTTGGGGGCATGTCTATTGTTTCAGCTGTATTTTATTTCTTTTGTTGGTGAAGCGGCAGCAGCAGGTTCCGGTGAGACCTCACAAGATCTCATCAAAATCTTACGAGAGATCGTCAAAATCTTGCATAATATCTTGTTGAAATGTGGCACTGCCTCTTTGCAGGTGCTGCTGTGCAGCACAGGTAAAAAGGTGGCAGTGGCAGAATGGCACCTTCATGTTTCACTGATAATAATAATAATAATAATAATAATAATAATAATAATAATATATTATTTATACCCCGCCCATCTGGCTGGGTTTCCCCAGCCACTCTGGGCAGCTTCCAACAGAAGTATTAAAATACACTAATTTACAGTGGTACCTCTACTTACGAATTTAATGCGTTACGAACGCACATTCGTAAGTTGAAAAAAAATGTAAGTCGAATCCCATAAGAATGCATTGGGAGAAAAAATTCGTAAGTCAAAGCAACCCTATCTAAAAATTCCTAAGTAGAAAAAAGCCTATCTAAACTGCATCCAAGATGGCGGACAGAGCTCCATTCGTAAGTAGAAACATTCGTAAGTAGAGTTACCGGTATTCGTAAGTAGAGGTACCACTGTATTAATCATTAAAAGCTTCCCTAAACAGGGTTGCCTTCAGATGTCCTCTAAAAGTCTGGTAGTTGTTTTTCTCTTTGCATCTGGTGGGAGGGCGTTCCACAGGGCAGGCGCCACCACCAAGAAGGCCCTCTGCCTGGTTCCCTGCAACTTGGCATCTCGCAGCGAGGGAACCGCCAGAAGGCCCTCGGTGCTGGACCTCAGTGTGCGGGCAGAACGATGGAGGTAGAGACGCTTCTTCAGGTATACTGGACTGAGGCCACTTAGGGCCTGCCCCTGGCTGTAGGGCCCTCTTCTCTGCCTGTCCTTCTTTCTCTTCCCTTTCATGTCCTCTGCCCTTTGCACACTATCTTGTTTTAGGTGGTAAAGATTCCATCCCTTTTATGCAGTATATAATTCCTACATGGTGCCTAGCACTTGTTTAAGCACATACTATTTATTTTTAGAAGAGGCCAAGGGTGTTCTAACAACTGAACCTTATTAGGAAATACTTACTGGTAATTAGAAGGTGAGTAACAGTGGAGAAATTTCCCCTTTTTAAGATGGTTTCCCATCACTCCTTATCCTCTCATGCAGCTGCCAGTGAACAAGTGGACACATTCAGTTCACATCAGGTAATGGCCAGGCCTACGAGACCTAGTCTGTGCACTGCACATGAGAACGGAACATGCGCCTCAAAACATACTCCCATAATGCTTTGTGACGCACGGGGTCCCCATGGCAGATGTCCAGAGATTCAATGATAGACGTTGACACAGAAAATATTTCTCAGGTTGTGGCACTTGATCGCACAGGAGGAGGAGATGAGGGGTAAGTTCTAATTTTAACAGTAAAAGGGTAAGGAGTACAGAAAAGGAAAAAATTGTTATCAGCTCCCTAACCCACGCCCTGCCTTCTTGGTTAAAATCAGACCACCACCTCACTCCCGTCTTTCTGCATGTTTGAGGCAGTTCTATATTTAAATACACAGAACTGCTGCTATCTAGCTTGACACTTAGCTTTTGGCGCATATGTGTACATTTCTATATTGGGATGTATTGGAAGTACAAATAAAGTTACACTGGGTTAAGTGTGGACGTGGATATTCAAACAAAGTTGTGATTATGTGCAGAATCGTAAGTATGAGGTTTTTTTTGGTGTGCTTTTAAATCGCTTTCCAATGCTTATATAAACAAACAATATTGGTTTCTTAGTGATGTTGTTGTTGAATTAATCAGTGTTTATTCACCACAGCCATCGCACTCTCTCTCTCTCTCTCTGATTTTGATCTGGGAGATCCGTGCGATATTTTTGGAAAAACATTTCTGGTCAAAGAAAAGGAGTGGTTGCTAGTTGTGTGAATTAGCAAGGTGTTGCTATTTCTCATTAAATACCCACTGCTTGACGTCTTCCATTAAAATATGCATTCACTTGATAAGGAAGGAAAGAAAGAAAATAGGGCAAAGACATCCATTTTTATTTTTAGATGGCTCTTCCCATGCTCTTCCATAGATGCAGAGTTCTTGGCCCTGCCCATATTGCCCAGAGATGGTATCTTCTTCCCAGGCTCTCCTTCTTCCCAGCCTTGTTTATTGTGACCATAGGGCTTGCCAGCAGATTATCAGAGAGACATTGATCCTCTTAATACCACTATGCATTGCTGTTGGTCTTCTTCTGGACTGAGGTCACAGTGTGGAGCAGAGGGGTGGGAGCTGCTTCTTGCAGTTTGGAATCTTCAGCTTTGAAATGTGTTTACTTGTCTTCAGCCAGTTTTGTTTTGCAATGTGTTCAGCAAATGTTCCTGCAGAAAGATATGCAGGCAGCTGTGAAACAGAAAGTTTTGTGCTGAAGCTCCTGGCGTCTGTTGTGTCTTCCTGGGTAGCAGAATATTCTTTTCTAAGCCAAGCATTCATCCCTCCCTTTTACTCTGCAATTGAATCCTATTACATTGAGGGTGTTTAGAGACTGGCATTACCTTCAGGAAATGAAAGGTTCGAGGTTATGGTAATGTAAAAGCAGTTTATATATATAAAAAATATAGCGCTAGTACTTAGAGGCTTAACTGAAGGCGTTACATGAAATGTAGAACATGTGTGAAATCATTTTAATGAGTTGTCTGGAAAGAATGAAGATGATACATACATTATAAAAGCCTATCTAACTTACTGAAAAGCATAACAGGTATAGAGCAGGAAATTAGTGATCTAATGGGTGAGCTTTGACTCACTGTTTTGGAATTACTGGATTAATACATAGGAACCACTGCACCAATAAAGTGGTACAAAGCAGAATGAGAATTAAGAGTAGACAGGAAATAATAATTGAAGCAAAGTCTCCATGGGATTAGAGATAGCAATAAAAATTTCTATGATCAAGGATTTCCACTCCACCAGGACTTCCTGCTCATGGAAGTTGCCGCTGTGATTTTTGCATGAAGATTATACTTTTCCTCTCATAAGTTAAGCAACAAATCGGCGCCAGCGGATCATGATAGTAGAAATATATATAAAAATAACTTCTTCAGATACCCATGTGCATGCATACGAAAGCTCATACCAAGAACAAACTTAGTTGGTCTCTAAAGTGCTACTGGACACTTATTTTTATTTTTTATATATATTTCTACTGCGTCAGACCAACACGGCTACCTACCTGAATCTAGGATCATGGTACTGTTCCCATAACATCTGATAGCTGGAGTTCACCTACCTTCTAAATAAAAACGAGAACCTCTTTTTGCTCTTACGCCTCAAAGAGGTTTGTTTTTAGAGTTTGGAAGAATTATTCACTCTATGATGATAAGCCTGCTTGCTGTATTTCTGCAGAAGTATATAAGTATAGATTATAGAAGATCCCCTCCCCTCTTCTTCCTGACCTTATACTGTCCTCAACACTAATGTCTCATAACAAATGTAACTGATCTGTAGAAAAGACTGTACAACTTGAAAAAAAGAGAGAAGGCATGTACTTTTGTAAAGCAAGAAAACCTTTAATAAGAATAAGAAGTATAGAAGATTTGAAAGGAGGCAAACCCAGAGCTGGGACTTAGATATAGAGCAGGACACATCCTGTCAAAAAAATGCAATTCCTCTGCTTTGGAAATGATTGAAGAATCCATTCACTCCCAGTGCAGAGATGCCGTCAGGATAAGCGTCTCTCAGGGGAAGCTGATTGGAAGGAGACGCAGAACAGTGAGTCATACAGAGACACACTGAGACATGAGGGGGTACAGTCATACCTCGACATCCGAATGATTCTACTTCCAAAGGTTTCGACTTCCGAAGTCGACAACCCCGGAAGTCTTTTCGGCGTGCGCACCCTGCACCTGCGCAAAGTGGCACGGTCAGTGCCTGCGCAGGAGCGCGGAATCGCGCTTCGCGCATGCGCAGAAACGGTGCTTCGACATCCGAAGACTTCAACTTACAAAGATGGCCGCGGAACGGATCGTCTTTGTAAGTCGAGGTACCACTGTACTCAAGTCTAGGTGCAGTTTTCTATTATTGTGTCCCACTTTCCCTAATTTTAAAATATGGTTGTGTTTCCCTTTTCTTTCTTCCAGCTCTCCAGCATGCCATTGAATTAGCAGAACAAATTTCAGCATTTCCCCAGCACTGCATGCGCGCAGACAGAAATTCTGCTTACTACAGTGCGTTTGATGCCTCTTCCTTCACAGAAGCCATGCAGTTTGAGTTTGACACAGGAGTACAGGTGGTGTTAGAAGAATCTGTTCCTGGTGCTAAGAAGTTCAGCTTGGGGCACGGGCGTGGTGGAGCAAAGTTGTAGCCGTTGAGTATAATGGCTCTTTCCTCTGAATGCATTAGCTTCACCCACTTTATAGTAGAAATAACTATGTTGCACTTGCAAAATAAGAAAAGCCACATGCAGTATACTATACAGTCATACCTTGGAAGTCGAACGGAATCCGTTCCACAAGTCCGTTCAAATTCCAAAACGTTTGGAAACCAAAGCTCGGCTTCTGATTGGCTGCAGGAAACTCCTTCAGCCAATCAGAAGCCATGTCGGACTTTCGGCTTCCGAAAAGTGTTTGCAAACCCAAAAAGCCACTTCTGGGTTTGCGGCGTTCGGGAGCCAAAACGTTCGGGAACTAAGCTGTTTGAAAACCAAGGCACGATTTTTATATGCATATCCCACTGAAATGCAGCCTTTAAAATGTTTTGTACAGTAGTCCCTCTTTAGAGGGTAGAAAATCCACACTTGAACTCATGCTAATGAGGGCTATATTTCTCAAAAAATGTAAATGTAGTTAAGAATTGCCAGCTATTTGTATATTCAAGGCCTAAAATGGTCACAGAATCACCACAATTCTTACCTCTTTGAAGCGTAAGTCCCATTGAACTCAATAGGATTTATTATGAGCAGATAAATATAGGACTGCTCTATTAGTGTTTTGAAAGGTGCCCATGACATAATTATTGCTTCTGAACTCATATATATATATATATATAGAGAGAGAGAGAGAGAGAGAGAGAGAGAGAGAGAGTTCTCTCATTTTCATCGAAAATCTTTCTTCCTATAAATACTTACATTATTTGTTGTTGTTGTTGACAAAATACTACTGATCCCTAATAAATATTGGTCACTAATGTGTATCTGAAACCCTAAGGAAATAGGTCCCAAAATAATCAGTTAATGAAGCTGCAATCCTGTACTTAGTTGCCTGGTAGTTAAGTTCCAATGTTCCTTATTTCTGAGAACATCTGTATTGCACTGGAAGTCTCTTTAGTTTAATAAGCTGGGCACTGCTGTTCTTGTATGTGTGCTCATTGTCTTCAAACACAGTAGCTTCTGCGTTTGCTCCCCTGGGAGGTGCTTTCCCTTGTATTAATGTGGTTGAAGAGTGTGCAAACACAGGACCTTGATATGTGCACTTGGGTGCACCACAGTGTTGTACATGTGAGCAAGTGTGCTTTTTAAAGATTCAAATATATGTTATGTGGGCCAGGAATGAGTTATACAACTTTAATTACCTATGACCTAGGACTCAGCTATACAGTTGCAAAGACCACAGCGCCACCCACATCCCTAAAATATATATTATATTTTCACAGCCTTTTAAATATATGTGTAGATTCAGTCCTACCCAACTAGAAAATTGCTGAAGGTTTTGGTGGGCCACTTAAAATATTTTTCTGCCTTTTGTTGGGCTTGCAATATTCAATGTTAGACGCTGCATGTTTTTTCATTGTGCTTTCCTTGATTCTTTTATTTCTCACAATGTATTTTACTGTCTTATTCCATGGAAAAATTCCATTCTATTAGAATAAGTCTATTGCAATTACTGAATTACATAGAATTCAAATGGTAATGTAATAAAATACAGCCTAAGAAATAAAAAGAAGCAATAAAAATACAATTAAAAATCAAAACAGCTATATAATGTGGAGTTGCTTCGGGTCACCTGAATGAAGTTTGCTGTCCACTGGTGGTGTATGGACCACAGTTTGGGAACCTTTGTCCTACTCATTAAAGCTGCCAGAGGAAATCTTCATGATAGGGAGTAGAGTTTGGATATGCATTCAAAAGGCCAGATTGAAATCCTGAGCCAATCATGACACTAGGTGGTCTTGAAAAGACATTTATGCAATACAACCTACATAATTGGGTTGTTATGTAGATGAAATAGCTTCAATTATGCCACCCTGAGCTCTTTGGAGGAAAGGCGAGATTATAAGGTGACAGATAAATTATACATTTAAGTACAGTGTTTTAGTTTTTTCTCCCTGATAAATGCTCTTAAATTCCTCTGCTGATGATTTCATGGGTGTATTTACAGTACATCACTGACAAAGAGGTGCCACACCTTCTGAATACTAGCACAGACAGTACCTTGGCTTTGGGGCAAGAATTTAAAGGAGCTAATTCAAAAAGCAAACTTGCCATTTCCCCTGTATGGAATAATTTCTAGTAAGCTAACTCTGGTTCGCCACCAGATGTCCTTCATGAGTAGGAAAATATGATATTCTGTATTCTGCATTCATAACATTCTAAGACCAGGACAGTGAAAGGAAAGTTTGAGAGTGAGAGAGAGAGAGCAAATATTAGGAGGTGAAACATTCTTTTAATAGTATTGGTGTTTTAATTCTGTAGCCTGAGACCTCATGGAACACCATTATGTTTTGTTCAGCAAGGCATAATTTTCTGTACCCTTAAAAAAAAACACCTTTAAAATTTCAAATGGAAATTTTACATATATGTAGGTGTAAATTCACATTTCCTCTCATCAGTTCCTTGACAGTCGTAGAGCATCCAGATGATTTTTTTAAAAATTAAAGTAACATGACCTGAATCCAAATGGAAACATTGCAATATTGAGCTCTGACTCCCCAGGGTCATACTTCTCCAAATGTGCAAGTGTAAATAAGGTCTGGCTGAAGATATATTGGTTTGCCTCTAAGTAAATATTGCTTTGCCTCTTAATAAAACGGGTATGCTCCATGCAGATTGGAAGGGTGCCCAGCCAAATGGGGACTAGGGAGAAAGCTGGGAGTGGGTACCCCCCAACTTATGGGAGAGCATGTGTGTGACTTCATTGAGGTCTGCAATAAATCGGTCGGGGAAACCCAGCAAACAGCCTGGAGACATGCAACCTGCCCTCATGATGCCATGGAACTCGGACAGCAGAGAGCAGGATCCAGGGCCCATTCCTCAGTTACGGAATGAGTTATGGCTGAAGTACAGCATTCAGCCTGAGGCAATTGGTAGTGGAAGAAGCCATGCATTCGGTGTTGTGGGCCGAAGTCCGTGGAACTCCCTCCCAACTGAAATTAGACAGACGCTCTTCAAGCTGGACTTCAGGAGCATGGCAAAAATTATCTTGCTCCGCCAGCCATTTTAAGGTAGTGTTCGGGTTCCAGTTTGGTTTCATGAAGTTTGGTTTAATTTTACGTAAACCGCTTGGAAATGCTCGCGATTGAATTAATTATATGAATCCCTTAAAAAAAATAAAGAACTGGCCCTTTGAAATGGATGCAGATGATCAAGCACATATTCGCAGAGCTCGGTTTCCGAATCCCCTTGTGCTCATGGTGATACTTCCATCCCCCTTGACAGCTTCGGAGGGGAACTTGGTCAAAGAGGTTTGCAGGCAGGAAACCCGGTGGCAGCTTTCGGCCAGGAGGAAGGCGGGCGGGGGAGTTAAGGGAGGAGGAGTGAGTGACCAAAGGAATGAGGAGCTGGCTAAGAAGAGGGGTGCACTCCGTTTGAAACCCCCACAAATGATCAGCTATATTATGTGGAACAAGTTTCATACCACACTGCCACAGTTTTTGCCCCAGATGCTGTCGTGTAAGCCTGAGTACCATAAGCTCAGAGGAAGTTTTGTGTTCTTCCCCCGAGACCTTTCATTGAGTGGCTGGGGAGACTCAGCCAGATGGGCGGGGTATAAATAATAAATTATTATTATTATTTCATTGGCTCCAGGGTAAAAAGACAACAACAAAGTTAACATTCCCAGGTCGTCCCTAGGAGTGACTCAGGCTGCCTGTGGAACCAGAAAGTATGGGGAGAGGGAGGGAGAAGAGAAAGAATCTTACCCTTTGCGATGTTTTGTTGTGGAACCTCACCTGTAGCAATTATTTTTTAGTTATGCTAATATGTTATAGCCTATATATTTTACAGACCCTGTTTCTTCTATAGCTGATCCCTAGGGAATGTTGTCACAATATCATAGCTGCCAAGTTATCCCTTTTTTAAAGGGATTTTCCCTTATGCTGAATAGGCTTCCTCGCGAGAAAAGGGAAAACTTGGCAGCTATGCACAATATGTGTGTGTGTGTGTGTGTGTGTGTGTGTGTGTGTGTGTGTGTGTGTTTAGGACTGTTGTGTCAATTTTGCATCAGTGGAGACCTCCTCTAAACCCCTCTGGGTTCCCTGCAGATGATAGGAGGGAAGATAATAAGATGAAGAGATTTCTGCACATTCCTCCCTCTTCCTTTACTAAAGTCCTGCAATGGTGAAATCGTAGTCCAGCAACATCTGGAGGACCATAGGTTCCCCACATGGGTGCAGCCAAGGGGGGCAGGGGGGCAGCTGCCCCCCCCCAAATCAGTAAAAATACTTAACTGAGATTCTGGTTACACCCATCGTTCCCCATTCCTACCTTAAAGGTGAACACATTGAAAAGAATTCTGTTTTTATAGGTGGATAGATAGAATCTTGTCTGAGCTGTGCATGTTTTGGTTTGCCTTAGACAAGCCCGTGTTTCCCAGGCTCAGTGCTGGAGTTTCCTTATCTGTAATATGGGAGCTATAACAGTGCTGTGCCTTTGTATGGCTGTAAAAATGCTGAATAATATGTTGGGGCTGTGGATTTTTTGGGAGCACTTAATTATGTAGTGCTTCAAGTAGTATTGTTTTTATTAAAACATGTACAATTTAATACGCAACCCACTCTTCTTTTAAAAAAAATAACTTGGATTGTTTGTTAGGCAAAAGAAAGGGAAAAAGCAAGTATGCCTGTTATCTTAAGAGATCTTTTGGAATGAACAAAGATTAACTGCTTAGTTTATAAAACAACAACAAAACAAAACAACCCTGTTCTAAGTTCATGGACTTCCTGTTAAAGTTATTCACAGGTTATTATACTTCCTGTTAACCACTCTGCTTGTGAAATAAGATACGTTGTTTTCGGTTTGAGGGCCTCCATAAATAAGTCGTGGAAGGGAGAAGGAAACACATGGGAGTATATAAACTTGCATCTGATCATCTGTGAACTTCTTTTCCATTACATGCTCGTCAGCCAGCAAGGGTACCGTTCTTGCGACCCCTTTTCAAATGGACTTGGAGCCTTAAGATCCATACAGATCCATTATTATTATTATTTTTAAAAAACATTGTCACCACCCCAATGTAAGTCAGTGTACTGACCTGGAAAGTTAGGATGGCCACGTGAGAGACAGGATAGGGCTGCTCTGCCTTTCGATAGCTGTATAGATGAGGAGGGAATTTCAGCAGGTGTAACTTCTCTCTTGTAGTGCTATGCTGTGAAGCAGCTATGTTGAACGTCCCATTGCTGCACATTTTGGGATGGCGAACTTAGGGCCCTCCCAGATTCTGTTTGGATGGCAACACTCCTTGATCCATGACCATGCTTGCTAGAGCTTATGGGAGTTTGAGAGTTTGAGTCCATCATCTGGAGCAGGGGTCGGTCATCAACCTTTTCCAGCCATGGGCCGGTCCTCCGTCCCTCAGACCATGTGGGGGGCCGGACTATATTTTGAAAAAAATATATGAACAAATTCCTGTGCCCCACAAATAACCCAGAGATGCATTTTAAATAAAAGCACACATTATACTCATGTAAAAACACCAAGCAGGCACCACAAATAACCCAGAGATGCATTTTAAATAAAAGCACACATGCTACTCATGTAAAAACACGCTGATTCCCGGACTGTCCACGGGCCGGATTGAGAAGACGATTGGGCTGGATCCAGCCCCCGGGCCTTAGGTTGCCTACCCCTGATCTGGAGGAATGATCAGTTTTTTTCCACCCTGCTTTAAAAGTCCAGCAGCCTCGTCTGTTGCAGCTGCTTAGTTACCCTTTTTGCAATGGACAATTCTGAACAAGACCCCCTGATCTTAAAAGACTTTTTTCTGAAAAAGCTGCATTCCCTAAGTCATTCACTCCAAAGCAGCTTCAAGTAAGAACCTTCATACAAAGTATGAAATAAGATGGGAGGTTAAACTCGCCGTTAAGAAGGATGAGAGAATTTTTCAAGTTTATTAAGTAAAGGTAAAGGACCCCTGACCATCAGGTCCAGTCATGTCCGACTCTGGGGTTGTGGCGCTCATCTCGCTCTATAGGCCGAGGGAGCCAGCGTTTGTCCGCAGACAGCTTCCGGGTCATGTGGCCAGCATGACTAAGCTGCTTCTGGCAAACCAGAGCAGCGCACGGAAACGCCGTTTACCTTCCCGCCGGAGTGGTCCCTATTTATCTACTTGCACTTTGACGTGCTTTTGAACTGCTAGGTGGGCAGGAGCTGGGACTGGGCAACGGGAGCTCACCCCATTGCAGGGATTCGAACCGCCGACCTCCTGAGACTTTCTACCCAGGAGGCTGGAGGCTCCGTTTAGAAGTCGCAGGATACTGCACATGCGTACAACGTAGAGGGGGATCGCGCCGTGCTGCGCGGGCTTTTTATTGGGAGGCTGGAGGGGTTTGGCTTGGGAGTCACGGGGTGGGGCGCCGACTGTCACCCCCCCCAGAGTGGAACCCGGGGTGGACCGCCCCTATCACCCCTCCTTGCTACGCCACTGGGGTGGGGGACAACAGGTTCCCCACCCCTGTGAAACTCTCTGGCTTCCATGGAGTTAGTGCGATCAGATTTTGTGGAAGCAAGACTTTGGAACAATTTCTAACGCAGTTCTCTAGTGAAAGGTGCCTTTTGTATACACTTGGACTTCTTAGATAGGAGTTGTTTTATATTATGGTGTTGTTGGGTGGGTTCTTTCTTTCTTTTGAACTGGTAGAATTTGTTACAGGACCTTGTTAATTTACATTTTTTAATAAAAAAGTTTATGTCCTGCTCTTCCTACCAAAGGAGCTCAGGGCGGTGTTAAAAGTTAATATCTATACTTGGTACCCGCTTTCTGAAGAAGAAGAAGAGCTACTGCCCTGCAAAATAACAGGAAAAGAACTTATAATGGATACGACGACTGAGCCTGTAATGTGCTGAGCATCTTCATTCTAAAACACAAGGCCAAGCAAATAAGGTTAGAATGGCTGCTGATCTAAATAGTTTCAGGGTGGGTTTCCATATGCCCTCATTTCATAACAGAAAAGTCACAGGCATAAGCACACATGGATAGGGTGTAAATTATAATAATATATGTGCCGTTATAAGGAGACTTCCTTCTGATCTCCTGGAAATGAAGAGGACCATGCTGCTATTCCAAGCCCATCTTGCATATTCTCTAGAGTACTGGTCTTCAGCTGGTGCTGGGGCCCATTAGCAGATTGTGGCCTGATCCAAGGTGGGTCGCTACAAGAGTGCAAATACATAGTAAAATATATATTTGACCATGCAGATATATAGTAAAATATTAATAAATTGGTCCCCAAATGCTTGTTTTGATTAAAAGTGGGTTCTGGGTCTGAAAATGTTGGAAATATCTACTCTAGGTTCTGGGCTCCCAAATGCCCTTTGCATCCCTTTACTTGCTTGTCAACCTTAGATTAGACAAACTGTAAGCATAGATGTGCTTGCCTTCTTTGAGGCCATTACAGAAACCCATGCTAGTGCACCTGATTGTATCCTTCAGTGCACTATGTTTCTAGGTTAAAGGAATGAGGCTTCCATGGCGCACACCTACAATAGAAGAGGCTTTTTGTTTTTGTTTTAAATAGCTCTTTGAAATCACAAAGTCTGCACAGTTGCTCAGTGGAGTTCGCCTAGTGGATTTTAGCCCAATACCACATGTGTTTCTTCAGAACTACCGTAAGCCATTATACTGAATGGGGAGGTTAGGTACACAAAAGGAAAGTATGCACAGAATTAGCCTGCGCTTCAAGAATGGGATGGTATCTGAATAAGCTACCAATTCCTACACAGAACTTAACGTCTGTTCCAAATTATCTCTCTCATTTTGCCTCCCTGATTACCACTGCTTCCCTTTTTTCTCTTTCACTATAAGAGACGTTAACAAATTTTAATACCCTGCAGAAACCACGCTAGGAAAAATAAAAACCCTCTCGCCTACAAAATACGTTCCGTCGAAGGCATTGTTTTATTGCAGCTTTCTCCAACCTGGTGCCCTCCAGATGTTTCAAACAACAGCCTATAGTCAGGTATGATTGGAAACGCATGGTCCAAAACATCTGGATTTTATCCTGGAAGGGACTCTCCCGCCCGCGCCAAACGGGCTTGAGAACCAATCTACTGTAATTCTTTAGCTCGGGGTCAGCAACAAAACCAAATGCATTCCTCCCTCGTCCTTTGCACACGTATATTTCCATTCCGGCAATGTCCTTTCTCTGTTTTAATCCTTATCCGCCTATACAGTATCTTATTCTGGGAAACGAGCAGAGAAGTCGAGCCGCCCGTCCGGCAAAAGCCAGCTCTGGAGTTTGCAGGAGGGAACGCCCCCTCCCGGGGAGGAGAGGCTTCGCACATGACAGACAGGGACCCGGAGCCTCTTTAATCGTCGCCTCCGCTGCCCATCAACGAGAGGAGGAGGCGGGCGCTTCCCTCCGCTGGGTCGTGGTACCTGCGAGCAACTTGCAGCCGCTCACATGAGTGACTCGAGGCTGCCCGAGCTGACGAGAGGAGAGCGCGCGCAATTGGGATTGCCTTGAAAAGCGCCCCCAGGCTTTCGCGCAAGGCTCTGAGAGGGAATTTGACAGGGAACTGGGCTGCTTTGCTTTTTAATTTTTTTTTGCAAGGAATTTGGTTCCTGGGGAGAAAGCAAGGACGTGGGAGCAACGCTTCTTTTTCCATTTTTTTTAAACTTTCGGCATTTTAGGTTGGGGTCCCTCTTCTTCTTCTTCGGTCCTCCATCCCACCCCTCGCCCAGCTCTGTCAAGAAGTGCATCTTCTTTTCCTTGTCCGAATTGCGAGGGAACTTCTCTGGGAAACGGGGGCGACGAGGCGGCTTGCTCTTACCCCCCCTGCGCTGCTTTCCATTCTCCCTTTGCTCTTTGACGCGCAAGAGGAGCAAAACAGACGCCGGGCAAAATTGAGACCCGCTCGGCGGGCGCGGAACCTCCGCGAGCCTCTCTCTGCTTTATATAGAGGGGAATTTGCACCTGACCAGGGAGAGGAATGAGGCTAACGACTATAAAGGAGTCTCCAAACCCTCCCCGTCCCCTTTCAATGAATTAAACCCCCCGAGGGGGATAGATAAAGCGAGGAGACTCAGGGCGCGCTCGAGAAGCGCTTCCGAGGTCCAGCGAAAAAGCGAGCAGGTTAGGCGAGGCGGGCGGGTGGAGGAGCGATGCCGCCTCCGAGGCTGCGCTGGCTTTGGTGGTGGGCGCTGGTGTGCAGTAGCGGCTGCTGCTCGCCGCCGCCTGCGCCGCCTCTGCCGGCCTTCGCGGGGGCGCTGCTGCCGGGCGGCGGCGAGGGCGCGAGCAGAAGCCAAGAGCAGCCCCAGGCGCCAGTCTCCTCCTCCTCCTCTTCGTCCCCGGCGGCGGGCTTCCTCTACCGGCGCCTCAAGTCTCACGAAAAGCGGGAGATGCAGAAGGAAATCCTCTCCGTGCTGGGCTTGCCGCACCGGCCCCGGCCGGCGCACGGCTTGGCTCGCCAAGAGGAGCAAGGAGCGGCTCCCCCCCTGCCGCCGACGCACCACCAGCGGAGGCAGCAGCAGCAGCAGCAGTTGGTGCCCCCTCCGGGCAGGCTGAACTCCGCGCCGCTCTTCATGCTGGATCTGTACAACACCCTGTCCAGCGAGGAGGACGAAGAGGGGACGCAGCAGCAGCAGCAGCGCACGAGCGGCAGGGAACCCCCGACGGCGCACCCGCTGCAGCGGAAAACGCTCCTCAGCCACCACCCAGGATCTGGCGGCGGCGGCTCCCCAGCCTTAGCCACCTCGCAGGATAGCGCCTTCCTCAGTGACGCGGACATGGTCATGAGCTTCGTCAACCTGGGTGAGTGTGAGGAGGAGGAAAGGGGTGGAGCCTTTGCGGAGCCGTCTTTAACACCTGGCGGCGTGTGCGTGTGTGGCGCGCGCGCTAGAAACTTGTCCTGCAAACGAACTGCGCGCGTGGGGTGGGGTTGCATTTATGGTTCTCTCTTACTCTATCTTGCTTCTCGTGTTTCTCTCTCTCTATCTCATTTTCTTGGAAAGTTGCTATCTCGGTTTAATCGTCATGCCAAAAAGGTGAGACCCACTTGCAACCGCCCCTCGCCAATTTCATGTACTAAATGAGCTCTGAAATCTTAATTCGCATAGTTGAGTTGCGTTCAGATGACATGATTTGCATGCCGTTTTATGAAGTTGGCAGGTGCATACGAAGCCCGAGAAGCGATCTTCCTGGAGCATGGGCGTAGCCAGGATTTATGTGGAGGTGGGGGCGGGGGCGGGGAGACAGGGCACTCACCTGTCATCATCCTCTGTCTGGCTCTGTCTAGCTGCAGATTCGGAATGAAATGTCTCAACAAGAGTTGCTTTAAATTACTTTTCTTTTGGCCCCAGGTGCTCAGAAAAATCTGTCAAAATCTACGATTTCTACTCTTACTTAAGGTTCTATTTATTTATTTATTTACTTGATGGGGGGGCAACTGCCCCCCTGGCTATGCCCATTTACTGAATTATTGCCAGCTTCTCTACATGCATGTATGTACAGTACCTACATATGTGGGTGTGTGTCTCTCTCTGTGTGTACCCATCTCTTGGGATGGTGGAAGTGTCTAAAAAGCACATTTTGGTAGTTATGAATGGACCACTCAAAAGCAGCAGGAGCCTTTCACTTCTCCATCTGCACAATCAATATTAATTGATTAAAGCAGGCATAGGCAAACTCGGCCCTCCAGATGTTTTGGGATTACAACTCCGATCATCCCTAGCTAACAGGACCAGTGGTCAGGGATGGTGAAAACTGTAGTCTCAAAACATCTGGAGGGCCAAGTTTGCCTATGCCTGGATTAAAGCCTCCTCTCATATCAGAAGAGCTTTTAGCTGTATGGGACATAAACAGATATTTTGAATACTTAAAAAGTTTCCTGATTCCATACATTGAAATTTACTTGCATGTAGAAGATCCCAGGTTCAGTCACTGGTATCTAAGATTAAAATAAGTCCAGGAACATCTCTGCCTAAGGCTTTAGAGAGCTGCTGATGACTAGAGTAAGCTCTGGGCTAGATGGAGTAGTGGTTGTGACATATCAAATCACACCTATTGGGGGTGCAACATAAATAAAGGGCTTGCTTCTACAATCCAGTGAAGTTATATTGTTATAATTCAGTTGGCACCCATCTGTTTTAGGAGACAACGGAGGAGCGCTCCTTTGGGGGTGAAGTCCAACCATTAAATTGGCCATTGTTAATCCAGGATTGTGCTAATAAGGACTTTTAGTAGCATTATGTACTTTGCACAGTTTCATTGCTGCACATCCCTTGCTCTTTAGTCACCTCAAGTAGCCACTGACTGTCCCCAGGCTTTCACTACTTTTGTGGATGGGATTCAGTCACATACCAGCAGAATCAATTTACACAATTACTGTAAAGTGAATCTGGTGCTCTTGTGCCACAAACACGCTTCCAAAATAATTGAACTTTTTGCAGTAAGGAAAGTGATGAGAAAATGCTCTGGAAAGTATGATATAACAGTTGATTGACACTGCATCTCCCTGCAGACAAATCTGAATGCATGCTCAATAAATGGGTCATCTGGAAGAGATCGCTGTCTATGCATAGTGCAATGCTTCTGTGTTCAGGTTCCATGAACATATGGTACTGACCATGGTACTGTTTCCATATGTCTTTGGCTGGCTTAGGATTGCTGACTCTAAGTATGCTACCAGAGGTCTGTTTCCTTCAAACATATATTGCATTTAGGTCATGAGCATGTATGCACATCCCAATATTGAAAACAAACCAAAAGTCTTGTTCACTGGAATAAGCACCCAAGCAGTAATAAAACACTTAGGGTTGTATGCAATTCAGTTGTACTCAGAGTAAACCCATTAAAATTAATGAACTGATGTTAGCTATGTCTCTTAATTTCACTGAGCCTCTTGGGCTTGCCGATCAGAAGGTTGGCGGTTCGAATCCTCATGACGGAATGAGCTCCCGTTGCTCTGTCCCATCTCCTGTCAACCTAGTAGTTCAAAAACATGCCAGTGCAAGTAGATAAATAGGTACTGCTACGGCAGGAAGGCAAATGACATTTCCGTGCGCTCTGGTTTCCGTCACGGTACTCCATTGCGCCAGAAGCGGTTTAGTCATGCTGGCCACGTGACTCAGAAATCTATCTGTGGACAAACACCGGCTCCCTCGGCCTGAAAGCGAGATGAGCACCGCAACGTCATAATCAACTTTGACTGGTCTTAACCCTCCAGGGGTCCTTTACCTTTTTTTTAACCTTAATTTCAATTGTCTATTCTGAGTAGGACTAACATTGGCTGCAATCTTATACATAGCACTGAGATCCATTTGGCTGCAATCTTATACATAGCACTGAGATCCATTTGGCTGCAATCTTATACATAGCACTGAGATCCATTTAACTTAGTGGGACTTTCTTCTGAATAAACTTGCATAGTATTGCTCTTGTTAATCCCTTGCATTTTCTTGGAGGGTTGATGACCTATAATATTAACCACTGTTTCTTTAAACAAACGAAGCTGATTTATACTGCTACAGGTTTGGGGTTGCGCTAGATGCCCTCTCGGTGTCCCTGGTAGCAGAGGCATAGGAAGCAGGGTGTGGTGGGTGCAGCCTGCCCTGGGTGTCATGACTGAGGGGGTGACAAAATGGCAGGCGAGCGGGCAGCACACCTCACGCCCGGCGACAGCAGCTCTTCTGACCTGGCAGCAGAGAGCAGCCCTCCTCAGCTGTGGTGAGGTGTGTGTCTGACCCAGCTGCGGAGAGCAGAAGGAGAGGGAGCAGCAGCTTCCCCGCCCCTCTCCTGCCCTGAACTGTGGCGTTTGGGAGGGCACCGTCTGTGCCGTGTGTGTGTGTGTAATAAAAACCTTATATCACAGAAATTGCAGCAGTCTTCAGTAACCTTCACTCAAAGGCAGTAAAACTTAAGGGATGTTATGGGACCTGCGAAACTTCTAGTCATTCAGAGACTATCTGTGTATGTTTGTGTGAGTGTGTGTATGCAATACAGTGGCACCTTGGTTCTCAAACGCATTGGTTCTCAAACGCCGAAAATCCGCAAGTAAGTGTTCTGGTTTGCAAATGTTTTTCGGAAGCCGAACGTCCAATGCAACTTCCGCTTGAGTACAGGAAGCAGCTCCTGCAGCCAATCAAAAGCTGCACCTTGGTTTTTGAACATTTCGGAAGTCAAATGGACTTCTAGAATGGATTACGTTTGGCGCTTTTGTTTCTGCTATTTATTTTGCATTTTTGTTTTTGAGACTTTTTCGGTTAATTTGTTTTTGTGACTGTGTGGAACCCAGTTCAGCTACTGACTGATTTATTGTGTGACTGCAGAAATTGATAAAAAGCCCCCCCCATCCAAATAATGACTATCATTTTTTAATTTTTTTTATCATTTACAATACTGTCTCATTTATTTTATTTTATAGTACAGTACATTGATTATTGCTTTCATTTTATGGATCAATGGTCTCATTAGATAGTAAAATTCATGTTAAATTGCTGCTTTAGGGGTTGTTTTTAAAAGTCTGGAACGGATTAATCTGTTTTACATTACTTTCTTTGGGAAAGCGCACCTTGATTTTAGAACGCTTTGGTTTTGGAACAGACTTCCGAAACAGATTAAGTTTGAGAACCAAGTTACTACTGTAATATCAGATCACTGTCCCATCTTGCCCAGTCATGTCTCTCCTGACAAGTATACTGCCCAAAATCCTTTTCATGCCAGGAATTGAACCTGATTCCTCCAGCATGCAAAACACATTCTCTGCTACCAAAAGTACGACCTCTTTCCAGACATCCTATCTTCCTAGGTAAACCACGTGCCAGCATATTCCAGAGCATTTTATACTTTCCAGTCCCTTAATTTATGTTGGATATTAAAAGCACTAAAAACTTCAGTGGCTGTGAGTTTGTGTGGTTAAAGTCTGACATACCGTCTAGGAAAACAGGGTCCGTCTTTTCCTGTGTATGGATGGACGCAGGTTAGCGACTCGTTCCCCAAATACCCCTCCCAAATGCACATAATTCCTCTGATCCCTTGGGAGTTGCTTCTTGGTGTATATGCAGATAAAAGGCATCGCTAGGTGCAGAGACAAACATTATTATTATTATTATTTTAAAAGCCACCCCTTTTCTGATTTAGGAAAGGGGGGTGCTTAAAGCCCTTACAGAACATGCTGATTTTCCTCTTCAACTATTTATCATCAGAAAGAGAGAATATAGCTTACTACTTGCTGCCTCCCCCACAAAAGGTGGCAGTTCCTTAGGGCTTGTCCACACTGTCTGCTTGTCCCATGCTTTCTAAGAACGAGTCTGAACAGTTTCCCCCTTGCCTGCTCCTTTTCTAGGGAAAACCTTTTCTTTAGCGGGAGAAAACCTGAGTTGCTATTCGCTTCAATTGAGCAATGAAGAGTGGTTTCCCTGGAGGGGAGAAGCAGTAAGACAAGACAAGAGGAAGTGTGGCTAAACCCCTTAGAGCTAGTTTAAATATTGCAGATAAGTGAAACCAAACCAAACCAGAAGCACAAATAACTTGTGTTGTGCAGAAGCAAATACTTTAAGACAGGCATCCCCAAACTCAGCCCTCCAGATGTTTTGGGACTACAGTTCCCACCATCCCTGACCACTGGTCCTGTTAGCTAGGGATGATGGGAGTTGTAGTCCCAAAACACCTGGAGGGCTGAGTTTGGGGATGCCTGCTTTAAGACATGCTACACATACTGTAAGTTTAGCAGATATCTCTGGGGCCCATGGGTTGGGGAAAAGCTTTGGTGAACCCTGTGTTGTGTGCAGAGCATTTTGGTGAGGCGATTTCAAAAGACGAATTGTGCTTTGATCGTTGGGGGTAATGGTCTCCTATGAGTACAATGAATGTTTGCAACCACTGGCGATGTAAAGAATTTACACACATATAAAAACCGCTCTGAAAATGCTTTTTTTTTTTAAAAAAAAGTGTTTTAAAGAATACTGTACACGGAGTTTTCCATAAGGCTCACCATCACCATCTAGCGTCACATCGTAGATTGCACTTAAAACACACTTAAAACGTTTTATTTGCAGCTGTGTAGCTGAGTCCTTAAAACACACTTAAAACGTTTTATTTGCAGCTGTGTAGCTGAGTCCTTAAAACACACTTAAAACGTTTTATTTGCAGCTGTGTAGCTGAGTCCTTAAAACACACTTAAAACGTTTTATTTGCAGCTGTGTAGCTGAGTCCTTAAAACACACTTAAAACGTTTTATTTGCAGCTGTGTAGCTGAGTCCTTAAAACACACTTAAAACGTTTTATTTGCAGCTGTGTAGCTGAGTCCTTAAAACACACTTAAAACGTTTTATTTGCAGCTGTGTAGCTGAGTCCTTAAAACACACTTAAAACGTTTTATTCGCAGCTGTGTAGCTGAGTCCTTAAAACACACTTAAAACGTTTTATTCGCAGCTGTGTAGCTGAGTCCTTAAAACACACTTAAAACGTTTTATTCGCAGCTGTGTAGCTGAGTCCTTAAAACACACTTAAAACGTTTTATTTGCAGCTGTGTAGCTGAGTCCTAAGCTGTAGTACCGGGTTCTGGGCATTGCTGTTCCTGCAATTCTAGGCTACACAGCATGGATGTGCTCAGTTTTCCCATCTCATTCTTGTCCCTTTTAGTCAATGTGAAGTGGTGCAGGACCACAAATGACTGTACAGTCTGCACGCACTTCAGAGTTGTTTAGGTTGTGTGTGTGTGCGAGTACATGGTCTTGCTATAAATCCAACTCATCCTTATGGTAGTTTATTAAACACACAGAATGAGGGGAAGCCCATAAATTTGTTTCCAGCTATAGAGAATGTGCTTAACTCGGATGAAAGTACATTGCACAATTGTGATTCTTATCTTAGAGAATAATGCAGAATGGATGAGAATGATCTCTTCTCTCTTCTCTAAGGAATACTGACTGACAGCTGGAATGCAGTAGAAAGATGAGTACAGAAGAATAAAGTATTAAAGCAGGCTTGATTAAAATGTTGATAGTTTATTTTTAAAAAAAGAGGATGGCATTTGAAGAGTATTTTTGGAACCGAAATATTATGCCATTTGAGATGGGGGAATAATGAAAATGAACTTCAGCATGCACAGTGAAATTCTGAGATCGTGAGAGAATTTTGGTATGTTGAGTTCATTGTGGATTTATATATATATATATATATATATATATATATATATATATATATATATATAATAGATGTTTTGATAAATGATGTTGATCATTAAGCTAAGCAGTAGAACTACGATAGCTATGCAGGAAATGGTTTCTTTAATGATTGTGCTGTTGAAATACCCTGCTGAACATTTTTCATGTTTTCAGTTCTAGTCCAACAATATGTTTACATCAATTTTCAAAACACTCCCAGTTGGCAACAGAAGTATGGGAACCAGAATGAACACTTTGCTAAGACATATTTAAAAAGAAGTCTGGTTAATTAATTTCATTAAATGGTGTTGGATAAGTTTCTGAACTAAAGACTGCATTTTGCTATATGGAATCTTAAGCCCCCCCACCATAGCTGCCAAGTTATCCCTTTTTTAAAGGGATTTTCCCTTATGCTGAATAGGCTTCCTCGCGAGAAAAGGGAAAACTTGGCAGCTATGCCCCCCACCCCTCCCCAAATTTACATACTAAAAGCAGGCAAGATGTTTCATTGTATCCTAACCTAGTTCTGCTGATGGTGGTGGCATCTATATACTGTATTACACAAACTCCTCCATTTCAGATTCTGTGGGGAAGGAAACTTCACTGGGGGAAGAATTGTAGAAAGATTCAAAGGACTGAATCTTTCAGAAAGGGAATCCTTTAATGAAGGATATTCTTTCCTAGAGGATAAAGCTAACAGTGGCTACTAACCATGATGCTTATGCTATATATATATGCAACAACAATAACTATTATTATTTATTATTTATACCCCACCCATCTTGCTGGGTTTCCCCCAGCCACTCTGGGTGGCTCCCAACAGAATATTAAAAACACGATAAAACATTAAAAAACCTCCCTAAACAGGGTTGCCTTCAGATGTGTTCTAAAAGTCAGATAGTTCTTTATTTCTTTGACATCTGGTGGGAGGGCGTTCCACAGGTCGGGTGCCACCACTGAGAAGGCCCTCTGCCTGGTCCTACCTCTTCTGTAAACTGGGCAGCCCAGGACCTCCATGCACCTCAGGGAGGTCTCTTCAGTGCTGCTAATGCAACAATTTGTCATGGGGCAGGAGTCAGCTACGCCTGCTGAACAGCAGCCTGAAGGGGGAGAAGGCAGAGTGACTCCACCTGCAGCTGATCAGCCTTCAGGGACACAGTGGAGAAGGCACTGATGAGAACCAGCTGGCTTCGGTCTTTTTAAGCAGAGCTTCCAGCAGCAGTCAGATGCTTATAGTTCCTAGTCCTACCTTGCTGCTTCCTGCTTGTCTTGACCCTTGACCCTTGGATTCCCTGACCCCTGGAGTATCTAACCACACCACACAGATTGCCATTCGCCTGACCATAGGACTGGACCTGACTTTGCATGCTGACTCTGTCTCCAGGCAAGTATGTACACCTCAGATAATCTTCTGGCCTCACCCTCCACTGAGCTCTACAGGTTGTTGTTCAGCAAAGAGACTACAACAGGTGGTTACCAGCCCCTTGCCTGGAGTAAGGATGAGGGTAGATAGTATGTTAATTTGCCTTTGTGTTCCGTGTTTAAAGTGCATGTGAGATAAAGCCATGCTTAGAGATGTCCAGTCACCCATGGCAAAGAAGAGCTGGGCTTTACTTCAGTCTGCATGGTGGGATGTTGCTTCATAGGCCACTGCAGAACAATTAAAACCTTGCCACCTGCTTTGTTGGCTGTTTGGAATATGCGACTCTTACTTTTTCAGAACATCTGAGCACACTGTAAATCATCTGATGTTTGTTGACACCCTTGATAGATATGAAAGCTGGACAATATGTTTATGACCTCTCTTTTTGTTACATTGTTTTATTTTGTAATTTTACTTTTGGGGACCTTTTGCTTTTCTAAGCTTTTTATTTATCTGAAAACTTTTTTTAAGCCTTTGTGCTGGGCAGATAATCATCTGAAAGAGATTTGAATCTATTTTCTTTCTAGTCCATTATTGCAGTGTTTCCCAACCAGTGTGCCTCCAGATGTTTTGGGACCACAACTGCCATCATTCCTGACCACTGGTCTTGCTAGCTAGGGATGGTGGGAGTTGTAGTCCCAAAACAGAGGCACACTGGTTGGGAAACACTGCATTATTGTAACATAAGTAACTAATGGAGGTTTGTGTTTGTAGATGACTTGGTGCAGGGGAAACCCTTTGAAAGGCTGGTTTAAGGTCTTCCTTTTGGGGGACAGTGAGGAGAGAGAGAGAGATATATATATATGAAATGAAATGCTCATCTGTTTAGGCAATCAAAATAATAATAATAATAATAATAATAATAATAATAATAATTATTATTTATACCCCGCCCATCTGGCTGGGTTTCCCCAGCCACTCTGGACGGCTTCCAACAGAAGAATAAAATAATTGATTAAAGATTAAAAGCCTCTCTAAACAGGGCTGCCTTCAGATGTCTTCTAAAAATTTGGTAGCTATTTTTCTCTTTGACATCTGATGGGAGGGTGTTCCACAGGGCGGGCACCACTACCGAGAAGGCCCTCTGCCTGGTTCCCTGCAACTTGGCTCTACGTGGGGCTACCTTTGAATTGTGCTCGGAAATGTACTGGGAGCCAATGTAGATTTTTCAAGACCGGTGTTATGTGGTCTCGGCCGCTCCCAGTCACCAGTCTAGCTGCTGCATTCTGGATTAGTTGTAGTTTCCGGGTCACCTTCAAAGGTAGCCCCACGTAGAGCGCATTGCAGTAGTCCAAGCGGGAAATAACTAGAGCATGCACCACTCTGGCGAGACAGTCTGCAAATAGCATTCATTACAGCAGATGAATTCTGAATCATGTCGTGTCATGGATAAAGTACCAGGAAACATGAATCAACACCAGAAACTTCTCACTAGAACCCAGCTTGCAAGCATCGATGATGCATTTTGCCTCTTTAACTAGAACTAGGTTTAACCAGATGTAGTTAATTGCTGCTTTCACTTCTGTCTTCTTTCTCCCCACTACTATTCCTAGTGTAGCATACTACACTTCTTATCTTAAACAATGACACTTTACAAAGAAGCAGAACAATATGCCATGAAATTGAGAATTTGGCCTAAATAGGCAGTGTGCTTTTGGCTTATCTGTCCTATTCTGAAAAGGTAGAAAGCATGGCCTCTTTGTAAAGACCACCCCACCCCAATACTCCAAATATGCATGGTATTGACAAAATTTCAGGGTGCCTATATTTTGTCCCTCCCCTATAAATCAGAATGGTGATGGAACTTAGTCTATCAATCATATGTTACAAAGAAATACAAGTATGAATTAAGCAACATACTTTTAACACACCGTGCTAGTTCATAGCTCTTTTGGTCTAGTGTAACTGCCTGGGCTGTGTACACACTCCTGTTTACTCTGTGCCCAGTACACTCCCACTGCTGGTTTGAGAAGCAGAGTACACATGATGCTAGCCACAACCCATATCCTGTATCTATGCTGTCATTTCTTATGAAATACTGCATTTTGATGTGTTCCACCACCACCCAGCTTTGCTCCAAACTGAAAGAATTGAAATTGGGGGGGAAAAGGAAAGTCCTTTCAGTACTTTGTTTTTCAAGCCGGTGATGTTTTCAGGGTAGTTTTGAAATTGCAGATCAAAAGGAGACCACTACATAGATGGTGATATGGTGTCTAAGGAATTTGTGAATTTGTGTTTCTGGCTTTGTGCAGTGCTTTAGCATGTTCTTGGTACTAAATACAGTGGTGCCTCGCTTAACAAACGCCCCGTAAGACAAAATTTTCGCTTAAAGAAAGGATTTTTCTAGCGGAGGTTGCCTCGCTAGACAAATTCGTTTTACAAAAAATTTGTCTAGTGAATTGCGGTTTCCCATAGGGATGCATTGAAATTCAATTAATGCGATCCTATGGGCAATTTTTTTAAAAATAAAATAAAATTCAATGCATTCCTATGGGATTCGCTAGACAAATTTTTCGTTATAAGAATAGACCCGTGGAACGAATTAAATTCGTCTAGTGAGGCACCACTGTATTTGAACAATCTCTTTATGCAGTCTTTCTTAAAGTGGTCATGCAAAAGTAGTTTTTATGGTGCATGTAAGAGATCACAATACTGTACTTGGGATGCTTTGAGGGGGTTGCATGAAGAAAAAACTGCTGAGGAGCTAAGTTCTCTAACCTATGATCTAAGCAGGAATGTATATAATACCTTTTATTTCCCCCCAGCCCATGTTCTGCACTTCCACAGCCTCCCACTTTGAGCCACCTAAATACCAGTGTAGTAGTGGCTAAATGTTGAACTCTTAATGCCTGTCATCCCTGGTCAGCATGATCAATGGTCAGGGGTGATAGGAGCTCTACTCCAGCAGTATCCGGAGGGCCAAAGCTTAGCTACCCCTGCAGTAGAGGAATCTCCTGGCCTAGTGTATGAAAACTGGCTCTTCCTCTGCACTAGATTGTATCAAGTTCACAAGTTGATGCAAAAGGGTCAAGAGTAGTTTCACAGAGTGTTTGCCAGAAGTAGCAATATCTTTTTTAAAAAAACCCTCATATTAGTAAACAGAATATCTTGTTTCTATTGCTGGGGCCAGAGATTAAAAACAAAGATAATGTATTACATAGTGACTAAGTAACTTTGCAGAATGCTAATCTTCTTGGGAGAAAAGCAATGACAAACCTAGACAGCATCTTAAAAAGCAGAGACATCACCTTGCCTACAAAGGTCCGTATAGTTAAAGCTATGGTTTTCCCAGTAGTGATGTATGGAAGTGAGAGCTGGACCATAAAGAAGGCTGATTGCCGAAGAATTGATGCTTTTGAATTATGGTGCTGGAGGAGACTCTTGAGAGTCCCATGGATTGCAAGAAGATCAAACCTATCAATTCTTAAGGAAATCAGCCCTGAGTGCTCACTGGAAGGACAGATTGTGAAGCTGAGGCTCCAATACTTTGGCCACCTCATGAGAAGAGAAGACTCCCTGGAAAAGACCCTGATGTTGGGAAAGATTGAGGGCACTAGGAGAAGGGGACGACAGAGGATGAGATGGTTGGACAGTGTTCTCGAAGCTACGAACATGAGTTTGACCAAACTGCGGGAGGCAGTGCAGGACAGGAGTGCCTGGCGTGCTCTGGTTCATGGGGTCACAAAGAGTCGGACACAACTAAACGACTAAACAACAACAATCTTCACATTTAGCGCAACTGCTCTTTGTAGTGTACTGATGCCCAGCGGATCAGTAACTCAGTTTCCCTCTAGATTTTTCAAACATTTGTTGATACTTCACATTTATTTATGCAAACATTTTAGAATTCCTTAGAGTTCTAGAATTGCATTTCATTAGACAGCAGGAAAGTCAAGTTTGCTACCAAGCATGCACTTGGTGGGGAGCAGCCAGGTGACAAATATATTATTGCAAGCCACCCCATTCTCTGAGCAGTGCAAGGCTCCAGGTGCTTACATGGTTCCTTTTGGAAATGAGGCACATCAGACACTTTGGTACCTTTAGAATATATGGTTTATTTACACATATATACAACCTGAGCCATAAAGAAGGCTGATCGCCGAAGAATTGATGCTTTTGAATTATGGTGCTGGAGGAGACTCTTGAGAGTCCCATGGACTGCAAGAAGATCAAACCTATCCATTCTTAAGGAAATCAGCCCTGAGTGCTCCCTGGAAGGACAGATCGTGAAGCTGAGGCTCCAATACTTTGGCCACCTCATGAGAAGAGAAGAATCCTTGGAAAAGACCCTGATGTTGGGAAAGATTGAGGGCACTAGGAGAAGGGGACGACAGAGGACGAGATGGTTGGACAGTGTTCTCGAAGCTACGAACATGAGTTTGACCAAACTGCGGGAGGCAGTGCAAGACAGGAGTGCCTGGCGTGCTATGGTCCATGGGGTCACGAAGAGTGGGACACGACTAAACGACTAAACAACAACAACACAACCTGAGCCAATGATTGAGGGGTTCACAGCATCAACAACCCAAAGAGAGTCTCGCTTCTCCCATAGCCACAGCCTTGGATTCCAAGAGAAATCAGGCATGGCTCTGCCTCTCTGGCTTTTCAGCTCGCTTGCCTTTACCAGCCTGTAACTCCCCCCACCCCCTCACATCAGGGTCAACTCTCAGCTCTTAACTCTGGCTTTTGTTCTAACTCTCTCAGAGCTGGAGAAGGAGCCTCACCCATTTGTGATCTGGCACAGAGCCTTTGCTTTCTTAATGGCTCATCACCCTTCCTTTGTTTTCTTAATGGCCCATGTCCCAGGTGATCTCCTGAACATGGAAAGCTGGGTCCAAGGATTAGAAGTCTGTCATATAATTTAACACCCCCAAGTCTTGATTAAATTCTAACACCTACTGGACCCAGGAATTTAGGGGGAGTCTGGCATGCACAAATCCGTAACACCATATAGCAAGTCAACATGCTGGAGAGATTGAGCAGCCGTGAAATCACCCAGGCTATCATGATGATGTTTTTTGTTGTTGTTGCCATAGCTTTTTAGGAGTCAGTCCTTCCATTCTTTTTAAGCAAACAAAATAAATGTTTTGTTTGCTTAAGATTCTTCAATAATTTCATTATTAAAGATGCATGATTTGCAGTTTTCTGTTGGTGCATCATTTAAATCCTCGGCCATAAAAGCATATGTTTTTAGCGAACTGCCCCACACAGGTGCATATGCAAAAATACTTATCTTGTCATTTTCAGTATTATGGTTGCTTAGAGGGTATTGCTTGTAAAGAGGTTAGATGTTCTGTTTACCCAAGGGCGAAAGAGTGACATAACGTCTATTTGAAGCAAAGGCACCTTTCCCATTAGGCAACAAGGATTAATTGAATACAGAGCAAGGCTTCTTAGGCACACTGGGATGTTTATATTTTAGCATGGAGATACTGGGGGCAGGGGGAACATTGCTGAAGGCACATCAGCACAACGCGTGAATTTAGGGATTGCTAGTCTCTGCAGTTCATACTTGTTGGCAAGACCCCCGATCCCACATCCAGCTAGAGAGCAAGTGTGGGCAAAACGTTACATCCAGTTATGAAAACTATAACATACACAGTAATATAGAGTTTCCCCCTAAACCAGGGGTGTCAAACTCAAATTCATCGGGGGCCGCATCAGCAGTTTGGTCACCCTCAAAGGGCCGGTTGTATCTGTAGGACTATGTGTCCACTCTTTATTATCATAAATTATTGTCACTGCATTCAATTATTACTGTTTTTTTAAATAATGTAAGTAATAACTAGCTCTGAAAGCAGAAACATAGTCAGAATAATGGCAAGTAGATATTCAAATGTATAATTATTGTACAATTTATTGAAAAATGATTTTTGGTAACTGCACTGGGTGGTGGAGGGTTTCATGCAGGGTTTCATGCAGGACCTTTGCAGAGCTACTAGTACCTGGAGATGCTGGGATCCTTCTGCATGCAGGACAGATGTTCACCAAAGGGACTGGCTGAGGTTGACTCACTAGAGCTGCTCTCCTGGTTCCAGGGTTTAAGGGCCAGAAGTATAAAGCAGCATCCTATGTTTCTGAGGAGAGGGAGAGGGAGGGGAGGGGAGGGAGGGAGGAAGAAAAGAGGGAGTGGGAGGGAGAGAGGACGAAAGGAAAGAGGGGAGAGAAAGAAGAGTAGGAAATAAGGAAAGGAATAAAGAAGGAAAGAAAAAGAAAGAGGGAGAGAAGACGGAAAGGGAGAAAGAAGGAAGGAAGTAGAGGGAAAGAAAGAATAAGAATGAGGGAGAGGAAGAAAGATGGGAAGGACAGAAGGAAGAAAGGAAGGAAGAAAGAAAGAGAAAGAAAGAAAGAAAGAAAGAAAGAAAGAAAGAAAGAAAGAAAGAAAAGAGGGAGCAGGAGGGAGAGAGGAAGGAAAGAGGTGAGAGAAAGAAGAGTAGGAAAGAAGGAATAAAGAAGGAAAGAAAAAGAAAGAGGGAGAGAAGACAGAGATAAAGAAGGAAGGAAGGAAGGAGAGGGAAAGAAAGAATAAGAATGAGAGAGAGGAAGAAAGAAAGGGAAGGGGGGGGGTCGCCGCCTTGATTCAGCGCCAGAAAAGAGCACGAAGGGACCCAGGGGCAAAAAGCATTTCCCGTGCAGCGTGAGGCAGCGGGTGTCCGTTTTAGGAGAAGTGCGTAAAGCCTCAGAGTTGCACGTTCATGAGGCTGAGCCGCAGCAGGAAGAGGAGGTGAGGCAAGAGGAGGAGGAGGAGGAGGAGGCTTGCCTGGTCGGTGCCCAGCAGCGCCGTGCGGAGAGTCCCGAGCCTCTGGGACGCAGCAGTGCTCTGTAGCACTTTGAATCCTCCTCCTCCTCCACGCAGCGCTGCTGGGTGCTTTGTCTGTGCTTCAGCAGCAGCAGCAGCCGTTTCCAGGCGCCGAGCCGTGGCAGGAGGAGGATTCAAAGTGCTACAGAGCACTGCTGCGTCGCAGAGGCTCGGGACTCTCCGTGCGGCGCTGCTCCGGCCGCCTTTCTACCCCCCCCGCCCCAGCTGTTTGTCGGCGCTTTGTCGGCGCGGCGCTTCAGCAGCAAGGTCCCGCTGCTGGGTCCCGCTGGCTGGGGCGCTCGGCGGGCCACATGACGAGGTCTGGCGGGCTGGATTTGGGCCCCGGGCCTTGTGTTTGACACCCGTGCCCTAAACGTTAGTGTAGCTGAGAACATTTTATGCAGGGTGAAAAGGCAGGGAGAGAGGTAATTTGCAAGCAGTGAGTGGGGCCAAAAATTAAGATCAGAGGTACTTCTCGCTCCTTCTCTCCCAGTCCCCTTTTTCCTTGCTGAGCATCCCTTCCTCAGCTGGATAAACTGTATCTCCTCTGCAGTGTTCTCATGATAATTGGGCCTCTGCTGCTATTAAGCTTCTTCCTATGAATGAATGAGTGTTCTCGAAGCTACGAACATGAGTTTGACCAAACTGCGGGAGGCAGTGGAAGACAGAAGTGCCTGGCGTGCTATGGTCCATGGGGGTCACGAAGAGTCGGACACAACTAAACGACTAAACAACAACAATGAATGAATGAATGAATCTTTATTTGCGTCAGCCATTGGCCATAGCAATAAAACAACAACACGATATACAAAGAATAGAAATAAAAAAGTCAATTATATAAAATACATTTTAGGGTTTTGAATCAATAGTCAAATAGCGGATCTTATTCTAATTGCTCCAACTAATTCTTCCAATGCTTAATATAATAGCTGAATGGGAGGGATTTCCATCAGCATTGTAAGAGGGAGAGGGCAGGGTTTTGTTGTTGTTGTTTTTTTAAAAAAATCCTATCCTTGCAATCTTCCTTGTGCTGTTCAACTAGTGGACTGTGGGGAAAAGGGGGCTGGACTGCAGGAAAAAAAGGGCTCCTTTGGAGAAACGGTTTAAAAATAAACAATTTCGATCCACTTCTTCCTGCTGCTTGGCTGGTGGGCCAGTAGCAGTCCAGGGAGCACAGATTGCACACTGCTTAACAACAATAGAAACTGAAAAATAGAAAAGGGGGCATGTTTCTTAGAGACTGTGTGTGCTGACTGGAGAATGCATATGCTTCCCAGAAAATATACAAAATTCACTTGATATAGGTGCATGCCCCAATATTTGTTGAGGGTTATGTATATTGGGTGGTAAAGGTGCCCCAGACCATCAGGTCCAGTCATGTCCGACTCTGGGGTTGCGGCGCTCATCTCGCTCTATAGGCCGAGGGAGCCGGCGTTTGTCCGCAGACAGTTTCCGGGTCACGTGGCCAGCATGACAAAGCTGCTTCTGGAGAACCAGAGCAGCGCACGAAAACACCGTTTACCTTCCCGCTGGAGCGGTCCCTATTTATCTACTTGCACTTTGATGTGCTTTTGAACTGCTAGGTGGGCAGGAGCTGGGACCGAGCAACGGGAGCTCACCCTGTTGCAGGGATTCGAACCGGCGACCTTCTGATCAGCAAGCCCTAGACTCTGTGGTTTAACTCACAGCACCACCTGGGTCCCTATATTGGCTGGTAAATGTGCACAATTCTCTCTTCACGTAAGAGGCCTGGTAAATGTGCACAATTGCCGGTTGTTGTGCATACTAACCACTGAATATATATCAATCTGCCATTAATCTCTGTTTCATGAGCGCATTTGAAAGTGCTAGAAATCCCAGTTTTAACTGAGAACTAGAATTCTTAACTTAAAAGGTAATGGTTGAAAACCAGATTTTCTGCAATCTGCTCTCCCCCCCCCCCTCACCACCTTCCTCAGCCTTTTCCACAATTCCTTTTTTTTGCGGGTGGAGACTAAGCAAATTGTTAGCCTTTTATTTGTCCCACATCTTGATTTGAGAAAGGGGATATAGGGAAGCCAGCCCAGCCACATGGCAGTCATGGAAATCTTTTACCCCCACCCATTCTTCACCTCCCAGTGCAAGACAGATATTCAGTTTCTTAATTGTTGAGGTGGGAGGAACCCTTTCATTTTACTTCAAAGCAAATGAGCAGTGGCTATAGAGATAATGATTTGTTTAAGTTATTGTTATAAACAGTGCAGGAAAAGCATAAACATGGATGTCATGCCAACATTCAGTATTACATACAGAATAAGCTCTAGTCTAGTGGATGTCATTGCCTTGCCTTTTTTCATTTTCTCCAACAAGGGATGTGCAATTTCCTATTTTTAAACTGGATACTCTTTTGCTTACTGGGATTGTTAAGATGAAAGACTACAACCGTTTACTACAAGGAAAGAGGGCTCAAAGTACAGGAATGTTGCTCTTTTGCTCTTTATTTTAAATACTTAGGCTGCGATCCTATGCACATTTGCCTGAGAGTAAGTCCGGTTGAACACAACAGGGCTTACTCATGAGTCGTCATCTCACGTCACTGCACTGCTCATGACTGCAATAGCAGCTTAGACAAAACATTCCATTCTATGGTGCACGTGTTGTTTACCAACTGGAAAAGGTAAATTATATACCTTTTCAAGATACCTTTTTGCAAAGTTGTTTTACAAACACTTAGATCTGACGACAAGCAGTATGGAAATTGCACATTTAGAAGATGACAGGGAGAATTCGAAACCAACAGGACCAGAGGTTCTTGAAGGATTGGACTAAATTTGAGAAATATTTGAAAGAAAATTGTAAACAAAAAAATTATGCTTGTAGGTTTACAAGAAGTTTTGTAAGGAGAACTATATGAAATATTACAGGAAAAAGTTAAGAAAGGAAAAATTGGTTATTGTTTTTTTAAAGTAATAGTGAATTACGAAATATAGAAGAAGTTAGGATGATTGGAAATCTTTAGACGTGGCTGAGGGAAGTCCAAAAAGATTGTATAAGATGTGAAGGAATGTTGAATGATGTATGGAATGTATGTAAAAACTTAATAAAAATATTTATAAAGGAAATTGCATATTTAGAAGCATATATTCTTCAGTGATGGACAGGAGAGACACAAGTTAAAAGCTTTATAACAATACTATAGAATAGGGTAGCATTAACTATACATTACAATGGATAAAATGTTAATTGCCTGTGGATGCCAGGGACGTAGGGTTTGAAATCGTGTAGGAATTTGTTTAAAGTCATGTCTTGAACAACCTTGTTCTAACTATGAACCCACAACTGTCATTAGCTTTACTGATAACCCAATAGAGCAGAACTGCATTTTTTAAAAAAACCATTCTGATCTAGAAGTCATGCCCAAGGCAGAGTCATGGATGCTTGAAGGGCCTTCTCATCCAAGGGAGATCCAAATACATTCTTCTGTCTGTTGACTGGGAAGAAGTATATAGGACTGGAATAGTGCTACTGGTGCTGAGCAATGCTTTTGGTGCAATGCTCCACTTCCCCCTCCTCCTGTGTGAATGTGCTGCTTTCATTGCTTCCCTTGTGGTATGATCCCTATCAGGAATACCAGCTTGGCCCCGTGGCCATGGTTGCCTGGGGCCATGGTTGCCATGCAGTGTGCACTGCCCAGACACTGAAATTTGTGGGTGCCATGGGGAATTTTGTGGGTGCTCGGGAACCCAGGGAGTTGGCACCTATGATCCGTATTATACTTTTTCTGCCGCTCTACAAACAATCGGGAAATCTGCAAGATAAAATTTTGAAAAGCTGAATGGTACAGGGGGGCGATGGCAGCTGCCTTTCTGGAAGGGTGCACCACCCATTGCAGTTTTCTTATGTGGGTGTCCACAAAAATCTGTAGTTGGCCCTGCAAGCGCCTGGGGTGTGGGTCTCCTGGCAGCACTATTAACTTAATAAAAATTTACTTGCAATTCTGCTCCTAGGAGTGCTCGATTCAACATGCAATCATAAAATAAAGCCATAACAATCCAATAAAACTAAACAGTCTGCAGCAGCAGCATCCAGCTAAGATGATGTGGCTTCTACACAGCGTTAGCATGTGGTGCCTACATAAATTGGTGCTTTTGGTCAGAAAAATGCACAGAGCGGGGGATAGGTAGGCAGGAGGTACAGAAGGAGCGCTGCTCTGCTCCCATGCAGATGTCACTATGGAAAAAGAAGGGATGCAAAACAGGCCCCTGTCACCTGACCTTAATACCCGACTTGGGGCATACGGGGAATCAGTGCTGGGAGGTATGCAGCACCAGTTAAACCTGGTCCAGAAACCAATTGGCAGCCAGTGCAAGGAAGCCAGTAGCTTTTTCTAAGAAGAGATGAAGCTGGTAGCTGTGCTGTTCCCATGTTGCAGTGTTCCTATGTTTCTGGAGAAATGTTTTTAAGACGAGAAGACTGATACTTCAGAGTTATATTCAAAGCCAGGAGCCCTGTTTTTAGCAGGGCTATAGGCTTTTGTTGGGACGTGGGTGGTGCTGTGGTCTAAACCACAGAGCCTAGGGTTTGCCAATCGGAAGATTGGCGGTTCGAATCCCCGGGACGGGGTGAGCTCCCGTTGCTCGGTCCCAGCTCCTGACAACCTAGCAGTTCGAAAGCACCTCAAAGTGTAAGTAGATAAATAGGTACCGCTCCGGGGGGGGGGGGAGGTAAACAGCGTTTCCGTGCACTGCTCTGGTTTCGCTTAGTGGCTTAGTCATGCTGGCCACATGACCCAGAAAAACTGTCTGCGGACAAACATCGTCTCCCTTGGCCAGTAAAGTGAGATGAGTGCCGCAACCCCAGAGTTGTTCGCAACTGGACTTGACTGTCAGGGGTCCTTTCCTTTTTTTATAGGCTTTTGTTAATCACAGTTGGTGGTCTTGCGACTGGCAGCCTTGAGCATAGATTCATTCTTCGTGGGAGTGAAGGTCCTTGCTGGAAAAAAGTTCTGACTGCTAGAGATCTAGCTGTTGTTGGCCTTGCGGGCAATATGCTGTGCAACACTGATAGTAGTCGATTTGGAGTTAACAGCCACAGCTTGCAAACATTGCCAATTTAATAATAAAACACCTAGCAATTTATTTCTGGCGCAATATTACAAAATGGGTGCATTGGTACACTGTGTGCTCACAACATTTCTTATTTACACAACCAGGCATGGACCACAGTTGTAAGCCACGTGCATGGGAGCTTTAAATATGGCTGGTGTCCTTTGCCATAACCGTGTGCAACAGGAACAACAATAGAAACACAATAATCTAGACTCTTTTTCAGGTTAAAGTAGTGAATAGATTTTGTACATTGCATGTCTTAATTCAGATCATTCCAAAGGGATGCTTTAGGCCAAACAAAATACCAAAAGGTAGACATGGGAGTTTGGGGGAGTAAATTCCTAACAAATTATTTGCATAATTGTTGAGTCAATAATTCATATTTCATCCACTACCGCAAGAGGCTCAGGTCACATTGAAATGTATCATGAGCTGGAAGGTCCACTGATAATTTACATTTGTAATTATACTCAAAACCTCCACGTACCTTGAGGATACCATTGCTGGCAGACTGATTCTATTTCAGCCACTGCCTTAAAGAAGACTGGAAGCGTTGGCTTTTAAGGAAGTTGCAGAAATGAACATCGGTTAGCTTGAGACTTCTAGTTACTCTTAGCAATACTCTTTTGGGGAGAGAGGACCCTTGGCCAGGGAAGGGCTCAAAGAGAGAGAAACTGAGTGTGATGCTCAGAAACGTAAAGGACCAAAAGATAAAGCTGGCTTAGTTATTTGTCTTGGAGTTGGATGCAAGGCAGTTCCAAGAGATGTAAGAAATAGAGGGAGGGTTGCAGTGCACCTGATGCAAGCAAAAATGAAGCAACTTTCACCTGACATGAAAAGGAGATTTGAATGATACGCTTGTTAGAGATGATCGTGTTTGCCTCCCCCCTCCCCCCTGCCGTCTCCCTTGGATGTGATCCTTTGCACCAGCTGGCCGAAGCCTGTTAGAAGTGTGGTCTGCCCAGAATGTGGGAAAGAATGGATAAAATGTGGAAAACTTGATCATTTTGCTGAAATGGAGAACATCTCAAGGCACAACTATGATGTTTACACTGGCAGAAGCAGATGAAAGCCCACATGATTTCTTCATTGGTATCATAAATTCTTCAGTTTTGGAATATGAGAGGTATCTGGATTTTCTCATAAATGATAGCAAAATTGAACTTCAACATTTATGGGGGCACAAAAACAAACCCAGTGGGTGGGATTCAGCAGAAGCTTTGTGCATGAACTTCCACTTGTGCAGTGGGGCTTCCCCCCTCCCCCTGCACACCCCCAAAGCTGGCGGGGGGGGGGAAGAGTCAGAGCCCCCAGCACAGCCAGAGAGGGGTGGGGTGGGGAATCATTCCATCTGGCAAACAGAAGTCGTGTGCAGATGGAATGTTCATCATAGTGCAATGTTTAATTCTACCCAGTGTCTAAATAAATTACAAATCATTTCATGCTGAAAAACTTCCTCGTTAATAGTATACTCCAGCAACAGGCTAGAGAGGGTTGGATAAATTGGTTTTAGGGCGTATGTTGCTTACAGGAGCAATACTCTAGAAACCTAGAACCTTTCTAATTTGCATGATTTACAGTCAGTGCTTGTAATTCATGCACCATTATGCTGTTCATGCATGGTAAATGTGGGAACATAGCCATTGTTCATCAGTTTTCCATCCCAATTAAGGCACATGGTCTGACTTATTCTACTGGCTATGTGCTCTTGCCTATAGATGCGCTCGATTCTGAAGGAAGCATGAAGCAACAACACACACACACACACACACACACACACACACACACACACACAGCGCCATCACAGTGGAGTAAGCCACCACTAAAATCAACTGGGCTGCTCCAGTGTTTAAGTTGAGAGTTGTTGTTGTTGTTGTTGTTGTTGTTGTTGTTGTTGTTGTTGTATGTTTAGTGTTTTAAGTCCCGTCCCCCCATGTCTTCAGCTCTTTAGCCCTCCTTAAAGATTCCACCCATTTCCCAGAAAAATATATATTCCTACTGTATTTTGGGAAGGAAGGGCAAGTAGAAGGCAAAGGGTCAGGAGAATTGAGTCTGAAGACTGAATTAGGTAAGACGAAATCCTTTCAATTAGCAATTCCATGGGTGGCTTTTACAAAACAAATGTCAAGTGTGTGCACAATCTAGACCAACTCCATCTAAACTAAATGTGATTTATAGAAAGTATGCTTTCAGATCCAAAGAGGGATTTAATCCAGATCTTGGAAATAGTTGATCACTTGGTCACCTGCAGCAAGTAAGAATAACCTTAAGGCCAACTAGGCAGGGAAACTTTACCAAATGTTCTTTTTTGTTTCAGGCCACATGTGTATAGACTGGCAGATTAGGGTTTGAGGGGCTAGTAACTGCGGGTTTGTGCTATAAGGTTGCAAAATCTGTATCGGGGAAATAGTTAAACCCATCTCTGACTTCATACTGTAGCCTTAAATCTGAAGCTGCATGGATGCCATGAGGAAGACCGGGTTCTGCACTGCAGTCATTTCTCTGTGTTACACTATGAGGTTGCTAGATCCTGGATGGACTTTTGAGAACAATCAGCACATTCCCCTGTGTGTTGCATGAGATATGTTTAAGTGGGTGCCTCTGGCAGTTGGGGTGTTTTGAGACAGAGTTCCTCACCCCCCCCAGTACTGTAACATTAAATTTGATTGGAACAAAGCCAGAGATGTAGCTGAGGTCTTCAGACCTTCTCAAGAATGATGGCTGAAAACCACCCTTTCCTTCTTCCACCCTTCCCTCTATTTTGCTGTGCAATATTTATTAAGGCTTGTTACAAGTTTGGAATACTTGTAGCGCACAGATGTTTTGTGAGGCTTGTTATTTTCTATGCTGGAGGTTATGAGTCAGATTACTGTTAAGCAAAATGTTTATGTGAAATCATTTCTGAGTCATATATTTGCATCATATACAACCTGTCTGACAATCAAAACATTCACCACTCTGCTAATGATTATATGAACTTTTCCAGCGCTCTGCTCCAACATAACATAATTACACAGAAAAGCACAATAAATTACTTTGACAGCGTTCTCCATGTGCCTTATTGTGATCTCTTGACATTATCTCACCACTACTCAGAACTGCAAGACTAACATGCAGCTCAACTGTGTGAATGTCGTTTCGGAAAGACCTTTCTTAACCTATTGTGTGCACATTAATTAATAGATGGTGCAGATGTTCCAAATATTTTTTGGGAGGTGCACAGGGGTATAATTTGCATATATGTACAGTACCTGTTTATTTATTTATTATTTATTGCAACTGAGGAATGTATTTGCAAGGTTTATAACCTAATCTCCTGATAGGTCAGGTTTTCTGTGCTTGTGTAGGTGATAGGTTCAAATATATATGTGGGTTGGAAATGAGGAGTTGTGATCAGGAAAGACACCTACAAATGTTACCTCAATGGTTTGGAAGCCTCTGAGGCATGTCCACTTTTTGCATTGCTTTGGCAACATTGAAGGTCATGTGGGAAGAGCTGGCATCATAGCTATTTCTGATGCCAACATTAGTCTTCCCAAAAGCTGAGGCAATGCTCTTCTAAAAAGGAGCACATCATTCCATTCCCCTGCATTAATTGGGCTTCTGTTGGACTGGAATGAGATGACTACTGACTGGAAGTGGCCCCATGCTGGTTTAATAAGCTATAATGGCTGGCACAATTTGTTTTAAAGGACTTTGATGACTTTTGCCCAGATCCTATCAGCCCATATGTGCAAAAGGCAGCTCTGATGTGTACTCATAATTGTCATGTTCACTCAAGCGTTCCCATTCACCTTAGTTGTGTTGGGTAGCCTTCGTGGTCATGTCATTTTGCATGTGGATTATCCTGCATATAAGAAAACCCTACCTCGCGGCTTTTGGATTTGAGCCATTCTGTAAACCTTGCAAGAACATACACTATATATCTCACAACAGTATGTACACAAGATTGGTCTACCATTCAGTAGAGTGAGGTGAATGCTTTAGGTTAGGTGACAGATGCTGTGAGGTAAAAAGGTAAAGGTAAAGAACCCCTGGACGGTTAAGCCCAATCAAAGGTGACTATGGGGTTGCGGCGCTCATCTCGCTTTCAGGCCGAGGGAGCCGGCGTTTGTCCACAGACAACTTTCCGGGTCATGTGGCCAGCATGACTAAACCACTTCTGGCACAACGGAACACCTTGACAGAAACCAGAGCGCATGGAAATGCCATTTACTTTCCCACCGCAGTGGTACCTATTTATCTACTTATGTACATTGACGTGCTTTTGAACTGCAAGGCTGGCAGGAGCTGGGACAGAGCCACGGGAGCTCACCCCGTCGTGGGGATTCTAACCGCTGACCTTCTAATCAGCAAGCCCAAGAGGTGGGATTACTGCGACCCCAACTCTGCTGTTCCTCCTGAACTGCTGTTCACTCTCAGGAGGACACCAGATCTATATATATACTATGGCTTGTCCTGGGTCCCCCAAACTGTCTTAGGAAACCTTAACAGTCTTGGGTGTAGTGAAGGACTCTCTTGTCACCAGTACTAAAGTTGGATCCAGCTGTCATTCCAGGTGGCTTTTGGAGTACAGTACAGTGGTACCTCGACTTACGAATGACTCGACAACCGATTTTTTTCGACTTACGAATGGGGGTAATGGCCGCGCGCTTACGAATGTCTCAACATCCGGGGGAAAACTGTGGCGGTTTTAGATGGGGATTTTTCGACTTACGAATTTTTCCATTTTCAATGCATTCCTATGGGAAATCGCGTTTCCAATGGCCTTTTTTGATTTGCGAATTTTTCAACTTACGAAGGTGCCTTCGGAACGGATTAAATTCGTAAGTCGAGGCACCACTGCATATGGACCAGGGAGTGTGTGCGTGTCCATGTTGTCCTTCTCCTTAAGCTGCAAAATGTCTTGCGCACACATGTTTCCACTTTAAATATGTCGCACTAAGAAAAAACACAATTTGTGAGGTCTTACCTCTCAAATGCTAAAATGTTTCCAATCTCATAATTCTGAAAGAGGTATCGGAAAACATGAATATAACAGGTCCATTATTGAAGAGACACGCTCCACTATTATGAACCATAGCTGCCAACCCTTCATTTTTTTTGCGGGGAACTCACTTATTCCAAGCCACAACTGTCAGCCTTCCCCCTTTTTTTGCTGGAAATTCCCTTATTCCAGTGCCGTTTCCCGCTGCTATTCTGGATTGTTAGATATACCGTAGACTGTCCCCAGGACAGGTGATGCTGCTGCTGATCCCTTATTTTCAAATCTGAAAGTTGACAACTATGTTATGAACATGCCAGAATCTGGTGAAGTTAGTGTGAGAAAATAAATGCAGGTGGACAGTGTGTTAGAAAAGAGCATATACTGGTAACTCCCAAAAGCTATTAGCTATGGAAATTGCTATTTTTTTAATAATAAAAAAACACTTTTCAATTAGTAGACTGAGCTCAGGGTTTTTTGGCAAACATTGGTGTGTGTGTGTGTGTGTGTGTGTGTGTGTGTGTGTGTACATATATACATACCGCACCCCCCCTTTTTTTAAAGAAAACCCCACAGGCTGTCTTAAATTGACCTTCATTTTTTTTAAATTTAGATGTTTTATTACCTAGATTCTACTTCAAAACCGTGTGGAGACTTTAAATGGCAAGCTTTTTAAAGAGCTGACATGTCACAGTGTGAAAGTTTGGTTTATGGTCTTTCAGCATTCGCTTTTCTGAGCTGGATTATAATATGTGTGGAGGATACTGGCAGACTCTGAAACTATAAAATACTGCTGGATTTCATCACTTTTACTAGACTGGCACTGTGCAGGCTGCAGGATGGACTCTGATGACATTCTTTATGTCTGTGGTGAAAAAGTCAAGTGTGGACAATACCATAATAGCTTTTCTGAAAGTATGTTAGCTAGGCCATACGTTAATTGTTAACGAGCCTGTGAGTGTGTGTGTGTGTGTTTTGAAGCCATAAAAAAAAGCTTCCGCACATAATGTTGGACAGCCTTTCCTTAACCGAGGTCTCTGACTAGTGCGAGTGACGAATGCCTAATTGGACTACGAGGACCAATATATTGTGAAGTGTAGTGGAAAATGCCCCAAAAATCTGCTGGATGAAGGCCATTTATCCTGAGTCAGTTCCTAGCCCTGTAAACAAACACAGCTGCTTGAGTGTAGAATCGGTGAATAAGAGCGGTAAAAATGGTGATGCGTTGCTAGTGAGATCACGGCAGAAAAAATATGTAACGCACGAGGCTGCGTCAGGACTAGCGGCTATCTTCGGCCGAGATTGGCCATTTCTGTTTATATAGCTCATATATTTATGGCACTGTAGGGTAACATTAACATGAGTAAGTCGTTCTCATTCCCCAACAGCTCATGCAACAAGCCAGCCAGAATGTTAAGCGCTGTTGAGCTGATAATGCTAAACTTTGAGAAATGGTCTGTAAGCATTTGGTCAGATGTATCTTCATTTAATGTCCAACCTTTTCCCAATGAAAATAGGGGCATCCTATTCCATAATAATTTTATAATTTATACCCTGCCCTTCTAACTGGGTTGCCCTAGCCACTCTGGGAGGCTTCCAACATATAGAAAAACATAATATGACAAACAGGTTTTTTTTTTTAAAAAAACCCTCCCTATACAGGGCTGCCTTGTCTTCTAAAGGTTGTGTAGTTACTTATCTCCTTGGCTCAGGGATCGTATAACTCCATACCCTCCAACTTTTCTCTGAAGAAAATTGGGACGTCCTGAAAATACGGGCGCCTTAAGGAAAAGTGGAACATTCCAGGATCAAATCAGAAACTGGGACAGCTTCTGTAAATCTGGTACTGTCCCTGGAAAATAAGGACACTTGAAGGGTCTGTGTTCATACATGCTCTCCCTTTTTGGAAGGACCGTGCCTTCCTAATATGTCCCTGATGCAATATTTCTTCACGCCAGCGGAGAGTCAGTTACTGTTCCTTTAAATCTTTGCAAATATGTGGTTTAAAAACCACTGCACATTGCTAAGATTAGTGACACAAGAATTGGGAGCTAGGTCCACTCGGTCATTGGTAAAACTTCTTCAGCACCAGTTTAACTTAAGCACCCCAGTTGACATGTTTTGACACCCTTGAGGATAATTGGTTCACATAGCCACACCACCGCAAGATATATTTTCTGTTCTGTAACTCCTACACTCCTCTTTTAATAACAGGAATAGTTCCTATTTTCTAAGTGGCAGGAGGCACTGCTTTAATTTATCCCCTCACATTTAATATTTAAAAAGAGAGAGAATGAAGTTGACTCTTTGAAGTCCCCTGGACTCTTCTTTTTTGCTTGCTTAAAAAGGTAAAGGTAAAGGGCCCCTGACAGTCCAGTCGCAGATGAGACTGGGGTTGCAGCGCTCATCTCGCTTTACAGGCAGAGGGAGCCGGTGTTTGTCCGCAGACAGTTTTTCCGGGTCATGTCGCCAGCATGACTAAGCCACTTCTAGCACAAAGGAACACTGAAACTAAAGCAGCACACGGAAACACAGTTTACCTTCCTGCCAGAGTGGTACCTATTTATCTACTTGCACTTTTTGGGGTGCTTTCAAACTGCTAGGTTGGCAGGAGCTGGGACTGAGCAACGGGAGCTCACCCCGCTGTGGGGATTCGAACCGCCGACCTTTTGATCGGCAAGCCCAAGAGCAGGCATAGGCAACCTTGGCCCTCCAGATATTTTGGGACTACAACTCCCATCACCCCTAGCTAACAGGACCAGTGGTCAGGGATGATGGGAGTTGTAGTCCCAAAACATCTGGAGGGCCGAGGTTGCCTATGCCTGCCCAAGAGGCTCAGTGGTTTAGACCACAGCGCCACCCGCGTCCCTTTGTTTGCTTAAGAGAGTAGTTAATGAAAAAGTAGAAATAAACTTTTCAGACATTATCAGGATGGTGACTGAATGCTTTAAATTGTTTTTAACATTGTAAGCCACCACACCAGCTAATTAACAACTAATAAATCTCTCAAATAGGTAAAGTACTTTGGACTCAACTTATATGGCACTTCTTCAGTACTTGAATTTTGACTTTCGGATTCAGTCTCCTCAGCTAGTACTTGGTCTTTCAATATAGAGAAGGAATTGCATTTGAGATTATACTACCGCCATGACTTGGAATGGATAGTGGCCACTAAGCGGGTTTCCATAGTGGAAGTAAACATGTTGGTTACGGGGACATTTTGGACTAACACCGTGAAACCCTGGAATGGAGTGAAAACCACAACCAAGTTTTAACTGATGCTGGTATAGCTCCACATAGAACCACTCCGAACTAGGAATGGACATAATCCTGTGAAGATCACCGCAAGTTGACAAATTGAACCATACGTGCTCAACCATGTTGTTATTTAACTGGGAAACATTTGAATGATGGAGGGTTATTAAAATGTTCTTTTAGGATTAGTTATCCAGACAGGTATGTTATATTCCCACCACGTAGTGATGTAACAGCTGTCTCATTCAGACTAATGAACCTGTATCACGGAGATGGAACTGTGGGTAATGTCCCTTCATGTTTTCTGGTCTGTTCCATGAGCAGCTGATGAATGGACTCCCTTCTGAGGTGTCTGGGAGGGAAGTCTGACACAACTGCCTGGAAGGAAATGATATTCATATGCTTCTCTTGTTATGACCTTATTAAAAGAAGCTTACCACCAGAATATTGCTTGTTCTCTTGTTAAATAAGTATTTCAAGGAACACACTGGAATACTCCATGTGTGTTAAAAGAAGATTTAAGAGAAGCCAGGTCTGGACTGGATATAAATACAGAGGCCAAAAACTCTGGGAACCAATAGCTAAAAAATATTCAATATATTAGGTAGCTCTTGCTTAAATGTACACAGACCCTCCAAGTGTCCCTGCTTTCCATGGCTGCCCCAGTTTCTGATTTGATCCTGGAATGTCCCCCTTTTCCTTAGGATGTCCCTATTTTCATTGGAGAAAGGTTGGTGGGAATGGAGTTTTGAGCCAAGGAGATAAGTAACTATACAACCTTTAGAAGACATCTGAAGGCAGCCGGGTATAAGGAAGTTTTTTTTTTTAAAAAAAAAGTTGAATGTTTTATTATGTTTTAGTGTATGTTGGAAGTCACCCAGAGTGGCTGGGGCAACCCAGTCAGATTGGCGGAGTATAAATAAATTGTTGTTGTTGTTTGTTTATACCCGGCCGATCTGGCTGGGCTTCCCCAGCGACTCTGGGCAGTTTCCAACAGAATATTAAAATACAATAACCTATTAAACATTAAAAGCTTCCCTAAACAGGGCTGCCTTCAAATGTCTTCTAAAAGTCTGGTAGTTGTTTTTCTCTTTGACATCTGCTGGGAGGGTGTTCCACAGGGCGGGTGCCACTACTGAGAAGGCCCTCTGTCTGGTTCCCTGTAACTAGGCTTCTCGTAGCGAGGGAACCGCCAGAAGGCCCTTGGCGCTGGACCTCAGTGTCTGGGCACAATGATGGGAGTGGAGACGCTTCTTCAGGTATACTGGACCCAAGGCTATTTAGGGCGTTAAAGGTCAACACCAACACTTTGAATTGTGCTCGGAAACATACTGGGAGTAAACGTACTATTATTATTGAATAGGATGTTCCCATTTTCATTGGAGAAATGTTGGAGGGTATGCATTTATGCAAGTTGCAATATGCCTTGCCCAGAATGCATTGCTCTGAGGAAGGACTGCCCCTGAACCTTTGTAAATGTGAGGCAGAAGTGAGGAGAAAGAGAATCCTGGAAGGGACCCCAAGGGTCATCAAGTCCAACCCCCTGCATTGCAGCAATCCCAGCTAAAGTATCCATGATAGATGGCCATCCAACCTGTTCTTAAAAACCTCCAAGGAAGGAGAGTCCACAACCTCTCAAGGGAGGTTGTGCTGCTCCCTGGGCCAGTATCCAGGCCAGCAAGTGGGGGGCCTGGAGGGTGCTAATTTGCCAACCGCCAAGCCCACCACCTGAGGCAGTTGTCACCACATAATCCAGCCAGGCATGTGTGTGCTACCCAAGCATAGATAAACACTATAAAATTAGAGTTTGATAACAAGCTTCTATTTTTTGAACCCCAAAAAGAGCTGGATGTCAAATGTTTCTAGAATTGCTATCCAGTAAACTCAATATCCACCAACACTCTAAACGTCGGTTAATGCAAAGCTTTCTATATCTACAGTCGTACCTCGGGTTTCGACCACCTCGGTTTGAGAACAATTCGGGTTACGAACTGCGCAACCCCGGAAGTGTTTTCGCCGCGCGTGTGTGCATGCGCAAAATGGCGCTTCGGGTCGCGTTCGGGTTACGAACTTTTCGGGTTGCGAACTGCGATCCGGAACGGATCGTGTTCGTAACCTGAGGTATTACTGTAATGCAGAATTTAAATTTTCTAGCTGAGCAGAATATTTGCAGCTTGAAAGAATTAATAAAAAATAACTGAGCTAGTTACTTTTTTTTTATTGCAATCAGCCAATATTTCTTTAGTGGGCAAGTGCAACCAGCAGTTAAACAATATTCAGGCATTTATTCACCAATGAAAATGTCAGTTTCTCAGAAATGGAAAGAGATTCAGGCTGCAATCCTGTAGTCACTTACCTGTGAGTATGTGCTGTTGAGGTCAGTGGTACTTTATTCTGCGTAAGCGTGTATAGTATTGCACTGTAACAGTGGAGTCCTAAACTTATGCCCTCAAGAGGGACCGAGCAATCCACGAACACCTTTTACCTGCCAGTGCAGGGTGTGTTTGTGTGTCTCCAAAAGCCTTACACAGAAATAAATGCTCCTGTCCTCCCTGCTCCCATGCAAGGAGATGGGACCACTAGCAGCCCATGTGAGACACTGCTGCTCTCCTGGCTGCCAAACACAGTGCATCGCTAGTGCTTTTCACAGAGGGGGGGCACAAGGTGCGCGGAATTTGCTGCAACAGCAAGATCGTTGGATTGGCTTCGCCATGCTGCACCACCCTGAGCTCCCCATGCCTCGCGCCTCTCTCTAGTAGGCGCCAGCGATGCACAGTGTTCGGAAGGTAGCAGAGCAGTAATGCCCTCTCTTATGCTCCTGTATGGGTCACTGCTGGATGGAGCCAGGATCTCATCACTGTCAACTTCAGCTTTTTGCACTCATTGGGAGAAGTGGAGACAGGCACTCGCGATGGAGACTGCAGCAAAAGAATTTGCCGGTCTGGGTGAAAGCCTGGTTTTGTGTACATTCGATCTAACATGTGACATAAAAAGCTTCTGTCCTCATCGTTTTTCATTTATGTTATTCTGCGTATGTCACCGGTCCTCTGTTGTTGGGCCAGAATTTCTGAGTAATCTGCAAGAGTGAGGAAAAAGGGGGGAAAGAGTCTTAGGCAAAAGCTTCGCTGTGTGGCATTTAAAAATATACAGCAATTTTAAATGCCGGTTTAACACAGTTCTTGCCATACAGCATCATTCTTTAACAACAGACAGTGTGTGTGTGTGTGTGTGTGTGTGTGTGTGTGTATGTGTATATTATATATATGACTAAACTTGGGTGTGGAAGACTACTTTGTCCATTGAGACTATTTGGGAATTTTTATGGGCCTCCCAGCATTCCTCCTGGAGAATGCTGGAGGTCTGCGAAGGAGAAGGGGTGGGGGTGGGGAAGCCAACACAATAGGAGAACCCTGCCAAGAAAAGGGCCGAAGTGTCCACAAACGTTTACAGAGTTCATTATGGGAGCCAGTCGCAGCTTGCGGCTTTCCCCAACTGGAATAGTTTGAATAACTCTGTAATACTGGTGCAGTTAGTACATGTGGCTGGCCACACACGGCTGTCAGCCAGATGTCTTATTCTGTGTAAATGTAAAAGGATTCTGGGGGTTGGGTTGGGTTGGTTATTTGTGTCATATTTATTGGTGTGTGTGTGTGTGTGTGTGTGTGTGTGTGTGTGTGTGTGTAAGTATTCAGTCCGTTCACTCCACCTCACATTTCATTGGCACAGGAGCCCAAGGTTTCATGGAACTATTTAAGCCAGAATGTCCCCAAACTTGCCATAACTGAGGCACACTTATTTTCTGAATTAAAATAGGCTGTGTGTATATATAAAAAAAGCATTTCTTTCAGCCAAGGTAAGGGTAAGTATGACCTCCCCTCAGAAGAGTCAGCCCCCTGCATGAGTCAATGTTCTGGGCATGCCTTCTAATTG